>NC_081408.1:440460527-440802821 GCF_030272615.1 Cryptomeria japonica
ATTAGAAATTTGAATAAACAGAATTTGGCTCTGGGGGCTAAATTGGTCTGGAAGTTGTATGAGAAACCTGATTCTTTTTGGGCACAAATAATGTTTGCAAAATACTTGAATAATAGACCTAGGGAGTATGTCTTTCAGATATCTAATCTACCTTTAGGTTCAGCTATGTGGAATTTTATTTGCAAATGTCAAAATGTTATCTTGCCACATCTTTCTTGGATTGTTCATAATGGGAAAAAGGTTAGATTTTGGGATGAAACATGGAATGGTCATACTCCCTTGTAGAATATAAGGGACTAGTCCCCTTTGATATCTATCCTTTCTTCCCTTTGGGGGGTTTTTGTGGCAGATTACTTCGAGGTAATTCATAATGGTGATCTGAAATTGGCAAAATGGAAATCCATTGAATTCTTGGATGTTGAGAATGATCTCAAGCTGCACTTTGCAAAGGTTTTGGAAGAAAGAATGATTATCCTAACTAACTCTGATGATGAACTTATATGGACTAGGAACATCTCGGGCAAATACATGTTTAAGGATGGATATAACTCTCTTGTGTCGGCCAATAACTCTTCCTCTTGGCCACACAAGCTTTTTTGGCATTCGGCCTGTCTTTCAAAAGTGGGTGCTTTCGCCTGGTTAGCAGTCTAGGATAGAGTTCTTATAGGCATGCGCTTGGATAGACTTGGTATCACTAATGTTTTTTCTTGTGTGTTATGCAAAAAAAATTTGGAGACCTCCTCTCATCTCTTCCTTCACTGTGATTTTGCATTTCAATGTTGGTAGTGGCTTTTTGGCAAATTGAACCTATCTTTTGTAATAGGGAAAGATCTTATTTCACATTTTAGAGCTTGGCCTCTTCTGTTTGCTTCATCTTTCTATGCTTGTCTTTGGATTGCTTCCCTTTCCATATTAATATGGAACATTTGGCTAGAAAGGAATAATAGGATCTTTAAAAAGCATAGCTCTTCTCTTGAGGAGGTTTTACTCAAAATTGAATCTTCTATTTCAGAAGTTGTCTTGTCTTATATCTTTAAGAACCTCGAAAATGTCTCTTCTTTTTCGCACTAGGATAGCAGGGTGACTAGGGTCTGGAAGCTATTATCTATCTTGCCTTCTCATGGTTCCATTTTGAGAAAGAGAAATGCTTTAACCAAAAGACATTTAGCTATTTGGAAGCCCCCTCCTAATACACATTTTAAATTAAATTTTAACGGTGCTTCTCATGGAAATCCTGGTTTGGTAGGGGTAGGTATGGTGATTTTTGATCATCATGTGAATATTGTCTAGGCTAGATGCCATGCTATTGGGTATAAGTCCAATAATTTCATAGAATTTAAGGCCCTATCACTAGGTTTAGACATGGCTATATCCTTGGGTATCAAGGATTTGGTAATTGAAGGCGACTCGATGGTAACCATCCAATGTGTTATGAAGAAGAAATCTAATTGTTGGGAATTACAATATGTTTTGGAGTTAATTTTACAACAGCTGGCTTTCTTTGATTCCTTTTTGATCACCCATTGCTTCAGAGAAATTAATATAATAGCGGATTTTTTGGCAAATTTAGCTATTGACACTAATGCAAACTTGCAGGATATAAGTATGGATGAGCTCCCGCCTTCCCTTTTGAAACATTTGCATTAAATTTTATTGGTTTTTCTTAAAGTATGTTCTCATAAAAAGTCCTTCAGTGCCCTTATGCCTTAAGAAGGTAGCATGTTTGGGGTTTATGCGTAGGTGGTAAGCATGCTTAGTAGGCATTTCCTAGGTGGCTATTGAGTATGCTTATGATCTGTCATAAGCAGCAAGGGTGGTGCCTGTTATGGTATTAAGATGGTGCCCTATCAGTAGGTTGGTTTCACGGTCATGATTTGGTATTTTTTGATCTTCTTTATCCTCACTCGTGTGTTTTTTAAAAACTTTACTGTTTCATGATGTACGAAGGGAATGTGTTTTGGTAATCATTAACGGCTTTTATGAAGCTATTATGGTAAGGAGTGTGTTGCTTGTTATATGGCACCGGTTGGGATATAAAGTAATTGTTTCAGCCACCACCCTCATGCGAAGTCCACTATTTATGGTTTATCTTATATGAGCTTTAATCTGGCTTCAATGCTTTATTTATAATTTTGAAGTACCATGATTATCTCGGTTCACATTTTTGGGGGCGACTGGTCTTTAAAAGCCGATTTCATTCTCAATTCAACAGTGAATGCTTGGATTTCTCTCTCTCGAGCTCTATTTCATATGTCAAGCATTTTTTCTCTTGCAAGATACAGGGTCATTGTTGAATGCCCGATTGAGAGGGAAAATGAAGCTCCCAGTAATAATTCTAAATTTCTTGGGGAAGTGTTCTGTTTGCCTACTCCTTAGGTGGATTCTGAAGTTCATAGGTTGCTGGGATCTCTCTGGTTGCAATCTGGTCTTTCCTATTCTGGCTCTAAGATTTTGTCTCGATTTCTTACTGTTTGCTATGATATTTTGCTTAATAAGGATTTACTCCACCTCTTGGTTCATACATTTATCTCTCCCTCGATTTTCTCTTGGGAGCTTGTTAATTCTGCATTGGACAATTATCATTTTGAGTTGGGCTCTTTTTATTACGGGGTTTTTCTTCCTTGCTCTGATCTACTGGATAATGGGAACTGTGGAGTTTTATTGTTTGAGTTGAGAATGGGGTTATTATGTGATAGATTGGGGGACACACTGCATGCTTTTGAATCCTTGCTAGAATTGGTTCCCTCACAGCTTTTGGATAAAGCCTTAGTGGTGCTTACGGGTTTGCATTCTCTGCTCTCTTTTGGTTTTTTGGCTCTAGCTCCTCTGTGGTTAGAATCTCCCTTTCAGAGCATTCCTCCTTTGATCATGGATAGAGAGCCCCTATTGAGAGCTCAAGCTCTTGGTTTTAGAACTAACTTTGTGTGCAGATATGTTGTTGTCATTTTTTGATGTAGGGTTCTGATCGGTTGATATATCTTCATGGCAAGCTTACTATACAAATTACTCCTCATAATTTTTTGGATAATGATATGTATATCTTTGATAAGCCATGTAATGGGTGGGTGATCAATTTCAAACATGTAATTGGGTATATGGGGGTTTCTTTTGGATATTGATATGTATATCTTTGAAAAGCTATGTAATGGGAGAGGGATCATAATCAGATATGTAATTGGGTTTATGGGGTTTTAAATTTACTTTTTTGGGCCACAACTAGAGGTTTTCTTGCAAGTTCTTTCCTGCTGGTATGCCCTTTGAACCCGTTTGTATTTTCAAAATTCAAAATTAATAAAATATAGTTTAGTGGCTTGTCCACTTTTATCGAAAAAAAATAAAATTATACAGGATAATTGATTAAAATGATATTCTTGGAATGATTCAATTAAATAAATAAATATTTAATTAATATCGAGTAATTGATTTGCCATGTGACATTTGACGATTAAAGAATTAATTAATGTGCTCAAGATTGATTTAATTGCCTTTGGTTAGGACCTTGGTGATGTTGTCGAGATTAGGGGCCCATGGTTTAGATGACCAAGTTTAGGGTATTACAAGTTATTCCAATTTAACCTTAATGTCGGTAAACCAAACTTAAGTGCCGGTAAAACATATTAACAGATATAGCAGTATCGGTTTAACTTAATGCATGAAACATAAAGAGAAACAACATCCACAACACATAACATAGAGATTTTGACGTGGAAACCCGGTAAGGGAAAAACCACGATGGGAAACCTTACCCACAATCAAATGATACTACTACAGATAGTATGTGTATACAAATGGGGTCTGCACATGCAAAAAGGCCAAATGCCTAGAGCTCACTCAATCACAAATTAGGAGTCACACAGACTACACAATTGGATGGTTAAATCCAATGATAATGTACTACTCAAAATAGCATCTCCAATGCTGGATTCAGTACCGGTTAAGCTCTGAACATGAGTATCAAAACACCTTCATAACCTTCCTTCAAACTTCAAATAATGTCTGCATGATTTGCACAAGGATCTACTTATTTTTGCTTTTCAATATCCACACTCACTCATGATTACCACGATCTTCAATAAGATCTTACAATCATTCTATACAAAACCTACGACAAAATGAATAGGTCGGCTCACTAAAGATATTACAATTAAATCAATTACAAATAAGTCTTGATGTGATACAACATGTTGACTCAATACATTTACTAATTAATAAATCATCTCCATGACATGTCGTGCTGATTTGGAATACCGATCCATAACATAGACTTATCTGTCGCTAAAGGCAAATCTGTCAACCCGATTAGACCAATAAGCAAAAAACCAAAACCAAACTTCCAATCCATGTCTTTGACATAACTAAATGATCTCTAGATGATAACAAGTCATCATCACTGCTGGTGAATAATATAACCTGCTGGTGAACACATATCAGTGACTGTGCGTAAGCCACTAACCATACCGGTGAACATAATGTAAACCTCCAAGAAGACAAGTATTGACATCAATGACAAAACCAATGAAACATATGACAAAGTCATCCATAATACCAGCAATCTCCCCCTTTGGCATTGATGGCAACACTAGATGGAAAAACATCTAAGTGCCAAAAAAAATAGAATGCCCAAACCAATAAACCAATCAATCTCCCAAAGATAGATCAATACAAAGTTCTGTAATAGAAACAGAAGCCAAAACCAAAAATACATATATCCAAAGAGTATATCTCTCCCTTAATGAATAATCTCTCCCCCAAAGGAATAATGTTTTTCCATAGATATCTTTGCCCCTTTGACATCAAATGCCAAAGCAGTTAAGAATTCAAAACTTAACATTATGCCAACTACTCCCCCTGAGAAGTAGCTCTCCTACATCAAAGCCAGAAAAAGATTTTTCTGTTAGTTCCTTTCGGTTTGATGCCAATCCTTTAATATCTAAGTCTCTGCTGGTGGGGAAGTTACCCCAAGCTACTCTCTGAGATATTCAAATGTTTCCTTAGGCAAAGGCTTTGTAAAGATATCTACAATTTTCTCTTCAGTATTCACATAAACCAATTTCATTTCATTTTCATCAACATTCTCTTTCAAAAAATTATACTTAATAGAAACATACTTTGTCTTAGAGTGAAATACTGGATTCTTTGATATGTCAATTTCTATTAAATTATCACAATAAATAATTATTGGTTCTTTGCATTTTACCTTTATATCCTTCAACATTTTCTTAATCCATAATACCCAAGTACAATTAATTGCTGCTGTAACATATTCTGATTATGCCGTTGATAATGATGTACAAGTTTGCTTCTTGTTTATCCATGAAATCAATCTGCTACCAAGAAATAATGCACCACCAGTGGTACTCTTTCTATCATCTACATCACCTGCCCAATTTGCATCAGTGTATGCACATAAATCAAAATTTTCATCTTTAGGATACCATAAACCAAGATTTGTTGTGCCTTGTAGGTACCGGAAAATCCTTTTTACTATTGATTTATGATTTTCTTTAGGATTGCCTTGAAATCTTGAAACAATACATATTGCATTCATTATATCAGGTCTTGTTTGTGTCAAATACAGTAAACCTACAATCATAGATTTGTACCTTGTTGGATTCATAGGAGTTGAATCATCCTTCAATGTCAATTTATTAGTTGTAGTAATAGGAGTACTTACCGTTTTGGAATTCTCCATACCAAATTTCTTCAAAAGTTCCTTCAAGTACTTTGTTTGACATATGAATATACCTTTATCTGTTTGTGAAATTTGCAAACCTAAAAAGATTTTTATCTCCAATCATAAACATTTCAAATTCTTTTTGCATTTGACTAGCAAAGTCCTCACACAATCCATCTTCACCTCCAAAAATGATATCATCTACAAAGTCTTCAATAACCAAAATATCATCATTGGTAACCTTGTAACATAAATTGTTGTCAGCATTACCTTTTGTGTAACCAAGCTTCAAAATATATTTATCCAATCTAGCATACCAAGCTCTGGGAGCTTTCTTCAATCCATATAAAGCTTACCTGCAAACTATATCCTTATTATTTGTCAAAGAAAATCCATCAATCTGTTCAATGTAAACTTCCTCCTCAAGATCTTCATTCAAAAATGCATATTTTACATCCATTTGATAAACTTTATAGTTCTTATAAGCTGCAAATGCAAGAAATGGTCTAACTGCCTCAATTCTGGCTACCGGTACAAAGGTTTCATTATAATCTATTCCTTCTTTCTATGAATAACCTTTACAAACTAATCTTGCTTTTTTTTTATTACTTCTCCATCTTCGTTAAGTTTATTCCTATAGACCCATTTAGTTCCATTTACATTTTTGTCTTTAGGCTGGGGAACCAATGTCCAAGTATTATTCTTTTCAATTTGTTCTAATTCATCTTCCATTGCTTTTATCCAATGTTCATCCTTACATGCTTCAATAATAGATGCTGGTTCAATTTGAGAAATTAAACATACCTCTTCATTTTCCAGTCTTCCTCTAGTCATAACACCTTGATTCTTGTTTCCAATTATCTAATTCTCTGAATGATTCAATCTTACATACCTGGGTTTGTTCTGATTAACATTCATAGGTTGTTGTTCTTCAGTCACTGTTGATTTTTATGATGATGTCAGTGTGACTGGGTCTTCATTCTGTACCAATGGAGTCTATGCCGGTTGATCTATGATCATTTCAACTACCAGTTCAACAAATCTTTAATCTCCTCTAAAGTGTTCATCTATCTTCACATTAATACTCTCAATGATTTTTTGTAACCTTTTATTATAACATCTATATGCCTTGCTTTTAGATGAATAACTAAGAAATATTCCTTCATCACTTTTAGGATCAAATTTGCCAATATACTCATTTCTTCTAATATAACATTTGCTTCCAAATATTTTGAAATATTTAAGAGTAGGAATATGACCAAACCATAGTTCATAAGGGGTCTTACCAGTTTCACTTTTGATGTGAACTCTGTTGAAAGTATAAACTATTGTATTCACTGCTTCTCTCCAGTACACATGAGGTAGATTTGCTTCCATTAACATTGTTTTTTCTACATCCAGAATAGTTTTGTTCTTCCTTTCCACAACTCCATTCTACTAGGGTGTCTAGGGTGCTGATAGTTGTCTTTTGATTCCATTCACTTCATAAAATGCATTAAATTCCCTATATGTAAATTTCCCTCCTTGATCTAATCTCAAACATTTGATTTTGTTGTTGGTTTCATTCTCTACCATTGCCTTGAATATCTTGAATCTTCCAAAAGCTTCTGATTTCTCCTTGAGAAAAGTAACCCAGCACATTCTAGAATAATCATCAAATTAGCATAAAGTATCTATCTCCTTGTAGACTTCTTGTTTTTGCTGGACCACATAAATCAGTATGAATTAAATCAAGAATATTATTTGATTTCTCAGTAATGCTCTTAAATGTTGTTCTAACTTGCTTTTCCATTTGACATTCCTTACATATCGAATTATGAGGTTTCACAATCTTAGGTAAATCCCTTACTACCTTAGTTGAACTAATCTTTACAATGCAATCAAAATTCACATGACGGAGTCTTTTATGCCATAACCAACTTTCATTAATATGTGCAATCAAACGTGTTTTATCACTAGTATTCAAGTGAAAGATATTACCCTTACTTTGATTACCGGTCGCAATCTCCAATCTAGTTTCGTTTATGATTTTGCATTTCCCATTCTTGAACTGTAACTGAAATCCTTTTTCCACTAATTGACCAACACTCAAAAGATTATGCTTTAAACCTTATACATAATAAACATTGTCAGTATTGTTCTTACCATCTAAGGATATAGTGCCTTTTCCTTTGATTTGACAAGCTTTATCATCTCCAAACCTTACTAGACCTCCATGAATTTCTTGAAATGATAAAAATTTTCTTTTATCACCAGTCATATGATGTGAGCATCCAAAATCTATAATCCATTCATCTTTTTCTTCATTTTTTGCTGCCAGTGCCTACTCTACCGGTTTGACAATAGGTGTCGGTTGATCTTCCTTTATTGCAACAAAATCCCATCTGTTATCTGTTGGATCTTCATCTGAATCATCTGTAACAACTTCATCTACATAGTAACATGAATTACTATGTTTTTCTTGAATATATATATGTATGCTTGCATGACTCATGGTTGCAGGAGATTGCAGGTACAGTACCACCTAGGTGCGAGGTTCATCTCCATCAGGATTCGCAGGGTTGAATATACCTCTTTCATCCTTAGAATTTGGATTAGGTGGTCGTAAAACCCTTGTCTTTCCTTAGCCATGATCAAGAGAGCGTCTTGTGTGGTCCGTCGGTTTCTCTTTTCGTTTGTGTTTGTGTGTCATATGATTGGTTGTCTTTCTTGGGTTACGTGCCTTGCGTGTGGTAAAATGGGGTATTTTATCCTAAGTATTTAATTCAATTTAACATGTTCATTTACGCATTGGTAATTGAGAAATTTAAAATAAATAAGTTTCTTTTATGAGATTAATCATTAATTAAAAAGATCGCTTTATGTATGTTTGTAGCAAGTTTAAGTATTTAATTTGATTTAATGTGTTCATTTACGCATTTGTAATTGCGGAATTTAAAATATATAGGTTTCTTTTATGTGATTAATCATTAATTAAAAAGATCGCTTTATTTATGTTTGTAGCGAGTTTAATTTTATGGTTAATTTTAAATAACAAATTTAATTAGTTTATGCGTTTTAAAAAGGAAAGATTTAAAGTTATTTGAAATAGAAATAATTTAATCTCTTTTGCATTTTGGAAAAGAAAGGTTAATTTTACTTATTTAGGAAAATAAATTTTTATTAGAAAAGCAAGTTTAATTTATATGTATATTTGATATAGTGTGAAAGATTGATTTTGGGAATTAATTTAATTAAAATATTTTATCCTCGTCAATATTGTGAAATATAAAGGTTAGCTTAGTTAATATTGACAAAATTAAAATTAAATGAGAGAGAAGCATTTTAATTTTAATTAGAAAAACAAGTTAGATTATTTGAATAGTTGAAAAGAATGATTATTTTCATTTTTTAATTAAAAAAGTGCTTAAATTCGAAATTAGAAAATTAGGTCAAAATTTCATTCTTTTAACCTAGGTTGAAAAATATTTTGGGGGTTGTTGATTTTTTTTGGAGAAAGAAAAATATTTTTTGTGATGGAAAAATTGGAGATTTGGGAGAAAATGGAGATTTTTCTGAGTTGCAGGTTGGGCTCTCCATTGGATCTTGCCAGGAATGCGAAGAGAGGTAGGAATCTTATTTTGTTTCCTTTGAAGAAATTTCTTGATTGAATGGGGTATGGGTTTTAAATCTATGCATTTTGAGTTTAAGTTTGGAAATTTGGTGGAATCATTGTTTGGGAAATGATCTTCTTATGCCCAAAATTTGATTATTTAGAAATTGGGTTTCTGAAAAAACAAGATTATTCTGGAAAATCTTCAATATTTGTTGTTCATGGTAAATTCTGGGAATCTAATTTAGTCTCTGTAAGACTGTACATTATTCAGAAACTAGGGTTCTATGTATTTTTAATCATTATCTTGGTAATAATTAGATAAACAAAATTTAAACGGAGTTTTATTTTATTATATAATAAAATCCATTTTACCCAGGCTAGGGTTGGAGGGCAGAGGAGCCGAGGGCTCTACCTGCACCCTCCTCCCTGCGAGCCATAGGGACTTGCATCCACATTGTGGGCTGTAGGAAACCTACATCCACATTGTGGCTCATAGGGGACCTGCATCCACAATGTGGGTCGCAAGGGACCTGCATCCAGAATGTGGGCCGCAGGGGCCTGTGACCACAGTGTGGTTCGCAGACACTGCGCTGACCTGTGGCCGTAGGGACCTGCAAGTTGGTCCCTCCCACTCCCATGGATGGGAGGTGGGACCCACAGGCTAGGGTTTTAATTTTATTTTTATTTTTTTTAAAAGAAAAAAAAAAAATTTATAAAATGAAATATACCATGGGAAATTTTGGTGTGGTTAAAAGAAGTTTTAATATATTTTTATTAAAGTCTATTTTATATAGTTTTAATTCAGTTAATAGATATTATTAATATATATTATATTAATGAAATATATATATATATATATATAACACTAGTTTGGAAGTTTGCGCATTAATAATTATTAAATTAATTATATTTTATTAATCATGGGTTAATAAATATATATTAATTAATATTTAATTTTGGAACTTGTTCTAATAGGGAAGTATCCTTTGGAAAAGAGATTAGATATTGTTTAAATTGGAAGATCTTTGAAATAAAATAATTTTGTTATTATTTGGTAATTTTTAAATAAAATATTTTTCAGGAATATGTAATGTTTTTTTGATTTGAATGATATAGGACATCTGGGAGTTTTAGAAGTGAAATATTAAAGTATAGGAGTATTTGGAAAATGAAATATTTATCTTCGAATATTTAAGAACTTGAATGAGATGCTAGTAGAACTATTGGAAAATTTGTAGGTTAATGATATCTTCATTTAGTACAATAAAGAATTTAGTTATATTCTTCCTCTACATTGTGTAATAGACAAATAACATTATTGCAATTTTGGTATTGCAATTCACCTTGTAATGGTGATTTTTCTGTTAATGTATTTTGGAAACTTAGATCATTTAGAAAACTTGATCAACCTTTAAATGTTTAAAACAATATGGGAAAAGATTGTACTTTTTTTTGGTTATTGTTGTCGCAAGTTCTAATTGTTGCATTCGCTTTTGTTTAAAGTAATGGCAAGACCTGGATATGTTTGTTTGGATCCTGTCGTCTAGTTGTTTTGTGGTCGGCCATAGTTGGTCAGTATCCTAGTTAGAGTACCGTTAGACAAGAGACCTTTGTATTATCTTTTAATATGCTCAGTGGGACCCGTTTCTATGTAGGGATCAATTAGGATTTATAGACCGAAGTGGTCATTTGTATATTGGTTGTTGTTTGCCTAAAAGGCAGGAATGTAAATGACATGAACCTTATGTAACTATAACTTAATTAATTACCAGAGGGGTCTTGCAGTTGAGCAGACCTGGAGATGTAGCCCTCTAGGGGAGAACTCCAAGATCATTTATGTGTTATGTGATGCTTTTGTCTCTCATGTTTCATGGAAGTGCAAGCATGTATGGATGATAATTTGATAGAATGTATAAGTGGATTGGACGAGATTTATTGTAATGCATGTATGTAGTCATCTTTTAAATGCAATTAATGGATCATGAAGGAATGTACCCCGTTAATGCTAATGTAAATAAGTATGCATGAAAAGACCTCATAGTTATGATGACATTAGAGCATTTTGGAACAAGATGCATGGTATGAGTTTAGTGCAAAATTGAATGTAATGAATGGATAACTAATATAATGGATGATCTCATTTGGCTATTTACATTTTAACCTTAATAAATGAACTTCGTCTTCTTAGAAATATTTTAACTATAATGGATGAACTCATATGGTTATTTACATTTTAACCTTAATAAATGAACTTCATCTTAATAGCTATATTTCAATTGTAATGGATGAACTCATTTGGTTATTTACATTTTAACCTTAATAAATGAACTTCATCTACTTAGCAATTATGTTAACTATAATGGACAAACTCATTGGTTATTTACATCTCAATCTAAATAAATGAACTTCACCTTATTAACTAGATTTTAACTATAAAGGACGAACCCATTTGGTTATGTACATTTTAACCTTAATAAATGAACTTCATTATATTAGCTATATTGTAACTAAAATGGAGGGACTCGTCAAGTTAACCATATTTTAACCTTCATAGATGAATTCTCATGTCATCTACGTTTTAACTTCTATGATTAAATTTTCTCATGTTAGCCTCATCTCCAACCCTCATAGGAGAACGCATCCTATCATTTATTATTTTAATTTACTGAACAAATCATATTCGTGTTTTAAGTAATAACATGTAATTAAGATGACTAGCTTAATTGGAATATATGTCGCGAGTTGAGATAAGTGTTAAGTTACATAATCACGTTGGGAAACTCCTTAGGTTCATTTAGTCTTCTGCTGTGTTATCTAAGCGTTAGATAACTCCAATGTATCTTAATGTTATGTCTTATTATGTATAAAAAAAAATATTTGCACTCCATTGGTGCATTTTTGCTCTATCCCTTTGGGGTTTCGTGACTGGGCATTACACTTGGTATCAGAGCCCATGTTGCAACACTGGGATCTCTGGTTTCACTTGTGGCCTTAGTTGGTATGAGGTGTATTGATCTTATGTTGTATGTTTGTCCTCCTTGTTGTGTGACTATGATTGAGAAGACCTTAACTTGTGTGTTCACACCCTATTTTCACCTTCTTGATGTGGGTGCTTTGGAATGACTATATGTGCCTTGTATGCTTATTGATGTCTTGGTCTACGAATTCTCTTATTCTGAAAGATAGTCATGTACCTTCCTTATTTATTCATTGTACTCCTTGACTAATCCATTTAGGATGGTTAGTGTTGTCTTGAATCTAAAAGTACGAAATGTGCTTGTTTATGGTTATGATCTAGCTTAATGTTGTTCATTTGAAGGACTAGTGTGGTAGGTATGGAATGCTTAATATGTAGCAAAGTGGATGATTGTCACCCTTCCTCCTTTCTCTCTCTCAAAAATGTAAAACAATTTTGATAGGTGTAATTATCTCTTATTTGAGTTTTCTTTATGCGAGAGGAGGTTGTGACTTCTTGAGCCCTTATGTGAGCCTTATAATGCTTATGTGTATTTAGATTATAAAGGGCTTGGTTTTGAGAGTTCATTATGGGTTATTGAGAGAAAATGGTATGATTACATTAAGGATTCTCCATGTTCTTTGTAGGAGTAATATAATTAAATTCCATCTTAAGTAATGTGCATTAATATGCGAATTGTTGTTATGTGAGAATTACCTTGTTTGTAAAAGAAGTACCAAAAGAGAACATGTTATAGTAGCTTCAAGAGTGTATTCATGTGTATTATTTAGTTGATATCTCCTCATTTGTGTTCTTTTCATATTTTGATTTTCAATGATAGGCTGCATATTTTGATATGTTTTCGTATTAAATTAAGAATAGTGAATATTCTCAAGAAGTCTTGTATTACCGAAAGATTATCTAACTTGATTTCTTGTTCAGAAAACTAGAACATTCTATTGCAACCATAATAATTGGAAATGTCATATTAGGTTGTTTTGGCATCCTCCTAAAAAGATAGCGAAATGAAAACCGTGCAACTAAAATGATAGACTTATATCTGAGCATATAGTGTGACCTTGTGGATCTTATGTATTCATAGGAAATAGTTTGATTAGCAAGCTCTCTTTCCCTTTTCTTGCCTCAATCATAAGATTTTAGAAAAGCTACTAAGGATGCATTGATTTAAAAGAATTTTTTTTTTTTATGCATGTGAAATTGTATGTTTTCTTTTGGCTTCTAATTGAAAGAGGAAAGTTTTTCCCTTTGGAAAAGAAAATTGCATAGTTAGTAATGTGAATGCAAATGCTTAGTGGAATTTGAGAAAGATATCGGAATGACGTTATTTCCTTGTGTAAGTTTGAATTGTTAAGAATTTTAGTACGTGTGTCTAGAGTAAACTTTATTTAGTGATTCATGTGGAAAGCATAGGTAAAACCCTTCTTGAGTAGATGATAGCATATTGAAAATTACTCCTTGTAAATGTGACTAAACTAGTAATGGTACTATTCCTTGTGTATTGTAAGAAACCCGTACTTGGTATGTGTGCCCATGGGTTGGTAAAGTAATCAACCATGGAGGATATGTTTGCTTATGAGTATGGGAAACCATATTGATTATGTGATGTTGCTTATTTGTTTCCTTACTGAGTGCCAACCCATGGGTTGTTGATAAGTCAGTCTGTGAAGGGGTAGTAGTAGAAGTCACCATTCCTTGAAAAGTATGGAACGACGTATGAGTAATGTTGATGCGAAGCGACTTTAGCTTCCCTATTTCAAGAAAAAATATAGTTTTGTAAGGAAACTGTATTACAAGTGTACTCAATACTTTCCCTTGTGATGAATCGATGTATAAGATTCATGTGTGCCAGCCTAATTCCTATCCTTTATTTGAGCATAATTGATGATAGTTCTTGAGCATAATGATGGATTTTATTGAAGCATCTTTTGCCTTGTCTTCATGGGAGGCATGTTATTTTTCACATGAGCTGCCAATTGACTAGTGTTGGTAGATTTGTGGGTAGACCTTAGCCATGTATACCTCTAGCTTACGACGAGTATCCTGAGAGGAACATCGCTATGCGGGGTGTGACCTATGCATGCCATTTTTTGTGAGGTACACTACCATGCGGGATACATCCATTGCGTTCCTTTTTCCACTTGGAGTATTGCCATGCCATGCTGAGACACGATGTGGGATGTAGTAGACATTGCCATGCAGCCTACCGATGGGTTTAGGGTAGAGCCATGCCACGTGATGATGTGATGCAGGGTGATGTCGAGGTGCACACTGTCATGCCATGTGGATGTGTGACTAGGCCACACCACATGATGAGCTACTGCGATAGCTAGATGATTGTTCCTTCATTCCTTGTTGGTGGCTAGCTGCTAGTCACATAGTGATGTAATGTGCACTTATGATTTTCTTTTATTATTTATTTATTTCCTTGTGGGCGAGCAATTTTTTTATTTTGACCTTGAAGGTTTAGCCACGATCTTGCAATCTTGTTCTTACTTGATTCGATGCTGCAAATTCTAGAATTATTTTCTTGCCTTACTATTGGAATTGACGAATATTATCTTTATTCTTCCATACTTTGGTGGCTAAACTAGTTTATCCTTGTTGTTTTCGTACACTGGTCTTGTGTTGAAATGTGAATTCCTCTCCAAGAACGTAGGAGATGGTCTTGGTTGAGTGTATACAAGGAAATAGACGTAGAGAACCTTGAGGATGGGGGTAAGTGAGGCTATGAGAGAGCTAGGATCCACTACCTACCTATGTGTGGTGACTATCTCTTGGAGGCTAAACACCTTATGTAACAAGGGATGTTCACGAGGGTCTTGTATGGAAGGCAGCATCGCTATGGTGTGTCCTAGCACCATCAAGCCCTTGAGTGAGATGTTGGATATTTATGATCATGTTATTTTGTTCTGAGATCAGGCATAAAGATGTTGATTGTGCTTGTTATCTATGACTGAGCATTACACATGCTCACATGTGGCCTTTTGTGTTGTGCATTTCAGTTATGTGGATGGTTATTATGTGAAATCATGGATTAAATGGTGCTAACTTGTCAGTATGTTATGGGACATAGTCATTGGAAAGGTTCTTTTATGCCTGGGAAGTGTAAACAATTGAGTTATTTACATGGCTCCTATTTATTGAAATGTTAATTTGGTTGTAGAAATTGATATTTGAAGCTAGTTCTATGCGATAAAGCTTTGTAAAAGGATGAATTGGTAAAAGAAATTGATCATGAGAGCATGTTTTCTTGCCATGTTTGGTAGAATGAGTATGGTAATTGTGGTTATTTTTTTTTTATGCTATAATTGGTGTAATGAAAGAAAAAAAATTCTTGTTTTTCTGCTATGATTGTGGATAATTCATAGAATATTTTAAGAAGTGTATGGCTTTAGTTGGACCTTGGCAATGGATAATGACATTCGTAAAGGTTTTAGCAATAATGTTTCATTTATTTGTGGTAGGATTCATACGTGCACATTTATAATTGTTAATTGAGTTTCAGGGCTAATACGTGTTGCATGAGTTTTCGCTTAGCCTTACGACTTCCGGGAGTAAGTCGGAGCCTAGGGGGGAGAATGTAGTACCCCTACCCTAGTCAGCCTTGTAAAACTGGTTTGACCTTGGTTGAATTTTTCTATGTGGCATTCTTGGACAATTGATTAACCATTATGTAATGTTGTAGATTAGATAATATGAATATTGTGCATACCTGTTATTGTGCTTTCGCATCGATTCTTGTGTAAATTTAATTGTTTCCCTAATTCTTGTTATGAATCTCATGCTAACACCTTCATTGAATATATATATATATATATATGTATGCTTGCGTGACTCATGGTTGCAGGAGATTGCAGGTACAATACCGCCTAGCTGTGAGGTTCATCTCCATCATGATTCGCAGGGTTGAGTATACCTCTTTCATCTTTAGAATTTGGATAAGGTGGTCGTAAAACCCTTGTCTTGCCTTAGCCATGATCAAGTGAGCATCTTGTTGGGTCCGTCGGTTTCCCTTTTCATTTGGGTTTGTGTGTCATATGATTGGTTGGCTTTCTTGGGTTGCGTGCCTTGTGTGTGGTAAAATGGGGTATTTTATCCTAAGTATTTATTCAATTTAATGTGTTCAGTTACGCATTGGTAATTGAGAAATTTAAAATAAATAAGTTTCTTTTATGAGATTAATCATTAATTAAAAACATCGCTTTATGTATGTTCGTAGCAAGTTAAAGTATTTAATTTGATTTAATGTGTTCATTTACGCATTTGTAATTGCGGAATTTAAAATATATAGGTTTCTTTTATGTGATTAATCATTAATTAAAAAGATTGCTTTATTTATGTTTGTAGCGAGTTTAATTTAGTGGTTAATTTTAAATGACGAATTTAATTAGTTTATGCGTTTTAAAAAGGAAAGATTTAAAGTTATTTGAAATAGAAATAATTTAATCTCTTTTGCATTTTGGAAAAGAAAGGTTAATTTTACTTATTTAGGAAAATAAATTTTTATTAGAAAAGCAAGTTTAATTTATATGTATATTTGATATAGTGTGAAAGATTGATTTTGGGAATTAATTTAATTAAAATATTTTATCCTCGTCAATATTGTGAAATATAAAGGTTAGCTTAGTTAATATTGACAAAATTAAAATTAAATGAGAGAGAAGCATTTTAATTTTAATTAGAAAAACAAGTTAGATTATTTGAATAGTTGAAAAGAATGATTATTTTCATTTTTTAATTAAAAAAGTGCTTAAATTCGAAATTGGAAAATTAGGTCAAAATTTCATTCTTTTAACCTAGGTTGAAAAATATTTTGGGGGTTGTTGATTTTTTTTGGAGAAAGAAAAAAAAATTTTGGGATGGAAAAATTGGAGATTTTGGAGAAAATGGAGATATTTCTAAGTTGCAGGTTGGGCTCTCCATCAGATCTTGCCAAGAATGCGAAGAGAGGTAGGAATCTTATTTTGTTTCCTTTGAAGAAATTTCTTGATTAAATGGGGTATGGGTTTTAAATCTATGCATTTTGAGTTTAAGTTTGGAAATTTGGTGGAATCATTGTTTGGGAAATGATCTTCTTATGCCCAAAATTTGATTATTTAGATTAGTTATTCAACAAAATTGGGTTTTTGAAAAAACAAGATTATTCTGGAAAATCTTCAATATTTGTTGTTCATGGTAAATTCTGGGAATCTAATTTAGTCTCTGTAAGACTGTACATTATTCAGAATCTAGGGTTCTATGTATTTTTACTCATTATCTTGGTTTTAATTAGATAAACAAAATTTAAACGGAGTTTTATTTTATTATATAATAAAATCCGTTTTACCCAAGCTAGGGTTGGACGGCGGAGGAGCTGAGGGCTCTACCCGCACCCTCCTCCCCGTAGGCCGCAGGGACTTGCATCGACATTATGGGTTGCAGGAAACTTGCATCCACGTTGTGGCTCGTAGGGGACCTACGTCCACAGAGAGGGCCGTAGGGGACTTGCGTCCACAATGTGGGCCGCAGGGACCTGCGACCACAGTGTGGTTCGCAGAACTTGCATCCACCTATGGCTGCAGGGACCTGCGGGTTGGTCCCTCCCACTCCCATGGATGGGAGGTGGGACCCGCAGGCTAGTGTTTTAATTTTATTTTATTTTATTTTATTTTATTTTTTATTTTTATTTTTTTAAAAGAAAAAAAAAATTTATAAAATGAAATATACCATGAGGAATTTTGGTGTGGTTAAAAGAAGTTTTAATATATTTTTATTAGTCTAGTTTATATAGTTTTAATTCAGTTAATAGATATTATTAATATATATTATATTAATGAAATATATATATATATATATATATATATAAAAATATGTAAATATATATATATATATATATATATATATATATATATATAACACTAGTTTGGAAGTTTGCACATTATTAATTATTAAATTAATTATATTTTATTAATCACGGGTTAATATATATATATATTAATTAATATTTAATTTTGGAACCTATTCTAATAGGGAAGTATCCTTTGGAAAAGAGATTAGATATTGTTTAAATTTGAAGATCTTTGAAATAAAATAATTTTGTTATTATTTGGTAATTTTTAAATAAAATATTTTTCAGAAATATGTAATGTTTTTTCGATTTGAATGATATAAGACATCTGTGAGTTTTAGAAGTGAAATACTAAAGTCTAGGAGTATTTGGAAAATGAAATATTTATCTTCGAATATTTGAGAACTTGAATGAGATGCTACTAGAATTATTGGAAAATTTAATAATGTATCGAGTGGAAAATTTGTAGGTTAATGATATCTTCATTTAGTAAAATAAAGAATGTAGTTATATTCTTCCTCTACATTGTGTAATAGACAAATAGCATTATTGCAATTGTGGTATTGCAATTCACCTTGTAATGGTGATTTTTCTGGTAATGTATTTTGAAAACTTAGATCATTTAGAAAACTTGATAAACCTTTAAATGTTTAAATCAATATGGGAAAAGATTATACTTTTTTTTGGTTATTGTTGTTGCAAGTTCTAATTGTTGCATTTGCTTTTGTTTAAAGTAATGGCAAGACCTGGATATGTTTGTTTTGACCCTGTCATCTTGTTCTTTTGTGGTTGGCCATAGTTGGTCAGTATTCTAGTTAGAGTACTGTCAGACAAGAGACCTTTGTATTAACTTTTAATATGCTCAATGGGATCCATTTCTATGTAGGGATAAATTAGGATTTATCGACCAAAGTGGTCATTTGTATATTGGTTGTTGTTCGCCTAAAAGGCAGGAATGTAAATGACATGAACCTTATGTAGCTATAACTTAATTAATTACTAGAGGGGTCTTGCAGTTGAACAAACCCAGAGATGTAGCACTCTAGGGGTGAACTCCGAGATCATTTATGTGTTATGTGATTCTTTTGTCTCTCATGTTTCATGAATAGTGCTAGCATGTATGGATGATAATTTGATAGAATGTATAAGTGGATTGGACGAGATTTATTGTAATGCATGTATGTAGTCATCTTTTAAATGCAATTAATGGATCATGAAGGAATGTACCCCATTAATGCTAATGTAAATAAGTATGCATGAAAAGACCTCATAGTTATGATGATATTAGAGTGTTTTGGAACAAGATGCATGGTATGAGTTTAATGCAAAATTGAACGTAATGAATGGATAACTGATATAATGGATGAACTCATTTGGCTATTTACATTTTAACCTTAATAAATGAACTTCATCTTCTTACCAATATTTTAACTATAATGGATGAACTCATATGGTTATTTACATTTTAACCTTAATAAATGAACTTCATCTTAATAGCTATATTTCAATTGTAATGGATGAACTCATTTGGTTATTTACATTTTAACCTTAATAAATGAACTTCATCTTCTTAGCAATTACGTTAACTATAATGGACAAACTCATTGGTTATTTACATCTCAATCAAAATAAATGAACTTCACCTTATTAACTATATTTTAACTATAACGGACGAACTCATTTGGTTATGTACATTTTAACCTTAATAAATGAACTTCGTTATATTAGCTATATTATAACTAAAATGGAGGGACTCGTCAAGCTAACCATATTTTAACCTTAATAGATGAATTCTCATGTCATCTACATTTTAACTTCTATGGGTACATTTCCTCATGTTAGCCTCATCTCCAACCCTCATAGGAGAATGCACCCTATCATTTATTATTTTAATTTACTGAACAAATCATATCCGTGTTTTAAGTAATAACATGTAATTAAGATAACTTGCTTAATTGGAATAAATGTTGCGAGTTGAGCTAAGTGTTAAGTTACGTAATCATGCTGGGAAACTCCTTAGGTTCATTTAGTCTTCCACTGTGTTATCTAAGCGTTAGATAACTCCAATGTATCTTAATGTTGTGTCTTATTATGTATAAAAAAAATATTTTCACTCCTTTGGTGCATTTTTTCTCTATCCCTTCGGGGTTTCGTGGTGAGGCATTACACTTGGTATCAGAGCCCATGTTGCAACACTGGGATCTCTAGTTTCGCTTGTGGCCTTAGTTGGTATGAGGTTTATTGATCTTATGTTGTATGTTTGTCCTCCTTGTTGTGTCAGTATGATTGAGCAGACCTTAACTAGTGTGTAACATGTGTGTTCACACCCTATTTTCACCTTCTTGACGTGGGTGCTTTGGAATGACTATATGTGCCTTGTATGCTTATTAATGTCTTGGTCTACGAATTCTCTTATTCCGAAAGATAGTCGTATGTACCTTACTTATTGATTCCTTGTACTCCTTGACTAATCCATTTGGGATGGTTAGTGTTGTATTGAATCTAAAAGTATGAAATGTGCTTGTTTATGGTTATGATCTACTTTAGTGTTGTTCGCTTGAAGGACTAGTGTGGTAGGTATGGAATGCTTAATATGTAGCAAATTGAATGATTGTCACCCTTCCTCCTATCTCTCTTTCTGAAATGTAAAACAATTTTGATAGGTGTAATTATCTCTGATTTGAGTTTTCTTTATGCGAGAGGAGGTTGTGACTTCTTGATCCCTTGTGTGAGCCTTATAACGCTTATGTGTATTTAGATTATAAAGGGCTTGTGTTTGAGAGTTCATTATGGGTTATTGAGAGAAAATGGTATGATTGCATTAAGGATTCTCCATGTGCTTTGTAGGAGTAATATAATTAAATTCCATCTTAAGTAATGTGCATTAATATGTGAACTGTTGTTATGTGAGAATTACCTTATTTGTAAAAGAAGTACCAAAAGAGAACATGTTATAGTAGCTTCGAGAGTGTATTGATGTGTATTATTTAGTTGATAGCTCCTCATTTACGTTCTTGTCATATTTTGATTTTCAATGATAGATTGCAGATTTTGATATGTTTTCATATTAAATTAAGAATAGTGAATATTCTCAAGAAGTCTTGTATTACCGAAAGATTATCTGACTTGATTTCTTGTTCGGAAAACTAGAACATTCTATTGCAACCATAATAATTGGAAAAGTCATGTTAGGTTGTTTTGGCATCCTCCTAAAAAGATAGTGAAATGAAAACTATGCAACTAAAATGATAGACTTATATCTGAGCATATAGTGTGACCTTGTGGATCTTATGTATTCGTAGGAAATAGTTTGATTAGCAAGCTCTCTTTCCCTTTTCTTGTCTCAATCATAAGATTTTAGAAAAGCTACTAAGGATGCATTGATTTAAAAGATATTTTTTTTTACGCATTTGAAATTGTATGTTTTCTTTTGGCTTCTAATTGAAAGAGGAAAGTTTTTCGCTTTGGAAAAGAAAATTGCATAGTTAGTAATGTGAATGCAGATGATTAGTGGAATTTGAGAAAGATATCAGAATGACGTTATTTCCTTGTGTAAGTTTGAATTGTTAAGAATTTTAGTATGTGTGTCTAGAGTAAACTTTATTTAGTGATTCATGTGGAAAGCATAGGTAAAACCCTTCTTGAGTAGATGATAGCGTATTGAAAATTACTCCCTGTAAATGTGACTAAACCAGTAATGGTGCTATTCCTTGTGTATTGTAAGAAACCCGTACTTTCTATGTGTGCCCATGGGTTGGTGAAGTAATCAACCATGGAGGATATGTTTTCTTATGAGTATGGGAGACCATACTGATTATGTGATGTTGCTTATTTGTTTCCTTATTGAGTGCCAACCCACGGGTTGTTGATAATTCAGTATGTGAAGGGGTAGTAGTAGAAGTCACCATTCCTTGAAAAGTATGGAACAGCGTACGAGTAATGTCGACGCGAAGCGTCTTTAGCTTCCCTATTTAGAGGAAAAATATTGTTTTGTAATGAAACTGTATTATAGGTGTACTCAATACTTCCCCTTGTGATGAACCGATGTATAAGGTTCATGTGTGCCAGCCTAATTCCTATCCTTTATTTGAGCATAATTGATGATAGTTCTTGAGCATAATGATGGATTTTATTGAAACATCTTTTGCCTTGTCTTCATGGGAGGCATGTTATTTTTCACATGAGCCAGCAATTGACTAGTGTTGGTAGACTTGTGGGTAGACCTTAGCCATGTATACCTCTGGCTTACGACGAGTATCCTAAGAGGAACGTCACTATGCAGGGTGTGACATGTGCATGCCCTTTTCCACAAGGTACACTGTCATGCGGGATACATCCACTGCGTGCCTTTTTCCACTAGGAGTATTGCCATGTCATGCTGAGACACGATGCGGGATGTAGTAGACATTTCCATGCGGCCTACCGATAGGTTTAGGGTAGAGCCATGCCGCATGACAACGTGATGTGGGGTGATGTCGAGGTGCACACTACCATGCCATGCAAATGTGTGACTAGGCCACACCACATGATGAGCTAATACGATAGCTAGACGATTGTTCCTTCCTTCCTCGTTGGTGGCCAGCTGCTAGTCACATAGTGATGTAATGTGCACTTATGATTTTCTTTTATTATTTATTTATTTATTTATTTCATTGTGGGCCAGCAATTTATTTTATTTTGACCTTGAAGGTTTAGCCACAATCTTGCAATCTTGTTCTTACTTGATTGGATGTTGCAAATTCTGGAATTATTTTCTTGCCTTACTATTGGAATTGATGATTGTTATCTTTATTCTTCCATACTTTGGTGGCTAAACTAGTTTATCCTTGTTGTTTTCGTATGTTGGTCTTGTGTTGAAATGTGAATTCCTCTCGAAGAACGTAGCAGATGGTCTTGGTTGGGTGTATATGAGGAAGTAGATGTAGGGAACCTTGAGGATTGGGGTAATTGAGGCTATGAGAGAGCTAGGATCCACTACCTACCTATGTGTGGTGACTATCTCTTGGAGGCTAAACACCTTACGTAACAAGGGATGTTCACAAGGGTCTTGTATGGAAGGTAGCACCACTATGGTGTGCCCTAGCACCATCAATCCCTTGAGTGAGATGTTGGATATTTATGAACATGTTATTTTGTTCTTAGATCACGCATAGAGATGTTGATTGTACTTTTTATCTATGACCGAGCATTAGACATGCTCACATGTGGCCTTTTGTGTTGTGCATTTCAGTTATGTGGATGGTTATTATGTGAAATCATGGATTAAATGGTGTTAACTTGTCACTATGTTATGGGACATAATCATTGGAAAGGTTCTTTTATGCCTTGGAAGTGTAAACAATTGAGTTATTTACATGGCTCCTATTTATTGAAATGTTGATTTGGTTGTAGAAATTGATATTTGTAGCTAGTTCTATGCGATAAAGCTTTGTAAAATCATTAATGGGTAAATGAAATTGATCATGAGGGCATGTTTTCTTTCCATGTTTGGTAGAATGAGTATGGTAATTATGGTTTTTTTTTTTTTATGCTATAATTGGTGTAATGAAAGGAAGAAAATTCTTGTTTTTCTGCTATGATTGTGGATAATTCATAGAATATTTTAAGAAGTGTATGGCTTTAGTTGGACCTTGCCAATGGATAATGACTTTCATAAAGGTTTTAGCAATAATGTTTCATTTATTTATGGTAGGAATCATATGTGCAAATTTATAATTGTTAGTTGAGTTTCAGGGCTAATATGTGTTGCATGAGTTTTCGCTTAGCCTTATGACTTCCGGGAGTAAGTCGGAGCCTAGGGGGGCAGAATGGAGTGCCCCTACCCTAGTCAGCCTTGTAAAACCAGTTTGACCTTGGTTGAATTTTTCTATGTGGCATTCTTGGACGGTTGATTAACCATTATGTAATGTTGTATATTAGATAATATGAATATTGTGCATACCTGTTATTGTGCTTTCGCATCGATTCTTGTGTAAGTTCAATTGTTTCCCTAATTCTTGTTATTAATCTCGAGCTAACACCTTTATTAAATATATATATATATATATGCTTGTGTGACTCATGGTTGCAGGAGATTGCAGGTACAGTACTGCCTAGGTGCGAGGTTTGTCTCCATCAGGATTCACAGGGTTGAGTATACCTCTTTCATCCTTAGAATTTGGATTAGGTGGTTGTAAAACCCTTGTCTTGCCTTAGCCATGATCAAGTGAGCATCTTGTGTAGTCTGTCAGTTTCCCTTTTCATTGGGGTTTGTGTGTCATATGATTCGTTGGCTTTCTTGGGTTGCGTGTGGTAAAATGGGGTATTTTATCCTAAGTATTTAATTCAATTTAATGTGTTCATTTACGCATTGGTAATTGAGAAATTTATAATACATAAGTTTCTTTTATGAGATTAATCATTAATTAAAAAGATCGCTTTATGTATGTTTGTAGCAAGTTTAAGTATTTAATTTGATTTAATGTGTTCATTTACGCATTTGTAATTGCGGAATTTAAAATATATATGTTTCTTTTATGTGATTAATCATTAATTAAAAAGATCGCTTTATTTATGTTTGCAGCGAGTTTAATTTAATGGTTAATTTTAAATAACGAATTTAATTAGTTTATGTATTTTAAAATTGAAAGATTTAAAGTTATTTGAAATAGAAATAATTTAATCTCTTTTGCATTTTGGAAAAGAAAGGTTAATTTTACTTATTTAGGAAAATCAATTTTTTATTAGTAAAGCAAGTTTAATTTATATGTATATTGGATATAGTGTGAAAGATTGATTTTGGGAATTAATTTAATTGAAATATTTTATCCTCGTCAATATTGTGAAATATAAAGGTTGGCTTAGTTAATATTGAGAAAATTAAAATTAAATGAGAGAGAAGCATTTTAATTTTAATTAGAAAAACAAGATAGATTATTTGAATAGTTGAAAAGAATGATTATTTTCATTTTTTAATTAAAAGAGTGCTTAAATTCGAAATTGGAAAATTAGGTCAAAATTTCATTCTTTTAACCTAGGTTGAAAAATATTTTGGGGGTGGTTGATTTTTTTGGAGAAAGAAAAATATTTTTTGGGATGGAAAAATTGGAGATTTTGGAGAAAATGGAGATTTTTCTAAGTTGCAGGTTGGGCTCTCCATCGGATCTTGCTAGGAATGCGAAGAGAGGTAGGAATCTTACTTTGTTTCCTTTGAAGAAATTTCTTGATTGAATGTGGTATGGGTTTTAAATCTATGCATTTTGAGTTTAAGTTTGGAAATTTGATGGAATCATTGTTTGGGAAATGATCTTCTTATGCCCAAAATTTGATTATTTAGATCAGTTATTCAACAAAATTGGGTTTTTGAAAAAACAAGATTATTCTAGAAAATCTTCAATATTTGTTGTTCATGGTAAATTCTGGGAATCTAATTTAGTCTCTATAAGACTGTACATTATTCAGAATCTAGGGTTCTATGTATTTTTAATCATTATCTTGGTTTTAATTAGATAAACAAAATTTAAACAGAGTGTTATTTTATTTTATAATAAAATCCATTTTACCCAGGCTAGGGTTGGAGGGCGGAGGAGCCGAGGTCTCTAGCCGCACCCTCCTCCCCACGAGCCACAGGGACCTACATCCATATTGTGGGCCGCAGGAAACCTGCATCCACGTTGTGGCTCACAGGGGACTTGCGTCCATAATGTGGGTGGCAGGGGATCTGCGTTGACAATGTGGGCTGCAGGGACCTATGACCACTGATGAATACTAAGAGCGGGGGGTGAATTAGTATGCCAAAAATATTTGTACTTAAACACTTTCCTAGACATAGTAAACCGGTAAAACAGTTTAGTAGACAAACTAGTTAGAACACATGCAAACCAAATAGCAAATAATGCATTCACCCACAGAAGCAAAAACACCATAACACAAGAGATTTTAATGTGGAAACCCAAATGGGAAAAAACCATGGTGAGATGGAACTCACAAGTAACTATCTATAGAATAGGAACCAGACTGGTTAAGGTCATATAATGTTCTTTACCAGAATAGATCATGTTAGGAATCTCAATCTCTGTTAGGAGATAAGTCCGATTAAAGACTACCTTGCTAGAAGATTTTAGATCCACAGATGTGAATCACCTTGCTATAGGATTTTACAAAAGGCTTTTGGGCCTACCCGATTAAGGGCTTCAAACTTGTCAAAGATGTGAGTAATCAACAAGTGAGTGATCTAGCTAATAGCATAGATTGCTTGGTTAGATCCTTGATAGCTCATTCCTAATGCATTCTAGCATTACTTCAGTCTTCTACACATTCATACTCTCTCTAACACACCAACCACCTTCAACCCTAGCAACAACATCAACACCCTAAAACCCTAGACATGATGTCCTTATAAAGGAATCTGATTTCATGTCAGTCCAATAGGATTACAATACAATTTCCTAGGTTCAATGCATCTAGACATATTCTGTAACATGACACAAAAAGCACCATTGAAGTGTCGGCACTGTCAAACAATCGGTGGATGGTAACTCATCACAAAATGTTGGTTGGTAACTCATCACAGAGTAGTACCGGTTCATACAAAATACTGGTTTAAGAAAAATACGGTTGTCGGTTTGACAACATGAAGATTGGGAAATATGTGTTCTACCGCTTTGATCCTTCGTACCGCTTGAGATCCTCAAACCACTTGGGGTCAACATACCGCTTCAGATCAGTAATCACTTTCTGCAAAACACCGATAGTCTAAGGACTATAATGCATCATACCGGTTGGAACAAGTACCGGTTGAGCTTTAACTTATACATACAAAAGTGATCTCAATGCAAGTGTGTGTCCATCAATGACAATCACAACATAATCATCAAAAATGCCAACAATCTCCCCCTTTGGCATTGATGGCAACACTTAGGAAATTTTGACATCTAAGTGTTTTACAACAAAAATATGCCAGAATCAAAATTACTCCCCCTAAGCATATACACTATGCCTTTTGTAGAAAATACAATGTCTACTACTTCTTAACAAAAATAACATGAAAGTAAAAATCAAAACATTCAAAATTTATACTTCTCCCCCTTTGCCAACAATGACAACAAAATACTATAGACTAACCCCTATTTCATTAGTATTAAAAGAATAAGAGTTTATGACAATAAGGAATTAAACTTGTCAAAAACTGATTTAAAGTCCTACAAGAATTGTTTCATAGATAAGGACCAGGACTCAAGTAGGGAAGTAGCCACTTCCTTCTCTATTTGCATGTGGGAGACATGTTCTTCCATGGCGTCTATTGTTCTCATCTCCTGAGTCACCGTTAAAGCATCCAGATTGAGATAACATTTCTGAAGTATCTATAGGCATGGGAGTAGAACCAGTTCGAGTTCCTGCAAATCTCAAGTCCAGTTACTTATTTCCAACTCTATTTTGGCAGACTAGATATGAAACCGGTGAACGGTTTGCCCATAAGCTGTAAAAGAGTCATATGGAAGCTTGAAGGTACTCATATATAACTGCAAGTCAGTTTGTAGCTTTTGCTTCTGTACAAGCACATCATCATAGAAGAGATGGGGTTGGCAAATCTTACTCAGTAGTAGATTCCCCTCATCTAGAGCATTCCTTATGTCTTTTTGTGCTTTTTGTAGTTCAGACCAGAGCTCATTAAGCTTCTTCACCAGGGCAATGTTGAGAGCCTTTTGATGCTCTTTCTTGGCATTTTCCTCTACTACCTCCTCTAAACTCTGCACCTGATCATCCACTACTATGCATAGGAGCTTCAATTGTGCCAATGATGAGTTAGTACTGGGGAGGTTTGTGACAGGTAACAAAATGGTAAGAGTGTCCACCGCAGCTTGGATCACATCTTCCTCCTTCCTCCTTAACACCTCAAGGCATTCTTGAGCAACCTTGATGCTCTGTAGCAGCTCCATTTCATTTGCAGACTAGAGGTCAATAGGACTAGTGAGGTCAACCAGTTTGTCTTGACTACCGGTTGCCTTTGGAGTCTCCATCTGAGTGGTCTTTGCCACTTCTACTACCTTGTCCTCCTCTGCCTTCTTCTTCTCTGCTTCTTTTCTCTTTTCCTCTTCCTTGTCCTCCTTTGCCTTCTTCTTCTCTGCTTCCTTTCTTTTCTCCTCTTCCTTTCTCTTCTCCTCTTCTTTCTCTTCCTCTTCCTTCTTCTTTTCTGCTTCCTTTCTCTTCTCCTCTTCTTTTCTCTTCTCCTCTTCCTTTCTTTTCTTCTCATCCTCTTTTCTATTTTCTTCCTGTTTTGGTTTCTCCTCATCTTCTTCCTTTTTCTTCTTTTCTTCCTTATCCTCATCTTCTTCCTTTTTCTTCTTTTCTTCCTTATCCTCTTCTTCTTTCTTCTTCTTTGCATCTTCTTGTTTCTTTTTCTCTTCATCCTCTTCTCTTTTCTTCTTCTCATCCTCTTTTCTCTTTTCCTCTTGTTTTCATTTCTCCTCATCTTCTTCCTTTTTCTTCTTCTCTTCCTGTTGCTTTGTTACCTCTTCCTGTTTGTCCTCTACTTCCTTTTCAACCTATTCAGCCTATTTCTCTTGTCCTACTACTTTAGATAGTGTGTCTTATGTAGCATCTTCTATATCCAGAGCATTGACATCAATAGTGTTTGTAGGTTCAACAACCGGGTTTCCTTCAGTATCAAACACTTCATTCGGTTTTGTTTTTGCCGGTTCTTGCTCATCCTTCCTATTGGCTTCAGCCACCTGATGCATCTTAAGATCTTCTAGAGAAAGAGTGTGTGTATTCTCGAACACTTCTTGACTCTTTCCTTCCAGTAACAGGAGTCTTCTTCTTCTCATGAAGAAGAGGCCTTTGTATTTATTCATAACTTCAAACATTTCTGAATTTGATACATCAGGAAAATGTTGAGCAAAAATTATCTCTCTCATTTCCTATTCCTTTTCTATGGCAATGCGCCATTTATTGTCTAAGGAATTATACAAAGAATTCGGTGTCTCAGATCTAATTTCTGAAGGTGACCAATCATTAACACATAAATACTTAATGATTTCTTTTTCAACTACTTCCTTTTCATCATCATTAAAATCATCAAAACAATCAATCAAATCATTCAACACTTTTCTCCTAATATTTTTGATGGTTCTTTGACAATGTGTCAAAGGTTTGTAGGAAGAAATGTCAATATTTACCGGTGCTGATGATGTCGATTCATTCTTTGTCTTTTTCTTTGCTTGTCTTGTCTTCTTAGGTTTTTCCTCAGACACAGTTTCTTCTGAGTCTGGTGAGTTATTCCTTATCTTCCTCTTCCTCTTGAAGACTTTAGCAGGTGTCGCTTTTGGTTTCTTCTTTGTAGGTGACTGCTTGGTCACTTTGGGACTGGCTGCAGTTACCAGTGCCGATGCCGAAGGCACTGCCTTTCCTTTCTTTTCAGGAGGTTCTACAACTAGTGCAACCCTTTCTAGATAGGTGCCAATTCTCTTTGCCTTAGGATCAAGAGGTGAGGTGATTAGGGTTGAAGCATACCCGCCCAACATATCATACATCACCTCATAGCCCATAGGCTCCACTTCTTCCCATCTGGGCTCAACAACCTCCATTATGCATTCATCAACTTTGATGATAAAGTAGATATCCTCTTCATATTTCTTGACAATGTCACTGGATATCCTCATCCTTAGGCTCATCTTGCTTCTAAACTCATCAAAGTACTTGTTCAGAACATCAGGATAACCGGTTCCAACTACTTGCAGGCTTTCTTTGATCTGCTTGGTAACCAGTTGGTCCATAGACCACTGAATATCTCCCACTCCGGGGAAGTAACCTTGGAAGTAGAAAAATAGTCCTACTAGAAGTTGTCCAAACTTGAATTTTCATGCATTATCCTATTTGATTGATTTAAGATTCAACAGAAGTTGCCTTTGTATACTGGTGTAGAGGTCAAATGATGCATCTTCCTTGATCATCCGGTAAGCAGCATTTACCACTGCAACAGATACAGAGTTAATTCTACTGACAGAGAACGTCCGGTATCCAATCACCATGCATGCATATTTCACGAGGTCATCCTTGATGGAATTAATAGTCATTCCTCGTGAGTTGCTCACTGAACCGGTGAGCTTGGACATTTCCATCTTGCTAACCTTCCTAAGGGCTGGCACTTCCCTATATTGCAGAAATTGGTGACAGCATGAATAGCTTGCGATGTGATATCATGCGTCCGCTCTAGGTACATCTTATCACCATGAACTCTGCTTAGAATGATCCTAATGTGGTCATCTGTGAAATCCTCTAGGAAGTAAACCACATTGTGAAGTTTCTTCTTCTCAAAAATTCTATACTCTGGTTTGATCTTTTTATCCTTCCCACAGAATAGACCTAGTTGTGAATGGATCACAAGAGACCCTAGGTCTTCGATTTTGTAGTCTATATAATCTGAAATCCCTTCTACTATAACCCCAGCCAGTACTTGTGACAAAGCATTATATTTTGATTTTCTTTGAATGAAATCCATAGAATCGATAGTTGCACTAGAACTATCATGAGATGTGGAAGCCATGACAAAACAAAAAACTCAAGAAATACCTTTCAGAAATCAAGAATTTAGGGCTTTCAGATTCTACTTCACCTTCCACTTCATCGGTTGCTGAATCACCACTTTGAGTTCTTCTCTTGACCGTTTGATATTTTCTTCTGAATCTTCTTCAGGGTTTCGATATTTCTTTGAACCGCAACACCAATCACTTTTTCTTTGCTCTGCACTTGAAAAACTTCTTCACTCAAAAAATGATGGTGAGAAATGATTTGAAAATTCCTTTTAAACATATTCCTCACCTACCATAATAAATGCTCCACCATTAGGGCATAAACCCTAATTTTCCTATTACCATTTCTGGTCTTCTGCCAAGTGACAGGTATCACATACTGGTTAAGGTCTTTTACCAGTGTAAACTGGGGGTTCGAAACATTTTGCAGTTTGCTCCCCCTAAGCTTTTCTGATGCTTAGTTTGTCAATTCCGTTATTTCCACACTAGGTGCGGAAACCGGTTCTTCTTGTAACATTGCTGGTTTCTTCTTCCAAGTTTTGTTCATATCCACTTGAACAGTGTCAATATCAATCTTTCCTTCTGGAGTGACTAGTATGTCATCAGATATGTTCTTTCTTGATCTGCAAAATCTAGGAATGTGACCCGGTTTGTTGCAATGATAACAAACCATTCCAGGTGCTCTCCAAGGTCCATTATTCATGTTGTCATTCTTCCTCCTGCATGTTGCAGCAGTGTGACCATGATTATGACAGATCAAACAGTTTGCTCTCCATCTGGTTGCCACTTGATAGCCACCACTTCTTGACTGATGATTGAAGGCATTAAACCGGTTATGATTCTGGTGACCTGCATTTAGATGCTCTATGCCCAAACTTGTTGCATGCATAATAGTTACCATTGAATTTATAGGATCTAGACTTATCATTTAGAAAATATGGAAAATTATTGTAAGCCTTACTCCTACACACATTGGCAGTATGTCCTTTGAGACAGTTAAAGCAAACAGGTTTAAACTTTTTCTTACCTTTATCCTTTGATGTCGGTTGTTTCTTTGATGCTCCAACACTTGTACCAGAGGTCTCACCTTCCTCATGACTGGAATAACCAAGTCCATCAGCATTCTTGACAGGTTTGACAGATTCAAGCTTTTGCTCTAGCTTGACAGTACTCTTGTTGAACTTAGCAAGTATTTCCTTTGACTCAGAGAGTTCTTTGGAAATAGCAGCATTTGTTTCCATCAGGTTTTCATTTTTCAGAGATGGAAATGTTCAGTTCTCCTTGCATGTCTTCCTTTTCCACTTTGCTTGCATGGAGTTGAGTAGTTAGGGCACTGATCTCTTGCTTCAGCTTGGAGTTTTTATGATCTTTGTCTTTGACCAGATCTTCAGCTTTTCTCCAGTTCTCAAGCTCTTGGCACATTCGGATAGTCAGTCCTTCCAATTCTTTTCTCAGGTTGGAATTGGATTCATTCAACTTCTCTACTTCTTGAATCAGGGCTTCCATGTTCGCTTCATCAGAAGAACTATTTTCAGATAGCTCCATTATCTTTTCAGCATGTTCTCTCCTCTTAGCTTGAGATATCTTGTATTTGACCATAAGATCATCATAGGCTTGCTCAGACTGAGTGAGCCGATGAGTAATTTCCCTCAATGTGTATTCCCCCATATTTCCAAGTGGTTAAAATTATAGAAAGGTTGGCTCTAATACCAATTGATGTATACTAAGAGGGGGGGTGAATTAGTATGCTAAAAATCTCTCTACTTAAAAACTTTGCTAGACTAACAGTAAACTGGTAAAATAGTTTAGTAGACAAACTGGTTAGCACAGATGCAAACCAAATAGAAAATAATGCATTCACCCACAGAAGCAAAAACACCATAACACAAGAGATTTTGATGTGGAAACCCAAATGGGAAAAAACCACAGTGAGATGGAACTCACAAGTAACTATCTACAGTATAGGAACTAGACCGATTAAGGTCAGACCGGTTAAGGTCATACAATGTTCTTTACCAGAATAGATCATGTTAGGAATCTCAATCTCTTTTAGGAGATAAGTCTGATTAAAGACTACCTTTCTAGAGGATTTTAGATCCACAGATGTGAATCACCTTGTTAGGGGATTTTACAAAAGGTTTTTGGGCCTACCCAGTTAAGGGCTTCAGACTTGTCGAAGATGTGAGTAATCAACAAGTGAGTGATCTAGCTAATAGCACAGATTGCTTGGTTAAATCCTTGATAGCTCGTTCCTAATGCATTCCAGCATTACTTCAGTCTTCTACACATTCATACTCTCTCTAACTCATCAACCACCTTCAACCCTAGAAACAACATCAACACCCTAAAACCCTAGACATGATGTCCTTATAAAGGAATCTGATTTCATGTTGGTCCAATAGGATTACAATACAATTTCCTAGGATCAATGCATCTAGACATATTTTGTAACATGACACAAAAAGCATCATTGAAGTGTCGGCACCATCAAACAATCGGTGGATGGTAACTCATCACAAAATGTCGGTTGGTAACTCATCACAGAGTATTACCAGTTCATACAAAATACTGGTTTAAGAAAAATACCGGTTGCCGGTTTGATAACATGAAGACTGGGAAATATGTGTTATGCCGCTTTGATCCTTCGTATCTCTTGAGATCCTCGAATCACTTGGGGTCAACATACCGCTTTAGATTGCTAATCATTTTCTGCAAAACATCAATAGTCTAAGGACTATAATGCATCATACCGGTTGGAACAAGTACCGGTTCAGCTTTAACTTATACATACCAAAGTGATCTCAATGCAAGTGTGTGTCCATCAAAGACAATCACAACATAATCATAAAAAATGACAACAACCATAGTGTGGTTCGCAGAGCCTACGTCCACCTGTGGTTGCAGGGACCTGCGGGTTGGTCCCTCCCACTCCCATGCATAGGAGGTGGGACCCGCAGGCTAGGGTTTTAATATTTTAATTTTAATTTTTATTTTAATTTTTAATTTTTAATTTTTTTTAAAGAAAAAAAAAAATATTTATAAAATGAAATATACCATGGGGAATTTTGGTGTGGTTAAAAGAAGTTTTAATATATTTCTATTAAAGTCTATTTTATATAGTTTTAATTCAGCTAATAGATATTACTAATATATATTATATTAATGAAAAAAAAAAATATATATATATATATATATATATATTAAATAACACTAGTTTGGAAGTTTGCGCATTATTAATTATTAAATTAATTATGTTTTATTAATCATGGGTTAATAAATATATATTAATTAATATTTAATTTTGGAACCTATTCTAATAGGGAAGTATCCTTTGGAAAAGAGATTAGATATTGTTTAAATTGGAAGATCTTTGAAATAAAATAATTTTGTTATTATTTGGTAATTTTTAAATAAAATATTTTTCAGGAATATGTAATTTTTTTTCGATTTGAATGATATAGGACATCTGGGAGTTTGAGAAGTGAAATACTAAAGTATAGGAGTATTTGGAAAATGAAATATTTATCTTCGAATATTTTAGAACTTGAATGAGATGCTAGTAGAATTATTAGAAAATTTAATAATGCATCGATTGGAAAATTTGTAGGTTAATGATATCTTCAATAAGTAAAATAAAGAGTGTAGTTATATTCTTCCTCTGCATTGTGTAATAGATAAATAGCATTATTGCAATTGTGGTATTGCAATTCACCTTGTAATGGTGATTTTTCTGTTAATGTATTTTGAAAACTTAGATCATTTAGAAAACTTGATCAACCTTTAAATGTTTAAATCAATATGGGAAAAGATTGTACTTTTTTTTGGTTATTGTTGTCGCAAGTTCTAATTGTTGCATTCGCTTTTGTTTAAAGTAATGGCAAGACCTGGATATGTTTGTTTGGATCCTGTCGTCTAGTTGTTTTGTGGTCGGCCATAGTTGGTCAGTATCCTAGTTAGAGTACCGTTAGACAAGAGACCTTTGTATTATCTTTTAATATGCTCAGTGGGACCCGTTTCTATGTAGGGATCAATTAGGATTTATAGACCGAAGTGGTCATTTGTATATTGGTTGTTGTTTGCCTAAAAGGCAGGAATGTAAATGACATGAACCTTATGTAACTATAACTTAATTAATTACCAGAGGGGTCTTGCAGTTGATCAGACCTGGAGATGTAGCCCTCTAGGGGTGAACTTCGAGATCATTTATGTGTTATGTGATTCTTTTGTCTCTCATGTTTCATGGATAGTGCTAGCATGTATGGATGATAATTTGATAGAATGTATAAGTGGATTGGACGAGATTTATTGTAATGCATGTATGTAGTCGTCTTTTAAATGCAATTAATGGATCATGAAGGAATGTACCCCGTTAATGATAATGTAAATAAGTATGCATGAAAAGACCTCATAGTTATGATGATATTAGAGCGTTTTGGAACAAGATGCATGGTATGAGTTTAATGCAAAATTGAACGTAATGAATGGATAACTAATATAATGGATGAACTCATTTGGCTATTTACATTTTAACCTTAATAAATGAACTTCATCTTCTTAGAAATATTTTAACTATAATGAATGAACTCATATGGTTATTTACATTTTAACCTTAATAAATGAACTTCATCTTAATAGCTATATTTCAATTGTAATGGATGAACTCATTTGGTTATTTACATTTTAACCTTAATAAATGAACTTCATCTTCTTAGCAATTATGTTAACTATAATGGACGAACTCATTAGTTATTTACATCTCAATCTAAATAAATGAACTTCACCTTATTAACTATATTTTAACTATAAAGGATGAACCCATTTGGTTATGTACATTTTAACCTTAATAAACGAACTTCATTATATTAGCTATATTGTAACTAAAATGGAGGGATTGATCAAGTTAACCATATTTTAACCTTAATAGATGAATTCTCATGCCATCTACGTTTTAACTTCTATGGGTAAATTTCCTCATGTTAGCCTCATCTCCAACCCTCATAGGAGAATGCATCCTATCATTTATTATTTTAATTTACTGAACAAATCATATCCATGTTTTAAGTAATAACATGTAATTAAGATAACTAGCTTAATTGGAATAAATGTCGCAAGTTGAGCTAAGTGTTAAGTTACGTAATCACGTTGGGAAACTCCTTAGGTTCGTTTAGTATTCCACTGTGTTATCTAAGCATTAGATAACTCCAATGTATCTTAATGTTATGTCTTATTATGTATAAAAAAAAAATATTTGCTCTCCATTGGTTCATTTTTTCTCTATCCCTTCTGGGTTTCTTGGCGGGGCATTACACTTGTTAGAGCTTACCCGGTTAGGGGATTTCAATTTTTGATGTAATTGTTAGAATAACAACAGGTTTTCTTGATCTGTCTGAATAGCACTACATCTACTTGATCAGATCCTTCTTAAGAATCAATCTTCCTTTACTCAAACTACAGATCCATCCACCGGTTAGGCAACCACACACTTTACTGGTTTCTCCCAATCTTGTCAACTTTGCCAACTCCTGACAAAACAATATCATTGACCTTAAATACAAATCAACTAGGTCAGTAACACAACAAAAAACTCTTGTCATCGAGATTACAAACAAGTCGGTACAATCTTGATCATTAGAAATCATAACAATCTTTTCACATTAATCAAGAAAATTCCAACCGCTCCATGATCGCCACTTCATCAAACTTTGTAACTCATCACACACTATGCATTAGATGCAATCCACTTTGCTCCTTTCCAAGATAGCAAACATGCCAAATCAATCTGAACTTATCCTCATACAATGATCACACGTGTCTCCATCATTACCGCTCAACATTAGATATTAAACCAACAAACTTGATCGGTTAGGGTTTAACAGAAAACAATTGGTAGGGTTTACCGGTTACAAAACATAGAAAGGTTTAACCCTTTACACTGGTTCATCTTACAAACTACCATATACTGGTTTACAACATCTTCCTCAAGGTTTATCATACCGGTTACAAGACAATATAAATAACAACAATAACATTAGCAATATCATGAATATCATTCACCGGTTCAATTGACATCAATGACAACATATCATTAATGCAATATTTATGCAAAATGCTAGCAATCTAAAAATGCCAACAGGTTCCTACCGTGGTTTTTACCTTAACTGGGTTTTCCATGTCAAAATATTCGTGTTGTGTGTTGTGTTATCATCTTACTTATCTTTATATTGGTGCAGTTTATCAGATCTATTTTGTGATTAAGTTTGTAGATCCGGTGACAAATGATTCACCCCCCTCTTATTTTCCCTCATTGTTGTTGCCAACAATTGGTATCAGAGCTAGATCCTTCAGAAGTGTTAGACAATTTTGATACCGAGACAAAACTGAGAGGGGGGGGGGGGTGAATCAGTTTTCTCACAAGTATAATAGTTAATGAAAATTATAAACTTAATATAAGAGCACAAAGAAACCAACACAATGAAAGATAAAGCATGGAAGAACAATACACACAACACCAATATTTTGACATGGAAAACATGATAAAGGAAAAAACCAAGGTGGGAAACGCTACCCACAATCAAATAATTCTTTATAGCAGTATGTGAAATAATTACAATGGGGATTGCACTTGCAATCTGGCCAACCGCCTAGAGGGCATTGTTCATCACAAAAGGAAGTCTCACTGACTTACAAACACATTGGACTACAATCCAGAAAGAATGAACTGTGGAAGTAGCATCTCCCAATGCTTGATATAGTTCTGGTTAAGAATAGATGTCTTCCCTGCAACACCAAATCCTTCATAACCTTCCGCTGAATGATATATCATTGTTCACACATAAACCTTTCTCTTGATAATGTAGACATAACCATTAACACCGAGATTACATGAATAGGTCACCTACAAATATAGATCATCAACCTTAATGATAAGGTCAGTTAAACCCTAAACCCTTAAACCCATAATTATAAAAATTACATCACATGATATCACCAGACCAATATTATGATTTATATTACATAGCATGGACCTAATTCAAATTCCCAAATAATTACATCCACCGAAAATCATGCTAACACCAATCTCCAACACGTTTCACCAACCGGTAGAAACCCTTAGTGCAATATCACATAATATATAACCAGATCCAAATAGGAGCACCAAGTTATCACACCAACCAATGTGAAGCCACCAAATAATTAGAACATGATCAAGAACACCTTCAATGTGTTAGAAACCATTTCCATAAGTCAGACCAAAATCACTTAACCAAATCATCAAGTATCGCCAACCAATAAAGCTAACCGGTACCAAGAAATATCAACCAAGAACATAAGTGATAGCTTCCAAAGCACCAAATCATGAATCAATAGAATATGACAAGCATATAACCATCCTAAATAGCCATCCAAAACTGAATCCAAGGATATGATCATACTGGATCAGAATCACAGCCAAAACCAAGACAAACACCAAGTCTAACCAGGATAGGTCCAACCGGGATAACAGAACCATATCCAACTGGGATACAATTTCAACAACTTCCCCCTTTGGCATTGATTGTAACATTGAATGTGAAAATCATCCAAGGGCCAAGGAATACCAACAATCTCCCAAAGATTGATCTTAAATATATCTCCCCCTTTGATTAACTAATTTTTACATGAACACCATCTCCCCCTTTGACATCAATGACAAAGGATGGGTACCGCTAAACAAAAATACTAAACCGAACCATTGACTACTCCCCATGAGTAGCAACATCATCTCATCAACCCGGATCAGAAAATATGTCTGATAGGATTACTGGATTGATACATCCCTGCATCTCTAAGTCTCTTCTGGAGGGGTGGTGACCCCCAGCTGATCTCTGAGATATTCAAAATTATCTTTAGGCAATGGTTTTGCTAGAATATCTATAATCTGTTCTTTAGTAGGCACATAAACCAATCTGACTTCCTTTGCTTCAACCTTTTCTTTTAAGAAATTATACCTTATAGAAATGTGTTTTGATTTGGAATGAAATACCAGATTCTTTGACATATCAATAGCAGTAGTATTATCACAGTGAATAACAATAGGCTCATCATAACTTACCCTTATATCCTTCAACATTAGTTTCATCCATAAAATCTGAGTACAGTTCATTGCAACAACTACATATTCATCTTCAACAGTAGATAATGAAGTGTATGATTATTTTTTTCTAAGCCATGAAACCAATTTTTTCCCAAGAGAGAATGCACCACCTATAGTTCTCTTCCAGTCATCCACATCTCCTGCCCAATCAGAGTGTGTATAGGTGTTACCTTGTCATTCATCCTTCATAACAGGAGTAAATCACCCTATAAAATTTTATTTGAAGTCCTTATCTTTCTTGGAGTTCCTCGGTTCAATCCTTAATCCATTTGTAGATTGTCTTTTAATCTGAAACACCATGTTTTAATGAGTGGTTTGAACCCCATGAACTCATTGAACCTTTTTGAAGCAAGTTCATAACATTCATTTAGTTTCTGCAGGTTCTTAGGTGTCCAGGAGGTTTTTATACTAACATTCACTCAAAGTGTTTTGTAGCAGTTCTTTTAATGGTCATGTTTGGTGATGTGTTATATCATCTCTCTCTAGGCTGTGAACTCTTTGAACCTAGTTCAAATGGTTCGGGGGTGTTCAACATGTTCAATGCAGTTCAAAGGGTCAACAACACTTAACATAGTTAATCCTTTGAGAAGAGAATTTTCTTGGCGCGGTGTATGCCTTGAACTACTTGAACTCTGGTGAAGTCAATTCAGATTGTTTATGCATGTTCAAATCAGGTGGGTCCCATGAGCTAAAAGACATGATGGCGCACTTATTGCCAAGTATGATGAAGATTGAACCATATATCGGGCGATGTTAACTGTTTGAGTTTTCAAGGCAAGTAATCATTTCGGGAATTGGCAATTACTCCAAAAACACCGCCATACATTCAATGCATGTGTGTGATGTCCAATCCAAAAGCTCAGCACATTTAAACTGACGATTGAAATTAATGCACTTAATAAGTACATATCACTGCTTTTTCTATAAGGTATGAAGGGATTAATTTTCTGAAAATTTGTTCCTCATTGCTACGGAGTTACTTTTCTTGGATAGAAGGTTTGTTTGTTGGTAGTCATCTAATTGCTCTCAACTGTGAAGGTGAGTTTGTTTCCTGTCCTCTTCGATGATTTTTACCTGCTTTTCCTCTCTCATAATAAGATTTGCTGAGAAAACAAGGCTTGTTATTTATGAATTATGAAGTCCACATTACACCTTTTCGGGAACATTTTTAGTCTTGCATGTATAGAGCCTATAGTTAGTGATACAGACTTAAAAGGAGAAAATCTGGAAGTTTTAAAGGAAAGGGTGTTCAAGGGAACTGATGGTTCCTTTGGTGTAGAAATTCTGAGTAGTGGTCTCATAGAAGTGACAGCCTTCCCCCCAGCTATCCCTTGCTCAGAACTGGTTAGAGAGTGTATTGCTAGGTATGATCCAATTTCCGAGACCATCAGAAGAGATAATGGTGAAACCCTCCTTGCCATTAACCGTGAAGTTATTTCCTCCATTTTCAAACTACCTGATTACCAGTTCTCAAACTTTTCTCCCACCCAATCAATTACTGAGTTCAACACAGATAGAACCGGGCATCAGAACAATGTAGAAAAATATTGGTTGAAGGTTCCCCAAAGGGGTGGCTCTAGGTTGCCCAACAATCCCAATAAGAACCATATGCTTCCCCACATTCATGATGTCATGTTACTATTGCACCAAGTCAGAGGCTCGACGGAGGCCTACAGTTTTGACGACTAGATTTATTGCTACGTACAAGTGGTACTAGAAGGAAAGCAATACCTTGATTGGGTAGAGCTGATTGTCGATTCCATGAGGGAGCAGCTAAGTATGGCCAAACAGTTCAAGCAGAATTTCTTCATGTCCTCATATCTGATATATTTCTTGGCATGTGTTAAGGAGATAGTGGGAATACCTAGGTAGCTCACTGAGGGAGATGTCTCTGTATATGATTTTTACCCTATGTTACAAAAGGATAATGCTTTGCAAGACTTTAAGAGGGTACATAATGCCTTCCTGGGAGATTTGTGTAATGAATTAAAGAACATGAAAACCAAGAGGATGTTTGAGGATGCACAGGCATTAGTGAAGAGATTTGGTAGTTTCTTTATCCAGTTCCCTCGCTTTTGCTATGTAAGAGTAGGCAGTTTTGAGGAAGAGCCCTTCAAGCTTCCTCGTTTTTGTTCAGATTATTTTGTTTTGGCAGAGATTTGTAGGCAGTTGGCTACCGTGATTAAGAAGGCTCAACCCAGGGATAAATGGGAGGATCATTTTCCTATTTAGTTGGGTATTTTATCCTACAATTCAATATCAGATGCTTTGAGCATTGGAGCAGACTTGAAAAACTTCAATTTTCCACTGTACCATGAAAGAAAAGGATTTGACAATAAAGGTTTCTCACGAAGTCTTGGTCTGATGTCGTACCTCCCAATTCCACATCTAGAGGACTTCTGGGATGATTGCAGTGATGAGCTCGAGGTGTTCAAGAGAGCAAACATGAGAATGGTGTTGGAGCAATTAATTTCACTACAAGTGAAGCTTTATATAAATGGGCTTGATGAAGATTATCTGGAGCTGTTTGAACCCGGATACTTAGACCAAGATAAAACCAAAGTTTCCTGCATCAACTAGGATGTAGAAGAAGAGGACGATATATAGCTAAAAACAAAAGGGTTTTGGAGAGAACTGCAAAATGGGTTGGTAGGAAGAGAGCAGTGAGACTAGGTGCCAAGTCTAACTTTGTGAGAAATAGTGAGGTTACTCTACATTCACCAAAGCATTTTTCTAATCACAATTCTATGTCTGTTCATGTAGGTAAGGATAAAAAGCCATCTCACATTAGGCACAAGCCTAATTTGGCTCTAAACTTCTCTGCTCCTTGACATACCAGGTTACGAAGTACTGCATAGAAAAGAATGGACTAGACCAAAGATACAGAGGCAAAGGATAAAATTCTTGATGCTTAGATATTTGAAGTTGAAGATCTTGATAGTGACATTGTCAACACCATGGATTCCCATGTGGTAACCATAGCCATGACGCCACCCCCTAAGGTGATCGGAGGAACAACCAGTTTGAGTGCAACTCCTAAGTGGCTAACCACTTTAGTAAGAAAAAAATGGAGTTTCATCCTTGTGACCATCCCAATTAAAGACATGTAGTTAAGTACATAGAAAAAGGCCCCAAGCAAAAGAAGTTCAAAACAACTGCCAGACTGGACAATGATGAAGGAACTGGAAAGTGGGTTGCTGAGATTTCCTCTTACAAGCCCAAAGACAAAGATAAGGAAGTTAGTGCAGAGGACTTTGAGATCACCAAGGTGGAGCTCGAGAACATGAGTAGGGATTTGGATAATCATTTCTTCCAGGTATCGGCTAAGAAAATGCTCACCAGGTTGGAAAAAGATGGGCGGGAGAAGAGAGAGATAAAGTGGCATATAAACATTCTCGCTCAATTCATTGATAGCATCAGTTGCTTCAGAGAACTTCCTATATCCCATGCTACAAAGAGCTTTGACCCTACTTCACCAGAGAATAAAAAGATAATGAGTCAGGTTCAACAAGCTAAAACCATTGCAGAGGCTGTGGAGAGATGGATTGAAGGAGTAATTAAAGACGAATAAAAGTATATCACAAGCTCTAGGAAGTTATGCGATAAGAGGCAGAGCCTCATTGCAGAAATTCAAAACCAGATTTCATCGTGGGAGAAAGAGGAACATAAATGGGAAAATGTCTTTCCTATGCTCACCAAAATAGAAGAGTACGGAGCCACTAGATTCCTGACAGAACATTCAATCAAGTTGGTAACCGATGAATGCCAACTCTTTGTATTGAAAAAGACCATAATGTGGCGGGTACTCACATTCAAGTCTGTGATTTCCGATGCCAAGACTTTTGTTTATGAACTTCAGGACCTCCAATGCATTTTAGTTAATGACAACAAAATGGTTAATTCGGACCACGATTGGCAGCTGGGGATTTGTGGACTGAACACACAGGACGCGATAAAGGCTTTCAGGCTATACATGGAGAAAGTTAAAGCTAAAGGCAATTTCACCCCTGAAGATATAACACAAGTCGCTCAGATCGAGTCCATGACGTTTATCGGTAATGATCAGTTACCGAAGCATGCCGAGAAAATGGTGAAGCACAGATGGGACAAAGAAGCCGCAAAGGCAAAAATCAATGCTATGAAGAATCTGAGCCAATCTATAATCTAGGAACTTGCAACTACCCACGACGCCCAGGAAAGTGAAGGAGAAGATGACAATGGAAAAGGAGCATAACGTGTTGATAATGCTCTGTTTTTATTTTATGTATTTTTCATGATCTTGCAAATGACTTCAGGACATCTGTCCCAAATATACTCTATTGGTTTTCATAACTGATTCAGAGGAGGTCAAGTTTTCAGGGAGACCTCCTCTGTTCTAAAGACTATAAATTAGATTAAGATAGATAGAATAAGTGTGAGATTTTGGTTAGAATTTTGTTAGTTTTTACTTAGTTTTTCTAGTTTTTAGAAGTTCTGTTTTGTTGAAGGAAGTCATCAGACTTTAAAAATTTGGAATTGAAAAGGATTTATACATGTATTGTTGTGTCTTTGTCACATAAGATATATATATATATATATATATATATATATATATATATATATATATATAAATGATCATATTGTTTTTGGGAGAAGGAAAACCTTTGAGTTTTGAATCTATGTAGTGATATATCTTTGCATATATTGATCTAATCAAACGACAGTGATCGCCTTTCCGATGCAGAATATTATTATTATTCTGGGACTCCTTCCTGTGAGATTTTAAAAGATATGTGCTTGGAAAGAGATTTTATTTCTCTTATCTATTTTAATGAACTGTCAAACTAGTGTTCTGAACTTTGTTTCAATCACTTCCATTTCTCATGTTGAAGCATTTTGGAAGAATAATTTTTCTCTGAAATATGTGTAAATCATTTGCCTCTCATCTAAGAATGAAGTAGGTAGCCTTACGTGCTTTCAGGTTAAAAGCATACCAATTAAATTCAATTAGATTATTCCTTGAATAAATAATGGAGGGAGATGTACCTATCAAAAATTCAGAGGGAAGTAGTATATGTTACACTTACCCAACTATTTAGTTGAACTTTTGTCTTTTAAAGAAGGCGACAAAGTTTGAGATTAATTAATTTGAAGAAAGGCAAAAATCTGTTCACTAACAATAGGCACAAATAGTCTGAAATCATCATCCTTTAGATACCATAACCCATAATCTATTGTACCTGTCAAATATCTGAATATTCTTTTCACAACAATATTATGAGCTCCTCTAGGACCTGACTAAAATCTAGAAGAAATACAAACAACATTCATTATATCAGGTCTAATTTGAGTTAAGTACAGTAATCCACCAATCATTTATTTGTATCTACTTGGATTTACTCTAGGAAATTCATCATTCTTTGACAATTTGCAACCAGTTATCATAGGAGTATTGACAAATAAAAATACCTTTATCAGTCTGAGTAATCTATAAACTTAAGAAAAATTTCATCTCTCCAATCATAGACATTTCAAATTCATTTTTCATATTATCAGTAGATTTCATACATAGACTTTCTTCTCATCCAAAAACAATATCATCAACAAAGACTTAAATGATCAGTATGTCATCATTCTCAATCTTATAATATAAGTTACTGGCAACATTACCTTTGCTAAAACTGAGCTTTGAAAGATATTTATCTAATCTAGCATACCATGCTCCAGGGGCTTGTTTCAATCCATATAAAGCTTTCTTCAATTTGCAAACCATGTCTTTGTCTTCTGATAAAGAAAATCCATCAGGCTTCTCAATGTAGACTTCTTCTTCAATATCTCCATTCAGAAATGCACATTTGACATCCATCTGATATACCTTGTAGTTCTTGTGTGCAACATAGGCAAGAAATAGTCTTACCGCTTCAATTCTTGCAACCAGGGCATAAGTCTCATCATAATCAACTCCTTCCTATGAGTAACCTTTGCAAACCAGTCTAGCTTTATTTCTCACAACTTGACCTTCCTCATTTAATTTATTCCTGAAAACCCATTTAGTTTTAATAACATTGTTATTTTAGGCCTAGGAACCAATTCCCAAGTCTTATTCTTTTCTATTTGATCTAGTTCCTCTTCCATTGCTTTCATCTAATTCTCATCTTTACTTTCTTCAATAAAAGATTCTAGTTCAATTTTTGAAAGTAAACATGCCTCTTCAGTAGCTAACCTTCTTCTTGTCATCATACCTTACCTTTTATCTCCAATGATCTAATCTTTAGAATGATTTAGCTTCATATACCTGGGGGGCTTAGGATTGTTTTGACTACCTGATTCTTTCTGGTCTTCAATAGTCACTATGGAATTCTTTGATGTTGTTAGAGCAATTGGATCAATGTTCTAAACTAATTCCTGCACTGATGGTTCTAATCTGACAATTTCATATTTTGGTCCATAGTCATATGATCTGATCTGATTATTACCTTGCTCATCCACCTTGACATTTATGCTTTCCATAATCCTATTCAATCTTTTGTTATAACATTTGTATGCTTTTCTCTTAGTAGAATAACCCAAAAATATTCCTTCATCACTTCTAGGATCAAATTTCCCTAATGCATCATCTCTTCTAATATTGCATTTACTTCCAAATTTTTTGAAATATCTGACAGTAGGAGTACGACCAAACCATAATTCATAAGGAGTCTTTCCGATATCACCTTTTATGTGTATTATGTTGAAAGTGTATACCATAGTATTGACAGCTTCTCTCTAGTAGATATCAGGTAACTTGGCTTCCATCATCATTGACCTTGCAACATATAAGATAGTTTTGTTCTTCCTTTCCACTAATTCATTCTGTTGTGGGGTTCTAGGTGCAAAAAATCATCTTTTGATTCCATTATTTTCACAAAAGTTGTTGAACTCACCGGATGTAAACTCACCACCTTGATTTGATCCTAAACATTTTATCTTCAATCATGTTTTTGTCTCAACCATAGCTTTGAAAATTTTGAATTTCTCAAGAGCTTTTGATTTTTTTCTAAAAAATGCAACCCACATCATTCTAGAATAATCATCAATAAGCAACATAAAGTATCTATCACCTTGAAAACTTTTAGTCCTTACCGGTCCACATAGATTAGTATGAATAAGATCATGAATTTCATTAGATCTATCATGTATGCTTTTGAAAGAATTTCTAACTTGCTTACCCATTTGACATTCTCTACATACCGGATTATGAGGTTTGACTATCTTGGGCAAATCTCTGACAACCTGTGTTGAACTAATCTTGACTATGAAATCAAAGTTTACATGACACATCCTCTTATGCCATAACTGTCTTTCATCAATCTAAGCAATCGAGCAAGCCTTCTCACTAGAGTTCAGATGAAAGATGTTTCCTTTGGTCTAAGTTCTGGATGCAATCTCCAATCCAAATTTATTGATAATCTTGCATTTTCCTTCTTTAAATTGCAGATGAAATCCTCTATCCACCATCTGACCTACACTCAAAATATTATGATTCAATTCTTCAGCATGATAAACATTGTCAATATCAGTCTTACCATCCAAGGATATTGTTCCTTTTCCTTTGATCCCGCATGCCTTGTTGTCTCCAAATCTGACTAGTCTGTCATCAAGTTCTTGTGGAGTTAGGAATTTCCTCTTGTCACTGGTCATGTGATGTGAGCATCCACTGTCTATTATCCTTTTCTTCAATTTTAGAAGCTAAATCCTTCTCCTCATTATGAGTTGCTTCAATGACAAGTTCTGGAGAATCATCCTTGATAGCAATAAAGACCCAATCTTTATCAGAGATTCCATTATCAGATCCACTTACAAGTTCATCATCATCATCATCATCATCATCATCATCATAATAAACATTATCAATATTATTCTTACCATGCAAGGATATTGTTCCTTTTCCTTTGATCCTGCATGCCTTGTTGTCTCCAAATCTAACTAGTCCACCATCAAATTCTTGCAGAGTTAATAATTTCCTCTTGTCACTGGTCATATGATGTGACTAGCCACTGTCTAAAACCTACTCGTCCTTCTCTTCAATTTTAGCAGCTAAAGCCTTCTCCTCAATATGAGGTGTATCAATGACAGGTTCCGGAGAATCATCCTTGATAGAAATTGATAGGGAGCTTGCTAGGAAAGTGCTCACAAGGCTAATTTGCTAAAAAAGGATCAATTTATTACCCAAAGACTTGTAGGGTCTGTTGTGTTTGTCTACACAATCTGTCTTGTGCTATGATGCCAAGTATTCCATGGTTCACATGCCTAATAAACTCCCTGTTAGGTGATGGCTCTCGCCCATGCATTGATCTACTCAAATTGCTTATTCCTTCCAACTACACATTCTCATTCCTGGTTCTTGGGGCCTTTAGCCTTATCTTTCAGAGTGTAATAGGGGTCTTCCACATGGGAATGTAGGGGCAGTAAGGTATTACTCACCTTTGAATGCTCACAATTTTGTTTGAGGTCCTTAACCCTTAGCTTCCTCAAGTTCACCAACTAAGATCAACTACCCCCTCATGAGGCTGCACATTGTCTAAGGGTCCCAAGTAACACTTGTTTTGAGTGATTAGGATTTTTCTCACTATGTTTCATAAGTCCCAAGTTTCACTTTGCCATCGGGTTCATGCTCTTGACAAAAAACAGTCATTGTGTGTTATACAGTCCTAAAGGGCTACTAGCCCGTGGAGGCCTAATTGGCCCCTTTTTTGTCACCTAGCCCAATGATGGGAATTTCCACCAAGAAACTTGTTTTGGATGATGTTTAGGGGGTCTATTCTTGAATATTTTCAAGGTTTAGCCCACTGGTTGTGCAGATTTAGGACTGTCCACCTTTTGTGGCATATTTGGAGGGTTTGGTAGGGTTTGGAGCAAGTAATTTTGGAAAGTCTCTCTAACTCCACTCTTCAAGCCTCCACAATGGCTTAGGACCTCTACCACATCATAAGTAACCTTGCTCCATTTCTTCCCTGCAATCAAAATGCCAATTACTTGGCAAGCAAGTGAGAAAATAGTAAACTGCCCCTGTCACTATCCTTTTTCTGCCTTTTACCAGTCAACTGCTGCCATCTCTTTAGACCTGCTTAAAGAAGAGTTTGTATAGGAAGAACACCTCAAAGAGGTTGATAAAATACTAGAGTCACTCCTATTACATTTCCTTCTCAATTACAAGGCATGGATGATGCTTTTGGAAGCGTTCCAATGAGTATTTTACAAATACCATTCACAAAATAGTGAACTCATTGTTTCTTTTCAAAAATAGGAATGTTTGATTAAAAAAGCTAATCCAACAAGCCAAGATGATGCTTCAAAGCCCTTGGCCAAAATTCCAAACCATTGTCACATTCATTTTCTCACCCAAATTACTTTTGTGTGCAAACTTTGAGTTTTGTTCATGCTACTAGCCAAATGACAAACACTTGCCTAGTATTCACTCAAGTGCATCTTCCAAACACTTCTTTGGCACAAAATGAAAGATATGTGCATTATATACACATGAATAAACTTGGAAGAATCCATTGGAGGGATCCTAGACCTGGATCAACCAAGTTGATGCATTTTACAACTCCAAACACCTGACAGGGCAGCAAGTACATAGTTTACAGCTATTTTGGTACAAACACCTTGCAAATGAAAAACCAATGAAACAAATACATGGGAAACTTTATTACATAAAAATTTCAACTTCCAAGAAGGTATAGTATGGATTTGCACAGCTACAGTACGGATTGTTATTCAAAAGGAAGGAAAAACAGTCATAAAAGCCAAAAAAGCATGATTTCTATTAAGATTCTCTTGTAAGTACAATCACCAACCCTTTCCAAGGAAAAGGGAGACCTTTTATAGTTTTCTAGTTGGTTATCAAGCCTTAGTATGGACATGGGGCTTTCATAACTTCATTTTTCAAGAAAAACCCAAAAATGACAACTTTTGACAACTTTTCAAGCCAAATGACAACTTTTCTTGCTCCCAGATGCATTTTTCACAATCTAAGCTTATCAAATTGTCTAAACAACTTAGACATGCCTAGAAACACCTAACAAATATGTTCCAATGCTTTGGAAAGCATTAGAAGACCTTTTTGGCAATTTTGCACATTTTTGCCAAAAATTGTCAACTCAAGGCCTAAAAGGCAATACTTGATCTCTAGAGCCCAAAATGAGATCAAAACCACTAAAAATGACCCAAAATAGCCTAAAACAACATAATAAACCTAACACAAGACTTTACAAACATTAAAGCATTAAATACTCAAAAATGGGAGTTTTACTCAACTAGGTGCTCCTGCACCATACTCCCCCCAAAGCAAAGAAGTCATGTGACTCCTTGAGGCAAGAAAGAAGAAGGAATGCCAACTTTTTGAAAGTTAGCTTTGGGTATCCATGTGGCCTTTGAGATTGGGTGCTCCTTCCATTTGATGAGATGCTCCATGTAGGTGTGATTCCTCATCCTTTTGAGAATTTTGGAGTCTAGAACCTGTTCAGCTTGGGGAAAAGAAACAGAAGGGAGAGATAGATCAAAAAGGGATTGAGAAACATCTGAAACTCTTTGAATCTCCTTAGGTGGCTGCCCTTTGAAAGCAATGAAATCTACAACATTAAAAATGGGGGACAAAGAAACATTAGTAGGCAAATCAACTTTGTGAGCATTAGACTCATACTTAGCCAAGATCTTGCAAGGGACTATCCTCCTCATCTAAAGTTTTCTTGGAAATCCCTTTTGTAGCCTTGCCTTGTTCAAATGAACTATCACATAATCACCTATGGAGAATTGAACATCTCACTTTGTAGCATCCACTCTTGCCTTTACTTTTTGAGAGGTATCCTGGAGAGCTTGTCTCACTTGCTCATGAACCTCCTTCATGGAGAGAGCCATGTCATCTGTTGTTCCACTCTTATGCTACAAGTTAGTGATATCCCTCAACTCCATTATACCCCTTGGATGCATTCCATAAACAACTTCAAATGGACTTTTACCTATAGACCGGTTAACACTATCATTGTAGGCATATTCTACTTGATGAATGAGCTGATCCCAACTCTGTCCATATTCCTTTGTCAAACACGTAAGCATGTTTCCAAGAGACCTGTTCACAACTTCGGTTTGGCCATCAATTTGTGGATGATAAGCTGAACCAAAAGAGAGATTAGTACCCAATCTCTTCCACAATGTTTTCCAAAAATGACCAAGAAACTTAACATCCCTATCTGAAACAATGCTAGTAGGCAATCCATGTATTCTAACAACTTCCTTGAAAAATAAATAAGCAATATGACTTGCATCATGTGTTGTTTTGCAAGGAATAAAATGAGCCATTTTGCTAAATCGGTCAACCACTACAAAAATGCTATCAAATCCTACTTGAGTTCTAGGTAATCCTACCACAAAATCCATACTAATGCAATCCCAAGGCCTATGTGGAATGGGAAGAGACTGATATAAACCAGCATTAGAGGAATTACCTTTGGCTTTTTGACATACCAAGCACTGCTCTACATACCTCCTAATGTCTCTCTGCATCTTAGGCCAATAATAGAACCTTTGAACCAGCTCTAAGGTCTTATTGAGACCGAAATGTCCACTTAAGTACCCATTGTGCTTCTCTTGAATGAGGTTCTCTCTCATAGAACCCTTTGGAACACACAACTGTCCACCCCTGAATAACAAACCATTCTGCAAAGTGAAATCAGCACATGTTGTTGGCATTTGGCATTATAACAGACAAGGAGAAATTGTTGGCATTTCAATAAGGATATTGAGAAGGTTGTTGATGATTATGGATATAACTGATTAAGGATGTTTACTATCTTAATATTATTATTTGGTCATTGATGTCAAGAAATTGATTTTCTAATTCAGTATGATGTTGCCATATCTTGAGAAGTATGATTTGATGAGTATAAAGATGTCGGTAAAAGATACAGAAAGAATATGATGAATAAGGGGAGGAATAATTTATTTAATGGGCAACTATTACCGAGTTAGACAATGATGAGATCATGATGTTTAGATTGTTTTGATATCGTACATATGTTATTGATTGTAAGGTTAATACTATACTATGTTACCGAGCAAAGAACCTAGTCGGTAAACCCTAAGGAACCCAGTCGATAAACCCTAAGGTTATCGCTATCGGTTAGCGAAGACGGAATGTCTACTGAGTGAAGTTTAGTATTTACCGAGTTGCAACCGAGTAATAACAAAATGCATTGAATGAATAAAAGCATTATTTAATGGAGGAAGCTGATGAGCTAGCTATGATTAAATGATTGGTATGTCATGAATGAAGTTTGTTAAAGAATCTATGGCAAAGGAAAATCGCCAGGAAGATCTATAGGTCAGATTAAACCGCAATACCCTAGCACACGTTCCAAGAAATGTATGCAAGTTCCTAGGCAGGGTAAAACATTTTCAGATCGAAGGATACATTGAACCTAGTCAAAGTTTGAAGATCTGATGGCTATGATTGATCATGGGAAATATGATCAAGGAGATTAAGCAGTTAGCTATTGTTTATAAATAAGGAATTGTTGATAAACAATGCATGCGAGCAAGTGTATGCACAGGGATGCTACATAGTGATTACCAAGCACAAAAGCTTGAAGACCTATTTTGAATAACAAAGTATAGAGCCCAGCAGATGGACAAGATTAGTTCTATGTGTGTTGAGCAAATAAGAATCTATTTTAGCATTTTAGATGTGAAGTTGTAGATAGATTTTTATTACTGTTATTTTGTAAAGTGACAGAAAATCTCTTAACCGAGTGGACTTAACAGTCTTATTTGTAAAACCCTCTAGCAAGGTGACATTCTGATTGAGTGTTTGAAATCCTTTAATAAGGTCACTTTTAACAAGGTGAAGATCCTAACAGATCTGAGGGAAATCCCTTAACCGGGTCACATCTAGCAATGTGTTTGTAATCTTTAACAGGATTTTCTTTTAACCGAGCATACTCTAGAAGAGTATATTTCTTAGTGGGTCTGAAATCCCATAGTGGTTTTTCCCTATTTGGGTTTCCACATTAAATCTTGTGTTATGAGTGTTATGATGTTTATATGCTCTTGAGTTTGCATGTTTAGCAGTTTTGGTTATATTACTGATGTATAGGTTACCGAGGTTGAATCTGATGTTTTTTATGGAAGATTAAGTTTGTATGATTCACCCCCCCCCTCTCATCTTATTAGTTTGGCATCTATACTTAACATTAAGTATAAGAACTATCAATTGGTATTAGAGCTTTGGACTCCAGAAGAAAAAGTTTAAAGGTACTTGAGGCAAAGATCCAAAGATGTATAAGAGAGATGCACCGAAGCTGAACAAGTCAAGTTTCTCTACATGGCAGAAAAGGATGAAGCTACACCTATCAGGAGTTGGAGAATATGTTGTATATTATCTGGAGAATGATTTCATCACACCAAGAACCTATCCATTGACAATGGAAGAGATAAAGGCAAAGAAAGAACATATCCAAGCAATGATTGAAATAACATCTGCATTGACCGATTCAGAGTTTAATGATCTAGAAGGCTGCAATGATGCAAAGGCAATGTGGGACAAGCTCATATCTATGTATGGAGGTGATGAACATGTTCAAAGAGAAAAAGTGGATAGTCTAAGAGGACAACTTGAATCTATGAGGATGAATGAAGGTGAGAACATAACCCAGTACAGTACAAGACTAAAGGAGATTGTCAATCAAATCGAAGGAGCAGGTGGAACTATTGAAGAAAAGGATATAACAAGTAAGTTGTTAAGAACCCTTCTACCATCTTATGCAATCCAAGTCTCTGCAATCAATGAATTAAGTTTTGTGCCCAATATGCCAGTTTCTTTAGATGCTACTGTTGGTAAGCTACATGCATTTGAGTTAAGTAACTTTGATAACAGTGGGTCATCGGTAAATAAAGTTGAATCTGCATTTAGTTCTCTTCATCTTGATGAATCTAATGATTACAATGAAAGAAAGTATAAGTACTTTGAAGGAGATCACAGTGGAGCAAGTGAAAGATTTCACAAGAACATGGAGGAATTACACAAACTGTATGAGGAAATCAGAAAGCAAGAAGAGCTTGAAGCACTATTAGCTAGAAGGTTACTGAGAGACAAAGGTAAGTATAAAGGAAAACTACCTTTGAAATGTTTCAATTGTGATAAGATAGGACATATGGCTTCTAATTGTCTTGACAAAGATTCTACTAAAAAGAGAGATTACCAAGATGATAGAAAGAAAGACAATCATTACAGAGGACACCGAGACTTCAGAAGAAGAGATAGAAAGACATGCTTAATAACTAATGAGGAATCCAATGATGATAAATCAGATGAAACTGATACAAAGGAAGTAGTTTACGTGGCTATCAAAGATGGATCAGATGAAGAAAGGTATGAAGAAAAATACCTAATATCTCACATAAATACTAATGATTCTTTAATCATAGATAGTGGATGCTCACATCACATGACAGGTGATAAACACAAGTTTGTTATGTTAGAAGACTATGATGGAGGCTATGTAAGATTTGGTAATGATGCACCATGTCTAGTAAAAGGAAAAGGATCCATAACACTTCTTGACAATCCAAAGTGCAATAATGTTTATTGGGTTGAAGGTTTGAAATACAATTTGTTGAGTGTAGCACAGCTAAACAATACAAGATATCGAATAGAATTTCAGAAAGGAATTGTCAAAGTTCATGACAAGCATGGAAAGTTAGTTGCTACTGGGACACAAACTAAAGGTAACACATTTCACCTTGACTCAACTCGGAATAAATGTCTGTATGCAAAGATAGATGATACCTGGTTATGGCATAAAAGGTTTTGTCATGTAAATTTTGATAATCTGATCAAAATAAGCAAGAAGCATTGAGTAAGTGGTCTACCGAGTTTGGAAAAACCTGAGAATGCTATATGCCGAGGATGCCAAATGGGTAAAATGACAAGATCAAGCTTTACAAGTAAGTCTTATACTTCCAAGGGAATTTTAGATCTTGTGCACACTGATCTTTGTGGTCCTATGAAAGTTCAAAGTTATTATGGTGATAAATATTTCATATTATTTGTGGATGATTATTCAAGCATGATGTCAATTATGTTTTTAAAAGAAAAATCAGAAGCTTTTCAAATGTTTAAATGGTACAAGGCAAGATTTGAAAATGAAATAGGAAGACAACTGAAATGTCTTAGATCAGATAGAGGAGGAGAGTTCACATCTGATGAGTTCAACTTATTCTACAATGATCATGGTATAAAACAGACAAGTCTTTGCATTGAGAACTCCACAACAAAATGGAATTGCTGAGAGAAGAAACATATCTATTGTGGATTGTGCTAGAATCCTGATGATTGAAAAAGAAAGTGCCACAAACATTTTGGAGAGAAGTAATAAGAACAATAGTTTACACTCTAAACTAAGTACAATTGAAGAAAGGTACTTTGAAGACACCATATGAAATCTAGTATGACAAGAAACCTAATGTAAGTTATTTCAAAATCTTTGGAAGTAGATGCTATGTACACAAAGATGATAGAAATTGTAAGTTTGATCAGAAAAGTGAAGAAGGAAGATTTCTTGGTTATTCTTCTAGAAGTAAAGCATCTAAATGTCTGATCAAATCATCTAAAAAAATAGTAGAAAGTGCAAATGTGAAAAGTGATGAATTTGTAGAAAGAAATGATGAAGGAAACTCCAAAGAACTAGAAGATTATGATGAATTTGTCTATGTTCAACCAACAAGTCCTACCGAGAGAGTTACTGAAGAAAATGAAGATAATATTCAGTTACCGAGTGATGAAGAAGATCATACAGAGTCTACCGAGCCTGTATTAGCCAAGTATGTCAGAAGACATCATGCATCAAGTCAGATTATAGGAGATAAGGATGATCCAATGATGACAAGGAACAAACTGAGATAGAACACATGTCTGATATCTGAATTTGAACCGAGAATAGTGAAAGAGGCATTTAACAGTGAAGATTGGATAAATGCTATGACAGAAGAGATTGATCAAATCAAGAAGAATGACACATGGACACTGATCCCAAGACCAAAGGACAAAAATGTAATCAGTACAAAGTGGATTTTCAGAAACAAGCTGAATGAAAAAGGTGAGGTCATTTGAAATAAAGCAAGACTAGTTTGCAAAGGTTATGCTCAAGAAGAAGGAATTGATTATGGTGAAACTTTTGCACTTGTGGCTAGACTTGAAGGAGTAAGAACATTGTTGGCATATGTTGCTTTCAAAAATTTCAAGGTATATCAAATGGATGTCAAATCTGCATTTTTGAATGGTATATTAGAAGAAGAAGTTTTTATTGAACAACCTGAAGGATTTGTTGAAGACAAGAATAAAGATCAGGTATGTAAATTGGACAAAGCTTTATATGGTCTGAAACAAGCACCTAGAGCATGGTATGAAAGATTGCACTCTTATTTAATCAAGATTGGTTTTATAAGAACAAGTGAAAACAGTAACATGTACATGAAGAATGATGAAAATGGAATACTGATCTCAGCCATATTTGTTGATGATATTATATTTTGTGGAAATGACTCTTTATGCAAGAACTTTGGAAATGAAATGAGCAAAGAATTTGAGATGTCATTAATCGGTGAGATAAAGTATTTTATAGGTTTACAGTTACTGCAAATGAAAAATGAGATTTTCGTTACTCAATCCAAGTACATAAAGGAAATATTGAAGAAATTTGGAATGGAGGATTCAAAAATAGTAAGTACTCCTATGACTACCAATTGCAAATTATCAAAGAATGATGAATCTGTATTTGTTGATGAGACACTTTACCGATCCATGATTGGAAAGTTGCAATATGTTGTTCACAGCAGGCCAGATATAGCACATGCAGTAGGTATAGTTGTAATATTCTCTGCAGATCCTAAGGAAACACACATGACAACAATCAAGAGAATTTTTAGATACTTGAAAGGCACTGAGGATTATGGCTTAGTATATCAAAAAGGAAATGACTTTGATTTAAAAGTTTATACTGATGTTGATTGGGCAGACAACATTGATGACAGGAAAAGCACAAGTGGAGGAGCTTTCTTTTTAGGAGAAAGACTAGTGAATTGGCTTAGCAAGAAACAAGGATGTGTTTCACAGTCAACAACAGAAGCTGAATACGTTGCTGCAACATTGAATTGTACCAACATAGCATGGATCAAACAACTGTTGGAAGGTATAAATGAGAAAGTTACCAAGCTAGTAACTATATTCTGTGACAATACTAGTGCCATTAACATTTCAAAGAATCCTGTTATGCACTCTAAGACAAAGCACATCTCTATCAAATATCATTATCTTAGAGAAGAAGCTCAAGAGAAGAAAGTGGTGTTGGAGTATGTTAGCACAAAGGAACAAATAGCAGATATCTTCACCAAGCCACTGCTAAGGGACACTTTTGAGTATCTCAGAAGTAAGTTAGGGGTCCTACCCCTATTTTCTACTCACTGACCGAGTTTGGTGAAAGCATCAATTTGATGACTCTAAAGAATATCTTTTAGGAGTTGATGCTGATTTACACACTTTAGGATGTTTTCTAAAGGTGTGCAGGAAACAATACAGGAAAAAATACAGGAAACAATACAGGGAACAAGAATTGAAGACAAAATGCTCTAACCGAGACTAAATTGACACATCACAGTAGGAATTCACTTCTCAACGGATGAATTTATGTTTTAGTTCTTTAGTTTTTGGCATTATTGTCAAAGAGGGAGAAGACTGAAGAAAAGCAAGACAAAAGAAGAGGAGAAGACTAATGTATGGGGGAGAATTTTGATGACAGGGGGAGAGCATTTCAGCATTTTAGAATCTCACAGCAATCCGAATCAATTAGGTCAAATCAAATGGTTTTGCCATCAATGCCAAAGGGGGAGATTGTTGGCATTTGGCATTATAATAGACAAGGAGAAATTGTTGCCATTTCAATAAGGATATTGAGAAGGTTGTTGATGATTATGGAAATAACTGATTAAGGATGTTTACTGTCTTAATATTATTATTTTGTCATTGATGTCAAGAAATTGATTTTCTAATTCATTATGATGTTGCCATATCTTGAGAAGTATGATTTGATGAGTATAAAGATGTCGGTAAAAGACATAGAAAGAATATGATGAATAAGGGGAGGAATAAGTTATTCAATGGGCAACTATTACTGAGTTAGACAATGATGAGATCATGATGTTTAGATTGTTTTGATATCATACATATGTTATTTATTGTAAGGTTAATACTATACTATGTTACCGAGCAAAGAACCTAGTCGGTAAACCCTAAGGAACCCAGTTAGTAAACCCTAAGGTTATCGCTATCGGTTAATGAAGGCGGAATGTCTACCGAGTGAAGTTTAGTATTTACCGAGTTGCAATCGAGTAATAACAGAATGCATTGAATGAATAAAAGCATTATTTAATGAAGGAAGCTGATGAGCTGGCTATGATTAAATGATTGGTATGCCATGAATGAAGTTTGTTAAAGAATCTATGGCAAAGGAAAATTGGCAAGAAGATCTACAGCTCAGATTGAACCACAATACCCTAGCACAAGTTCTGAGAAATGTATGCAAGTTCCTAGGTGGGGTAAAATGTTTTCAGATTGAAGGATACATTGAACCTGGTCAAAGTTTGAAGATCTGATGGCTATGATTGATCATGGGAAATGTGATCAAGGAGATTAAGTGGTTAGCTATTGTTTATAAATAAGGAACTGTTTATAAACAATACATGCGGGCAAGTGTATGCACAGGGATGCTACATAGTGATTACCGAGCACAGAAGCTTGAAGACCTATTTTGAATAATAGAGTATAGAGCCCAACAGATGGACAAGATTAGTTCTATGTCTATATTGTATTGAGCAAATAAGAATTTTCTTTAGCATTTTACATGTGAAGTTGCAGATAGATTTTTATTACTGTTATTTTGTAAAGTGACATAAAAATTTTTAACTGAGTGGACTTAACAGTCTTATTTGTAAAACCCTCTAGCAAGGTGACATTCTGATTGAGTATTTGAAATCCTTTAACAAGGTCACTTCTAACAAGGTGAAGATCCTAACAGATCTGAGGGAAATCCCTTAACCGGGTCACATCTAGCAATGTGTTTGTAATCTTTAACAGGATTTGCTTTTAACCAAGCATACTCTAGAAGAGTATATTTCTTAGTGGGTCCGAAATCCCATAGTGGTTTTTCCCTATTTGGGTTTCCACACTAAATCTAGTGTTATGAGTGTTATGATGTTTATATTCTTTTGATTTTGCATGTTTAGCAATTTTGGTTATATTACTGATGTATAGGTTACCGAGGTTGAATCTGATGTTTTTATGGAAGATTAAGTTTGTATGATTCACCCCCCCTCTCATCTTATTAGTTTGGCATCTGTACTTAACAATAAGTATCAAAACTATCATATGAACCATGTAAATTATTCTCAAAATCTTGACAAACTTTATAAGCTTCAGCAAAATCATCATCAGTAGGATACATGTCCTTGAAACTATCAATACCAATGCTCTGAACTTGAATCTCATGAATAGTTAACAACCTTCTACTCAAAGCATCTACTACTTTATTCAATTGATCCTTCTTATGCTTAAGAGTTAAAGTGTAAGCTTGTAAATATTCTACCCATTTAACATGCCTATGATTTAGTTTATCCTGTGAGTTCAAGAAATTGAGTGCCTGATTATCTATGTAAACAACAAATTCCTTAGGAAGAAGATAGTGTCTCCATCTCCGAAGTGCTTGTACTAATGCATAAAGTTCTAAATCATAGGAAGAGTACTTTTTCTTTGCATCATTCAACTTCTCACTAAAGAATACAACTGGTCTATTTTCTTGACTTAAAACAGCCCCTACAACAATATTACTAGCATCACATTCAATAGTAAAAAGCTTATCAAAACTAGGTAAAATGAGGACTGGTTGAGTAGCTACTTTAGTTTTCAATAATTCAAACCCCTTATTGGCTGCACTTGTCCACTGAAACTTTACCTTTATACCCCCTTTGATGGTGTCTAACATTGGAGCACAAATCTCACTGAATCCCCTGATGAACTTTCTGTAAAACTACACAGAACCATGGAAGCTTCTGACATCACTGGCTGTCTTAGGAGTTGGCCAATGGTTATTGCTGCAACTTTAGATTCATCCATTTTTAGATTGCCTCCTGATACAAAAAAACCAAGATAGACCAATTCTTGCTTCATAAAATCATATTTTTCAAGATTAATGGTTAGTTGTTCATCAGATAACTTTCTCAAAATAATAGCTAAATGTTTTAGATTCTCTTCTTTGGTCTTACTAAAAATGAGTATATTATCTAAATACACAACAACAAATTTGCCTATGAAATCATGTAAAACTTCACTCATGAGTCTCATGAATGTGCTAGGAGCATTAGAGAGTCCAAATGGCATGACAAGCCACTCATAGAGACCCTCATTCATTTTGAAAGTTGTCTTCCACTCATCCCCCTCTTTGATTCTTATATGATGGTAACCACTCTTCAAATCAATCTTACTGAAATACTATGCACCCCCCAAACAATCCATCAAGTCCTCTATCCTGGGTATGGGAAATCTGTATCTAATGGTGATCTTGTTTATGGCTCTGGAATCTACACAAAGTCTCCATGTTCCACCCTTCTTAGGTGCCAACACTATAGGTACTGCACAAGGACTAATGCTTTTCCTAATCAGCCCTTGGTCTAAGAGTTCTTGTATTTGTCTTTCTACCTCTTTTTTTTGTTCATGGGTCATCTTGTAGGCTGCCTTGTTGGGCAAATAGGCTCCAGGTATGAAATCAATTTCATGGCTAATGGCTCTAGGAGGTGGTAAGGCTGCAGGTGTTCTATCACTGATTATTTGTTTAAAGTTATGAAGGATTTTCTACACCTCATATGGTATCTCAAATTTCTTTTCTACCTTATCTTCCTTGGGTTTCACTATGAGTGCAAATCCTACTCCTTCACCTTCTTCTAGTGTTCTTATAAACTATTTCTCATTCACTAACAAGATGTTAGGAACTTTGTTGTTGCTCTCTCCTTCTTCAATGAGGGATTGAATCTGATAGCTTACTCCATCTTTCTGAAATGAATAGGAGTTTCTTTCCCTGTCATGCTGTGCTTTTTGGTCAAACTGCCATGGTCTACCCAACAGTAGGTGGCAAGCATCCATAGGAAGGATGTCACATAGGATCATATCTACATATCCCCCAATGTGGAAATCTACCCAGGCTTGCTCATTTACCAACACATGTTGTCCCTTATTCAACTAGGTGACTTTTTATGGCTCCTTGTGTTGTATCCTAGGTAGTATCAATTTGCTTACTGCTTCTTCTGATATGATGTTATCTGTGGATCCTGAGTCTATGATCACCTTACACACCTTTCCCATGATTTTACACTTAATCCTGAACAATGCTCTTCTCTCTGAGGCCTCTGTACTATGTGGCTTCTTCATTAACACTCTTTTGATCATTAATCTCTCACCATCTTCTGAAGCTAGGTGGTTCAATGTTGAAGTTCTGGTATTACATCCATCTTCTTGAACATAATTTACCCTCTTTTCACCTCCATAGGATGAACTAGGCTTCTCTGGGCATCTATAGATAGGGTGTCCCAACTTTTGATAGTTATAGAACTTCATGGTTGAGAAGTAGGACCCTCTCCCTAGTCCATTAGATCTACCTCTACTTGGGTTGCTTGATCCCCTACCCCTATAGTTGGGTTTTCTCTGAGAATCCCCACTTTGCTCAATAAGTTTTGACTCTCCTTGGGATTGTTGATCTATGTTCCTTCCCCCAAAATTGCCTCTATGGCCTCTACCATCTCTTCCCCTACCTCTTCCTCTATTGTTTTGTTCTTGCTTTCTCCTACCTTTCTCTTCCACCTTAAGTGCCAATTGATAGCACTTGTGTACGGTTTGTGGGCATAACAAGCTCATCTCTTCCTGGATGTTCCATCTTAACCAATTCAAGTACCTTGCCACTTTGATACTCTCATCCTCTACTACTCTGGATCTCATGCACAGTTTCTGAAACTCTTCAGTGTAGCTACTGACATCTAGGTCTTTTTGTCTCAAGTTTTGTCTTTTCCGGTGAAGTTGTACTTCATAGTCTAAGGAAGGTAGGTCTCTTTGATTTTGGCTACCATTGCTTTCGAGGTGGCTAGTGGTTGCTTACCTACTTTCACCCTTTCCTCTTGGATGAACTTCCACCAAGTTAAGGCTACCCCTCTCAGCCTTGATTTTGCCACCTTAACCTTTTGTGCTTCAGTCACTCCATCGCACTCAAAATGGTTTTCTAACCCTTCAATCCACTCTATTAGAGCATCTAGATCCATCTTCCCATTGAAAATGGCCACTCATAGCTCTCAAGGATTTCAAGAATGGCTCTTGCTCAATGACAGGGTCGGGCATGGGGAGTTTATCCTCTATTGCCATCATTTTACCCTGATCTCCAACCTTATCTTGGACCTCTTCAGTTTTGACTTCTACTTTAGCTAGTTTCATTGCTAGTTGATCTAATCTTTCTCTAAGGGCCCTATTTTCCTCTTCTTGGTCCTCAACCTTCTTAGCCAATTCTGCATTGGTCACCATGTTTTCCTAATGTTACTTTCCTCCTGAATCTTTTGTTGGCTCTGATACCACTATGATAGGGAGCTTGCTAGGAAAGTGCTCACAAGGCTAATTTGCTCACAAAGGGTCAATTTATTACCCAAAGACTTGTAGGGTCTGTTGTGTTTGTCTACACAATCTGTCTTGTGCTATGATGCCAAGTATTCCATGGTTCACATGCCTAATAAACTCCCTGTTAGGTGATGGCTCTCGCCCATGCATAGATCTACTCAAATTGCTTATTCCTTCCAACTACACATTCTCATTCCTGGTTCTTGGGGCCTTCAGCCTTATGTTTCAGAGTGTACTAGGGGTCCTCCACATGGTAATATAGGGGTCGTAAGGTATTACTCACCTTTGAATGCTCATAATTTTGTTTGAGGACTTTAACCCTTAGCTTACTCAAGTTCACCAACTAAGATCAATTACCCCCTCATGAGGTTGCACACTATCTAAGGGTCCCAAGTAACACTTTTTTGAGTGCTTAGGATTGTTCTCACTATGTTTCATAAGTCCCAAGTTTCACTTTGCCATCGAGTTCATGCTCTTGACAAAAAATAGTCATTGTGTGTTATGCAGTCCTAAAGGGCTACTAGCCCGTGGAGGCCTAATTGGCCCTTTTTTTCTCACCTAGCCCAACAATGGGCATTTACACCAAGAAAATTGTTTTGGATGATGTTTAAGAGGTCTATTCTTGAATGTTTTCAGGGTTTAGCCCACTGTTTGTGCAGATTTATGATTGTCCACCTTTTGTGGCATATTTGGAGGGTTTGGTAGAGTTTGGAGCAAGTAATTTTGGAAAGTCTCTCTAACTCCACTCTTCAAGCCTCCAAAATGGCTTAGGACCTCGACCAAATCATAAGTAACCTTCCTCTATTTCTTCCTTGCAATCAAAATGCCAAACACTTGGCAAACAAGTAAGAAAATAGTAAACTGCCCCTGTCACTGTCCGTTTTCTGCCTTTTACCAGTCAACTGCTGCCATCTCTTTAGACCTGAATAAACAAGAGTTTGTATAGGAAGAACACCTCAAAGAGGTTTAAAAGATACTAGAGTCACTCCTATTACATTTCCTTCTCAATTACAAGGCATGGATGATGCTTTTGGAACCGTTCCAATGAGCATTTTACAAATACCATTCACAAAATAGTGAACTCACTGTTTGTTTACAAAAATAGGAATGTTTGATAAAACAAGCTAATCCAAAAAGCCAAGATGATTCTTAAAATCCCTTGGCCAAAATTCCAAACCATTGTCACATTCATTTTCTCACCCAAATTACTTTTGAGTGCAAACTTTGAGTTTTGTTCATGCTACTAGCCAAATGACAAACACTTGCCTAGTATTCACTCAAGTGCATCTTCCAAACACTTCTCTGGCACAAAATTAAAGATATGTACATTATATACACATGAATAAACTTTTAAGAATCCATTGGAGGGATCCCAGACCTGGATCAACCAAGTTGATGCATTTTACAACTCCAAACCCCTGGCAGGGCAGCAGGTACACAGTTTACAAATATTTTTGTACAAACACCTTCCAAATGAAAAACCAATGAAACAATTACATGGGAAACTTTATTACATCAACATTTCAACTTCCAAGAAGGTACAGTATGGATTTGTACAGCTACAATATGGACTGTTATTCAAAAGGAAGGAAAAACAGTCATAAAAGCCAAAAAAGCATGATTTCTATTAAGATTCTCTTGTAAGTACAATCACCAACCCTTTCCAAGGAAAAGGGAGGCCTTATATAGTTTTTTCTAGTTTTTTATCAAGCCTTAGTATGGACATGGGGCTTTCATAACTTCATTTTTCAAAAAAAACTAAAAAATGACAACTTTTGACAACTTTTCAAGCCAAATGACAATTTTTCTTGCTCCAAGATGCATTTTTCACAATCTAACCTTATCAACTTGTCTAAACAACTTATACATTCCTAAAAACACCTAAAAAACATGTTCCAATGCTTTGGAAAGCATTAGAAGACCTTTTTGGCAATTTTGCACATTTTTGCCAAAAATTGTCAACTCAAGGCCTAAAAGGCAAAACTTGATCTGTAGAGCCCAAAATGAGATCAAAACCACTAAACATGACCCAAAACAACCTAAAACAAAATAATCAACCTAACACAAGACTTTACAAACATTAAAGCATTAAATACTCAAAAATGGGAGTTTTACTCAACTAGGTGCTCCTGCACCAGCAATAAAGACCCAATCTTTACCGAAGGTTCCATTACCGGATCCACTTATAGGTTCATCATCATCATCATAATCATTAGTAATACCAAAATAATCATCACTAGCATAGTAACATGATTTATTCTTATTCCTTCTAAATCTAGGTCTACTCTGATATTGCGGATTAGGATTATAATTCCTCATAAATCTTTCATGATTATTGGCAGCTCTTTCAGGATATCTAGAATAAAAATGACCAATCTTATTACATGAAAAACATTTAAAAGGTACTTTTTTTTCATACTTACTTCCAACTGGTCCTTTAGGGATTCTTCTAGCAATTAGGGCTTCCAACTCTTCAAGTTCTTTGTCTTCTCTCTCAATGTCTTCCAAATCTTTGGCATATAACTATTTCCAATCTATCTTCTACTTACTGGAGGTTGATGCATTAAATGCAGTTTTTGTCTTAGTAGCACTCTGATCTCCAAGTTCCTCAAGCTCAAAAGCAATCAATTTTCCAAGTAGTGTATCTCTGGTAAAAGGGGTACTTGACATTGTCTAGAGTTCATTAATTGCAGTAGCTTTCATATTGTAAGTTGGAGGCAGAACTCTTAGAATATTTCACACAACCTCATCCTCATTAACTGATCCATCACAACATTTGATTCCCATGACAATCTAATTCACTCTATCCATGAAAGAACTTATCTTCTCTTCTTCTTCCATCTTCAAAGTTTCATCTCACCTGGAAACCTTCAAGTTTTACAATCTTTACTGCTTGATCACCTTCATAAAGAGTTTAAAGCTTAAGCCATATCTACTTTACATTCTCCAACTCTATGACATTCAATAGCTTCTCATCATATAGGGTATTTATCAATTCTTATTTTGCTCTAACATCATTTTCAGATCTCTTTTGTTCATCCATAGGTGTCGGTGTTCCAGAATTAGGATTATGAGGTATATACCCTTTCTCCACTGTCTCCCAAACTTTAGCTCCAAGACATCTCAAATGAATTTTCATTCGCTCCTTCCATATTTTGTAATTTGTAACATTAAATCTAGGACTCTCATCCCGACAAGGATTAAATGTAGAGCTTGATGTTGATGCCATTAGATCTCCTCAAGCGGTTAATCTTCTGTAGAGAGGACCACACTCTAATACCAATTGTTATACAGTTCTCATACTAGGAGAAAACTGAGAGGGGGGGGGGGTGAATCAGTTTTCTCACAAGTATAATAGTTAATACAAATTATAAAATTTATACTGAAGCACAAAGAAACCAAAACAATGAAAGATAAAGCGTGAAATCACAGTACACACAACACAAATATTTTGATGTGGAAAACCCGATAAAGGGAAAAACCATGGTGGGAAACCCTATCCACAATCAGATAATACTTCTACAATAGCATGTGAAATAATTACAATGGGGATTGCACTTACAACTAGGCCAACCGCCTATAACGCATTGCTCATCACAAAAGGAAGTCTCACTGACTTACAAACACATTGAACTACAATCTGAAAAGAATGAACTGTGGAAGTAGCATCTCGTAATGCTTGATACAATTCCAGTTAAGCACAGATGTCTGCCCTGCAACACCAAATCCTTCACAACCTTCCGTTGAATTATATATCATTTTTTGTACATAAATATTTCTCTTGATAATGCACACATAACCATCAACACCGAGATTACATGAATAAGTCACCTATAAATACAAATCATCAACCTTAGTGATAAGGTCAGCTAAACCCTAAACCCATAAACCCATAATTACAAAAATTACATCACATGATATCACTAGACCAATATTATGATTTACATTACATAGTATGGACCTAATTAAAATTTCCAAATGATTACATCCATTGAAAATCACACTAAGAGAAATCTCCAACACATTTCACCAACCGGTAGAAACCCTTAGTGCAATATCATAGAATATATAACTAGATCCAAATAGGACCACCAAGTTAGCACACCAGCCAATGCAAAGCCACCAAACAATTAGAACATGATCAAGAACACCTTTAGTGCATTAGAAACCATCTCCATAAGCCAGACCAAAATCATTTGACCAAATCATCAAGTATCACCAACTAGTAAAGCTAACTAGTACCAAGAAATATCAACCAGGAACATAAGCGATACCTTCTGGAGTACTAAATCATGAATCAATAAAATATGACAAGCACATAACCATCCTAAATAAAAATCCAAAACTAAGTCCAAGGATCTGATCATACCAGATCAGAATCATAGCCAAGTCTAATCGGGATAGGTCCAACCAGGATAGCAGAACCATATCCAATTGAGATACACTGTTGACATCAATGACAACACTTAACCAAATCCAACATATTGCCAACAGGAAGAAGCTTACCACTTGATGAGATCCGGGATGGCAACTGGAAGTGGAATTTTTATCTTTAAGAATGAGAGTCTGAGATTTGATGGTAGTAACTATGCTATATAGAAGAACTGGATGGAAGTGCACTTGAGATGTTTTGGAGAATATTACTGGAAGATTACAAAGAATGCCTATTTTGCTCCTCCAAATGGACCAGTTACTGTTGATGAGATCAAGGAAGTTGAGCATAACATTAGAGCAAAGGAAGCAGTTTTGAGTGCCCTGGGTGTTTAAAAAATGACAAATGTAATGGGACTTTAGACCACACATGAGATCTGGGAGAATCTTGAGACCCTGTATGAAGGAGACAAACAAGTGAAAGTTTCTAAGTTGTAGAGTTTGAAAGGAAAATATGAGATGTTGAATATGGGAGAAGATGAGAATATAAATACCTTTATGGCTAAGTTGAATGACCTTGTCCTAGGTATCAAATGTGCCAATGGAACCCTTGAAAAAGATGAAATTATTGTGAAGGTGCTGATATCTTTGCCTCCTGCTTATAAACATAAGGTAGCTGCTATAGATGAGATTTAGAGTGTGACTACTATGACAAGAGATATGTTAGTTGGAAAGATTGTTTCTTTTGAGCTGAGCAAATTTGGTGAATCACATGGAAAGTCTGAGACAACATTTAGAGCATCTATATCTGATAAATAGAAGTATGAACGTGAAGAATGCATAATATCTAGATATGAAAGAGAAAGGAGAGAGATGGAAGATCAAGAAAGAGAAGTAGATGAGCTTGAAGCATTGATTGCTTGAAGATTGCCTATGGGAGCTGATAAGTATGATGGAAAATTGCCCTTGAAATTTTTCTCTTGCAATAAGGTAGGACATTTTACTTCTAGGTTCTCGGAGAGTTTGGCTAAGTATGATAGGCATGATAAATTTGATAAGAATGACATAAATGATAGAGATGAGAAGCATGAGAAGTATGATAAGCCTTACAAATCTAACCAAAAGTATAGGAATCAAAAGAACTACTATTATGTTGTTGATGAAGGTGTTACAGATGAATAATCAGAAGGAGATGAAGTTGTATTTCTTGCTATCAAAGAAGATGGACCGGCACCTGTTGATCCCACTAGCTCCACTATTGAGGAAAAATCTTTAGCCACTAAATTTGAAGAGAAAGATGAATGTTAATTGATAGTGGTTATTCACATCATATGACCGGTGATAAAAGAAAATTTGAGTATGGAAAGGTATTGGTGGAATAGTGATATTTGGAGATGACAAAGCCTATGTGATATATGGTAGAGGTTCTATTTCTTTTGATGGTAAGCATAACATTGATGATGTCTTGTATGTTGAAGGTTTGAAGCATAATATTTTGAGTGTTGGACATATGGTTGATAAAGGTTATGATTTGAAATTCAAGAATGGTAAATGCAAGATCCTAAATGCCTCTGGGATAGAGATTGCATCTAGAACTAAGACTGAAGGTAATATCTTTCATCCGAATCCTCAGAATGATGAAAGCTGGTTGTGACATAGGAGAAAGTGTCATGTTAATTTTGATTCTATGATTAAGATCAGCTCTATTAAAGCTATTAGATATCTGCCTAAGATTGTTAAGCTTGCCAATCTAGTATGTAAGGAATTTCAATTGGGTAAGCAAACAATATACATCTAATGGATTTCTAGATCTTGTGCATACTGACCTATATGGACATACAAATGTTAGAAGTGTGCAAGGTGATATATATCCTATGTTGCTAATCGATGATTATTCCAGGATGATGTGGGTTGTCTTTTTGAAGGAGAAATCTGAAGTATTACACAAGTTCAAGATATTCAAAGAAAAGGTTGAGACTGAGTTTGGAATGAAGGTGCAATATTTGAGATCTAATAGAGGTGGAGAATTTTGTTCTGGTGAATTTGATTCATTCTATGAGAAGAATGGGATTAGAAGACAATTATCAATTCCAAGAACCCCTCAACAGAATGGATTTGTTGAAAGAAAGAATAGGACTATCTTGGATGTTGTAAGGACTATGTTGATTGAAGGAAATGTTCCTAAGATCTATTGGAGAGAATCTGTTAGCACTGTTGTTTATACATTCAACCAAGTTCATATTAAAGTTGATACTGGTAAGACTCCTTATGAGTTATGGTTTGGTCATGTTCCTCCTGTGAGATATTTCAAATTATTTGGTAGCAAATGTTATATCAAGAGAGATGAGGATATAGGAAAGTTTGATGCAAGAAGTGATGAAAGAATTTTCTTGGGTTATTCTACTAAGAGTAAAGCCTACTGGTGCTATAATAAGAGACTAAGAAAGATAGTGGAAAGTGCAAATGTGAAGGTTGATGAGGACTATAGAAAAGAGATCAAAGCTTGCGGATATGATGATGGTCAACACATTGTTCTGAACCCTATTCAAATTGAAGAATTGAATTAGAATGATTTGGTAGAGACTATTAATCTGAATGTTGTTGTTGTCAATGGAGAGGTGCAAGAACCTAATAATTAGAACAATCAAAAGACTTTGAAGTATGTAAGATTGAATCATTCAGAAAATCAAATTATTGGAGATAAAAATAAAGGTGTGATGACTAGAAGAAGGATAGTTGTTGAAGAGGTGTGTTTGATTTCTAAAATTGAACCTAAAGATGTTGTTGAGGCTTGCAAAGATGAAAATTGGATGAGAGCTATGGAAGAAGAATTAGATCAGATTGAGAAGAGTAACACATGGGAGCTTGTACCTAGACCTAAAGATAAGAATGTGATTGGTACTGAATGGGTATTCAAGAATAAATTGAATGAAGCTGGTGAAGTTGTCTGAAATAAAGCAAGACTGGTATGCAAAGGATATTCATACAAAGAAATAATTGCTTATGAGGAGACTTTTCTCCGGTAGCTAGACTTGAAGTTGTTAGAATGTTGCTTGTATATGCTTCTTACAAAGATTTCAAGGTATATCAAATGGATGTTAAATCTGCCTTTTTGAATGGTGATCTTTAGGAAGAAGTCTGCATTGAGCAACCTAATGGATTTTCATTATCATATAAAGGAGACATGGTATGTAAACTAAAGAAAGGTCTTTATGGATTGAAACAAGCCCCTAGAGCCTAGTATGCTAGACTGGATAAGTATTTGCTGAAATTAGGATTTAATAAAAGTAGTGTTGATAGTAATATGTACTTTAAGATTGAAAATGATAACATCTTAATTGTTGAAGTCTTTGTTGATGATATTATCTTTGGAGGTGATGATAACTTGAGAATGAAATTTTTTGGTGATATGCAAAAAGAATTTGAGATGTCTATGATAGGTGAGATGAAATTTTCTTAGGTTTGCATATTTCACAGATTGGAAAAGGTATTTTTATATCTCAAACTAAATATGTGAAAGAATTGCTAAAGAAATTTGGGTTAGATGACTCCAAACCAGTTGGAACTACTATGGTGATTGGCTGTAAATTATCTAAGAATGATGAATGTTTGAAAGCTAATCAGAGTTTGTATAGATCTATGGTTGGTGGATTGCTATATCTTACTCAGACTAGGCCATACATTATGCATGTTGTGTGCATGGCTGCTAGATATCAAGTTGATCCAAAAGAGAGTCATGACACTATTGTTAAGAGAATATTCAGATACTTGAAGGAAACTATGGATTATGGTTTGTGGTATCTAAGGAATTATGATTTCATGTTATATGCTTACACTGATGTTGATTGGTCTGGTGATATTGATGACTAGAAGAGTGCCTCCGGTGGTGCTTTCTATTTCAGTAAGAAATTGGTTTCATGGGCTAGTAAGAAACAAGGTTTAGTGCCCTTATCTACTGTTGTTGCTGGTAGTTTCACTCAAGTAGTTTGGATGAAGAAAATGTTGAAGGACACATATCATTATTTATGATGAGCCTACTATCATATATTGTGATAGTTCCAGTGCTATTAACATGTCAAATAATTTGGTGCAACATTCAAAGACTAAACATTTGTCAATCAAATATCATTACTTGAGAGAAAAAGTCAGTGAAGAAGTAGTGCAGTTGGAATATGTATCTACAAAGGAATATATTGCTGATATTTTCACTAAGCCTTTTCCTACAGATACATTTGTCTATTTGAGAGACAAGTTAGGGGTATCCACCCCTCCTGATGAAAACTAGATGCATTGAGTTGCATCAATCCGGTGGAATTCACAGTCTTATCTCTTTATCGGGATTGATGAGTTGGTGCTTCTCCTTTGGTGGATTAGTCTGGTTATGTGTTTTAGTGGGAGAGATTCATGAGAATGAGTTTTAGGGAGAGAAGAATAATCTATATTTTGTCTTTGGTATTGTTGTCAAAGGGGAAGAGAGGCATGTGAAAAACTATTTTATCTGGTTGATCTTAGGGGGAGTTTGTTAGAGATATTTATTTCTTTGCATTGATTGTTCTTTACATTCATATGTTGCCATCAATGCCAAAGGGGGAGATTGTTGGACACTATTGCTGCTAGGATATGTTGTTGTCATTGATGTCAACATATTCCTACTCCGGTGATTGAAGATTGGTTCTTTGGGATTATGGTTTGGTGTATGGAGTATTTCTTGTATCACTATATTCTTTTGTATTGGTTTTGGTGATCTGGAAAGCTTAATTGATCATATCATATGATCCAGTTTTGTAGTTTGTTTATCTGATCAATGCTTTGCAAAGTTCAGTATTTCCTTTGGTATATTCTAGTATGATCAGATCTTGATCTGATTTTTTGGGATATTGTTTGGGATGGTCTCATGTATCTTCTTTTTAGATGGTTCATGATTTGGTTCTCCACAAGTTATATTTTCTTTGTGATAGTTTCTATTGTTTGTGTATTCTTGAGGTTCAGATGTTGATCGATGAAAATTTGATAAGTGGTGTTGGTGCAGCTATTACTGATGATTCTAATGTTCTTGTTAGTGTTTCCTAATTGTGTCCTATTTTTTTTTTATGATCTGCATTGATCATTGTGCAATTTATTGGTGATCTTGTTGAATTAGTGATATTCTTCATGTTATGTGGCTTTCCTAGTGGTGTAGCGTGTTGCGGTTGATTTTGGCGTGATTTCTAGCATTGTTGTGTGTTTGGAGATTTGGTTTGGGACCATGTTATGTCATGTAAATTATTTTATTGGTCTAGTGGTCGGTCTTTGTATCATGTGATGTAATTGTGAGTTGAGGGTTTAGCCGACCTTGTTGTCAAGGTTGATGAATTGTATAAATAGGTGTTATTGTTATGTAATTTAGGTATAAAGATTGTGTCTGCATTATTAGAGAGTGGTGTATGTGCAATCAAGTGATTCATCCTTTGGCATTGTGATTGAGCAGAGTTTGGTGTTATAGATCAGACATTGTGCTTAACGAAAACTATCATCAAGCATTCAGAGATGCTATTATTGTAGTTCATTCTTTTTGGATTGTAGTTTGAATCTTGTTGTAAATTAGTGAGACTTCCCTGAGGGTTGTTTCCTTCTGGGTCATTATTTTTTGAGCAGTGAGCTTTAGGCAGTATGCCTGAATAAATGTGCATTCCCAATTATAATATTTTCACATACTACTGTCGAGTATCATTTTATTATGGGTAGGTTCCCACCGTGGTTTTTCCCTTAACTGAGTTTTCCACATCAAAATGTTGGTGTTGTGTGTTGTATTATCATCTTTCTTATCTTTGTTGTTGCTGCAATTTGTTAGATTTGTTTTTGTGATTAAGTTTGTAGATCCGGTGAAAACTGATTCACTCACCCCTCTCAATTTTCCCTCATTGTTGTTGCCAACAAATATAGCATATAACACAAGTGGAATTAACATCTTAACCATAAACATATATCTACTCATTCTTTCCCTAGGGTATCTTAATGCCACTACTTGATATCAACATAACAACAACACATCCAAACCATATTATCATTCATTCCGTTTAAGATATTCTTGTAGCTAGGAAATCGGAAATCATCAAAGCAAATATCAAATTAACAGGCTAGCTCAATCACGAAAGCTCACATGCAATGATCAATCCTAATTACATCCAATAGAGATATGAAAATGAAACATTCAAGATTAAAGCTAAGCAAACCAAATAGAGATCTGAATGTCTCCTTCATGCGGCTCCATTGTCCTTCTTTCTTCTTCAAATAGCTTGGTTGTGGATCTCACCTACTAGTGCATGATCATGATATGAAAGCAAGTAGACAAGATGATTGCTCAAGAATACTCAAAGTGTGATTAATTTGACAAAGTGATTATTAGATCGATAATGTGATTATTAGATTGAGATTGAAGAAATTCATCCAATTTATAGACAAATTGGAGAGATGATCAAATTAGCATGAACAGATTCAAATGGAAATTGCAATTCAAAAATGTCAATTATGACAAATTATGACAAATTTGCAATTTCTATGCAAATTTGATTGATTGATAATTCATGACAAGATTATGACAAATTTCTATGTCAAAATTGATTGATTGATGATTTATGACAAAATTATGACAAATTTCTATGTCAAAATTGATTGATTGTCAATTATGACAAATTATGACAAATTGAAATGTCATTCCCATGAAATTAGGAGGAAAATAGGAGGAAATTGAATTAGAAATTAGGAAAATTAGAAAAATAGAAAATAGGAATTAGGAAATTAGAAAATGAGGAAATAGGAAATTGGTGAATGAATTAATAATTTTTCATTTATTAATTAATTCACAAAGAGGAAATTTAGAAATTGAGGAATTTAGGAAATTAGGAATGATGTGAAATTAGGTAAATTAATTAATAATTTGTCATTTATTAATTAATTCACAAAAAGAGGAATAATTAGCCAATTAAATAAACATTTAATTGTGACTCAAAGACCTAGGATAAATAAATAATTTATTTAACCTAGAGAGAGAAATGACAAACAGGATTAAATGAATAAATCATAAAACCCTAGAAGATGAATTAGAAATGCAAGGATGACAATTAGGTCTTGACAAAGGATAATCGATATCGATTCGATTTAATCATGATTCTGACTGATAAAGGACCAATGCTGACAAACAATTTGATTAACAAATGTGCCAATTGACAAGGAACAATGACTAATTGATCCAAATTGACACAATTGAGAAAGACGACGATTGATGACAAATTGATCGCAAAAAATGACAAAATTGACAAGAAGACAAGGATCGATGACAAAATAGATTGCAAAACGACAAGATTGATGATAAATTGATCAAAAGACAAGAATCGATGACAAATCGATCGCATGATGACAAGATTGAAAAATGACAACGATCGATGACAAATTGATTGCAAGATGACAAGATCGATAAGAGGACAAAACCCTAATTAGGATTGACGATGTCCAAAAATAATGACAAATGAATACGCACATTTGATGCGACAAGATAAGACCGACCAAATTCATGACAAATATTGTTATCGACAAGACCAAATTTGAGAGCGAGATAAATGAAGAATGCAGAAGAAGGACTTGATGCTCGCAAATGATAAAGACCAAGTGCGTGACATAGGAGAAAATGTTAATGCGATGCAAAAACCTAAAATAAGGCAATGCGCAAATGTTAAAGTATGATTCCGCAAGCGTTGACCATTTTTAGGTGTCTACATTTTGCCCCTCTTTGAGACAATGCGATTTCAAGCGTTGTTTCAAAGAACAATAATGAAAAATGCCCCAAACAATGACAATGACATATGCATGCCCCCTCGAGGAATTGGCCGGAAACATGCAGAAAAGAGGCCAATTGGTCGATAAGAATGATAGAACATGACGGGAACAAACAAACTGACAATCAGAGACCGGATGCATGAAGGACAAGCAATTGAAGATGCAAAAGACTGTGACCAACATGAGATGGAGAGAGTGTATGTCCATCTATGCACTGACAAAGATCTATAAATGAGGCAAAGAGAATGAAATTTGTTCATTTGCACTAGCCCAAGAAGAGGATTTGTTGCTTTGGAAAAGGACACTTGCAGAGAGATGGTGAACATTCCAATGGTAGATCACCTTGGAGAACATGTACGCACGTACAAATGACTGGATGATGCGGGAGCAGTGGTATGCATCTCAAAAACCCATATTTTCAATTTTATGAATTTGAATTGCTTGTGGGACATTGCGGGGCCCATAGAAAATGTAGAAAGTGACTCCTACGCTTGTGTAGGGAGAATCCTGTGCTTGTGTAGGGTCTTCTGCACTTGTGTAAGAGGACACAGGCGCAGGACATGTGACATAGGTGTTGTCTTCAAAATCTGATTCCCTTTAACATCCTTAAAATAATATAACTAAGCTCGGTGAAGAAGAGATATCAAAGATAAGGAAATTCTCAAGACAACATATGACAAGGTTTGATTAAACCTTCTACACTTCAAACTTACTCAGAGCCCAGGTGGGTATACCCTTTGTGAATTGAATTCACACTTTCAAACATAAACCCATAGAAAACCAGTCCAGAAAACCAGTGGATCTATTCACCTTGAAATCAACTGAAAATAAAGAATGGAAACTATACTTAGATTCAGCATTTTTATCAACAAAACATGCAATAAACCTCTTCAATCAATACTAGTGCCTTATCTAAGGTTACAGAGTCATCTAAACTCAGATAATATTCCTCAAACAAAACATCTTTATGCGTCCCGTTGGCTTGGTTTCTATTAATCCTTGTATATGCCTGACACCTACAAGAATTTATGCATCCCAGATTAAGCTATGATCATCAAGATTCAAAGTCTCTTCCAAAGAGTTTACTGGTATGAGTGATCCCCGCATCTTTAATTTCCCTCCTAAAGAGAAAAGCTAAAGAACACTTTTACTAAAATTGCTTTGCAATTCCATTCAAACAGAACAACCCTGGATTATTCATAATGAAAACAGTAAACAAATTTGCAAACACACTTGAAGACAACACAAAGCTTTACTCAGAACTGATGGTCTGTATATTGATATTTAGTTCAAGAAATATTACAAGAAATTTTTTAATTCTCCATTAGACTTAGAAAAGCTCAGATAAATTTCTGCAGCGTTTTCTTACAATTTTTTGTGATCCCTCTTCCTCTAGTCCTGGTATCCATTTATAACAACATGGATGCATAAAGCTTTAGACCTCTCGAGGAGAGTTTGTTACAATCATTTCTTTCAAAATAAAGAGGTTACAAGCTTTTCGCAAAAGCAGTTACAAGCTCTTTTCTGCCTCTGCGGTTTCTTCAACAAGCTGTTCAGTTGCAACCTCTTCTACCTTTTTAGGGGCACTCTCCAACTGTTCTGGATCATGGGTGGCATATTTAATTGTCCACCCACCATACACCTCTTATGTCAGCCATGAGAAATTAATCACTTTATCTTTAGTCTTAGTCAACCTTTTCCAAGAATTTCTCATTTTGTTGACTTCTGAATTAAGAAAACCATAATGTGACTTAATTTTCTCTATCTCTTGTATTGTCACAATAAAGAAAGAAGCATCATCAAGATCAATAATTCCTTTAACTCTTGCTGACAATTTAGCTTCTATCTCCTTAAGCCACATTTGTTTGTCCTTTAACTAATCCGGGCTAGCAAAAACTCCTGGGAGCAACTCAAAAACTTGGTTAGGGTACTCCTTTTTGCACAAATTTACCTTCCTATCAACATTATCCACTTTTCCTGCTAATTGTATTAAGATTTTAGCGACATCAGAAGTGGATTTAATGATGGGATTGGCCCTTGCTTCGTCGCAGGATACACACATAAACTCTAAATCTTGCTCCCTAGGCCTCCATCTATCAAAAATAGGTGTCAGAATGGCCTTGTCTCTCCTGAGTTCATTCCATATTTCCATAATTTTACCTACATTGTTGTAGAGCAATGAGGCATTTATTATGTCTGCAAAACTGAAAACTGTAGCCTTTACTTTCTCCTCATATTTCTTTGCATATAAGGCCCGAGCCTGTTTCAAATTTTCTAATTCTTGGGGAGTGATTTCAATCATTTGAGAGCTGGAGGGTGCTGGAGATGGTGGAAACTCAATGATAGGGCTGGTAGGTGGAGGTCTTGCAGGAGAAGAGGAAATCATCAGTGTTGAAGACTCAACTTGATAGTATTGTCCAATCAATTGGCACTGCAACTTGGCAATGATGCTATCCTTACCTCTTACCTCCTCCTTGGCATTGTTATAAGCCTTCAAAATTGTTTCCAACTTAATTTGGAGGGCCTCTTTCTCTTTGGCTTCCTTCTCTGCTACTGCAACACTAAATTTTGCAGTCTCTAACATAGTGCTAGTAGCCTCTACTACCCCTGTACTCTGCACTCTCTTCACCATCATTCCACCAAGGTAACTTGACCCTGGGGTGTCTTTTCTTTTCTTACTCTCATTTCTCTTGAGAGACCACATGATGAGTGCAACATTATCCTTATTGAAAGTAACCCCCTCCATAGGTTTAGTCTCTTTTCTCACTGCATCTAATACCAGGGCATCTGCAATATCCCATTCGGGTAAGATAAGCACTCCAACTTGTGCTACCATATCTCTTCCCTGCTTAGGGGTGATGGTTTTGAATTTTTCCATCATCTCTTGCTTTATTTCTTCTTCCACCAGGGCTGGATCTTTATTGGGCTGCTCAACCTTTCTTGTTTCACATCTAGCATTATATTTATCTATGTGTTGTTTCCATATAAACTGCATAAATGCTTCTGATGTGAAAAAATTGTTATCAGCTAAAAAGGCACTACTTGCCTGTCTTATCTGAGGATCCCACTCCTAGCCTTTAAGTTCAGTGGTGGTGATATCCATTTTAGCAATGACAGGTTCTTCTGGCATTCCTTCCTCCACTTCATCATAAGTGTATGCAATTTCCCCTAGACTACCTAACTAAAGGAGTTGCTCAGCTGTTGCTTGCTCATTTCCTTTATAGATAGGGGATTGGGATGGAGAATACAAAGGTGTATCTGATTGTACTTCTTTCCCCACCCTTTGCTTCTTTGGGCTCTCTTGGATTTCAATGACATCTTGTATCTTCCTCTTTCTTTTAGAGGTAGAGGGATCCCCTGTTGTAGGCACCAACACACTATAACTGGATATCTTATGCAGTGTATAATCACCAGGAGGGATTGCTTTGCTGGAAGTTGACCTACTTAGGATCATTCTAGCTTTCTTAGGGTTGCTCTTGATTACAGCTTCCCTCTTCTCCTTCAATGTCTGCATCACATCTTCAAAACAAACAATCAAAAACATTATTTTCTCTTCCATTGGGAAAAAGCTAGATAATGGGTCATAGTTGGCATCAAACTGATGCACAAAATCCAAGGCTTTCTTATAAGCCACCCACTTCTCTTTCCTTAGCTCCTGTTCATCTAGATCAAACTCATTTCTGATGAGGTCTTCAGGAAACTGGAATTGATGAGGCCTACCTCTGCATGCTACCTTCTTCCTATACATACCATTGAAGAAGTCTTCTGGATCAGCACACCTAGACACTGCAGTTGACAAATGATAAGGCTTGAGGAAATCCTCAAAGCAATTCCAGCCTCCTTTTGTTATTACAAATTGGTGAGCTATGGTAGCTATAGGGAAAATAGTCCCTTTACCCCTGCCTATCAACTCTGCCTCTTGCAAGCCAGCAATTTCTCTAAGGATCTCCGCGATTCCCACTTTGAGAGGGACCTGGTAAGGTAACAAAAATGGGGTGCCCCTGAAACCAAAAACTCTGAAAACTATGGAGACTGGATAAAAATACATGTCACCCCAGTTATGAACAATTTTTATGTTCTCTGCGAATTCTTTTGGTCTTATGAATTCCAAAAGAACTTTGGGGATTCTTGGGTTCTCATAGCAAAGGAGAGTTCTTTTCTTGGATGCAAAATACTTATCAAACTTCAAAAAATTGGCATCCTCTCTATCCCATGACAACACAGTACTCCATAATTGTACTGGCATTTTTTCTCCTTCCTTCTCCTTAACAAGGTCTAGTCCACTGGCAAAGTAATCACCACCTTTGAAGAGAAAAAGATGCATCAGGAGTGAGTACCATCCGAAAGGCCTATCCACCTTTCCATTCTTGATTCCTATTAATCCTCCATGAATAGCATTAGCAATGAAAGAGGCATAATCAAATGTTATTGCAAGAGAAGGATTCAAAATCTGAGCAATCATTAACAAGTAATGATTCGACATATTTGCTTCAACATCTTCTCCCAAAACTTGGCAAAGTGCCCAATACATTCCTTTAGCCCTCAGGGTGAACATACTTAATGAAAAGGGTTCTTGAGTGTTGGCTCCTACAACTGTTAACCCTCCTATTTTCACAAAAAACTCCTTGAGAGGCCCACTCCTGAGATGACTCCTCTGTGCACCGTAAATTTGGGCCAATGACATGAAATTTATAGGTTCTAAAAAATTGGTGAATTCATTAAGCCCAAAAGCTGTCCTGAACTCTTCAGCATTAATCTCAACAAGGGTTTTCCCATTTACATCCCGAATACTCCTTGTGACTGGATCATAGTTGAGCGCAATTTGGGTCAGCAAATCTGTGTCCATGAATACCCCTTGGACAACTAATTTTCCGACATCTAATTCCCAGATATACTTTTGTGGGGCAGGAGAATTTCTCATTCTGAATCCAACTTTAAACAACCCCAACCCAGACAATCCAACCTGTGGGTCTCTCAACCAGTTACCCTTTTCATATAATCCTTCTCCTATTTTTAAACGGGGAGCTTTGGGTACTAAATCTTTTGACTTTGAAGCCTGATTAGTTGACAACGTCAACTATTCCAAAAAATCATCATAGACACTCCTCTCTGAATAGTTAAATTTACTAGAAAATTCTCTTTTAGGAGCCATTTTGAAAACATAAGAAATGAATACCACTCCTGAACAATTCTGTGATGAATCAATTATCTTATTTAAAAAACACTACACAGGAATTGCTACACAAGAATATGAGAGAACCTGTTTCTTCGCTTGAAGGAATTTTCTCTACAACTGAACCAACTTGCTCTGTACCTGAAGAAAATAACTCTGTATCTGCTCTTCTGCAAAATCCTTTAAAAGATATCTTCACCCGGTTGATAGGAAATCAAATTTTGTACTCTGGGCCTTAACTACAACATTGATTCCGCATGCTTCGGCCGTCCCTTCAAAATTGAATTCATATGAGAATTCATATTTTTCGCTCCAACGGGTCACAACGTTCCTGCAAGTGTTTCATTTTGCTCTTTTGCAACTTCACGAAGCATAACTATCGAGCAGATTAGTCCTGCAAAATAGCGCCGACCGTCCGATCAAAAGAAACTTGATCGAGCGTTACATTAACTAACAATTTTGGCTTCGCACCGGGTCCCGCTTCTCTATTGGCTATATGATACCACGTGGCACCCAACCATTGGCCTTGAAACTTCCTTTGCATTCGACTTAACACTGGCCGCGTCTTCATTTTACTCGCTAGTTCCACCTTGGCGGGCCCACACTTTCTTCTTAGACCACGTATCATCATGACACGTGGATGGCTCTCATGCACTCTCGCTATTTTGTGGGGTATAAACTACGTGCAACTTCACCTAGCGAAATAGCGCGGGCCATCAGATCATCTCTTAAGTTTATCGGCATTTAATCATTTGAAAAAACTCTCGGGAGGGGTGGGCCCGCTAACTCACTGTGTACACCTGTCATCCAGTCACCTTCAGAGCTGACTTGGCACTCTGTTATATGCCAAAAGGAAACCACAGGGCCCCACTTTCTTCTTAATAGCTGTATCCTCCAGGTCATCTCCATCTGCGACCTGACTCACCTCTGGGGCCCGCCTTTTAGCCTTTAATCCCGACCCACTGATTATTGTGACTTGTGCCATGTGCCACCATTTTACTCACTGTCAACAACTAGCCAGACCGTCTATGTGGCGTGCCATGTAGTTTTCGCAACTTCGCAGGGTATAAACTACGTGCAACTTTGCCTAGCGAAATAATGTGAGCCATGGATCCATCCGCGAGATGCGCACTAGTTACTGGGCCCGACAACTTTAGGAGAAAAATATACAAGGCATAAATTTGTCAATTAATTAACATGACCGCCTAGGCAAACAACAAGGGGGGACACTTCCCACGACCCCATGACCCATTGCTTAAGTGAATAAAGTAACGAAAGATTAGAAACCAGAGGGTTTAAAACAAACACAAGAGGATCTAAAATCAAAAACCCTTAAACCCTTGAAGTCTAGAACAAAGCTAAAGCATATGGAATTACACCCTATTCAAAAAATTTCAACAAATCACAGCCAATCATGGGAAAAGAAAAGCCCATTTTTAATCGGTGATAACAGCGGCTCTGACTGGGGATGGTTGATCGCAAGGTCAACACAAGAAAACTCAGAAACTCTGGAGAAACAGACCAAAACACAGACCAAAATAGAAAAGTAGGAAAGGAACCAAATATGTACAAACAAAGGACCTACCGTGCATGGACATTAAGAGAAATAATGCTTCAGGAATTGTCCATGCACTAGAAATTCCTGCATTTCATCATCCATATTCTTCAAGAAATATGAATCCTTACCATTTAAGTTACAAACCACAAAAGGGCCAATCCATAGTGATTCAAATTTCTTATGCTTCCCTTTATCCTGTCCTTTTGCATTCCACTGAAGAACCATGTCATCAATTTGAAACTTCCTTAGTGATGTCCTCTTTTCAAAAAGATACTTTGACTGTAACTGGATCTTCTGATTTTTCTTATGGGCAAAAGCCCTAAGCTCCTCCACTTCTATAATTTGGATCATTCTATTTTCCATTGGTTCAGATACCTCCATGTCCTCATTTTGCAAAAACTTATACACTGGAAGAAGGTTATTTACCGGCAATCTGGCTTGGGCACCATAAACTAATTCAAAAGGGGACATTCCAATGGATTTCTTAACAGTTATTCTATCTGTCCACAGAGCTAACTTCAACTTTTGATCCCAAGATCTTTTATTTTCTTCTAGGATTTTCTTGATGATATTCAATAGGCTTTTATTGCTAGATTCTGCTTGTCCATTCCCCTGAGGGTGATAAGGTGAAGAGTATGACATGAGTATACTGTGACTAGTACAAAAGCCTACAAATTCTTTTGATCTGAAACACATGGCATTATCCATCACCAATTTTGCTGGTGTTCCAAATCTAGTCACAATATTATCCATCAGGAAATCAATGACAACTTTACTAGTAGCTCTTCTTGTAGGCATGGCTTCTATCCATTTGGTGAAATAATCAGTGGCCACTATGATCCATCCATAACCTCTCCCTGACTTCTCAACAATTTCTCCAATAAAATCAATGCCCCACTGGACAAAATGAGCTTCTACAGAGATTGGATTTAGGGGTAAGGCTCCTTCATACTTGAGCTTGGATGAGAATCTCTGACATGGGTCACATCTCCAAACATATGCATGGATATCTTTAAATAAGGTAGGCCAATAATACCCAGCCCGGATTATCTTACCAGTAGTAGTCTTAGCAGAATAGTGACCTCCACATACTCCATCATGCATTTTAGTCAACACCTGTTTAGCTTGAAATTCATCCAAACACATTAGTAACTCTCCATCTCTTTTTCTCCAAAAAAGATCACCCTGAATGAGCACATATTTTTGGGACTTGAGTTTCAGAGTTCTTTTTTGATTGTATGTCATTTCTTTTGGGAGTGTATCACCTCTCAAAACTTGAATTATCTCTGTGTAGCAGGGTTGCCTCTCAATACTAGTGACCAAAGCATCTCTAACCTCAACATTGTGTATTTCTACATTCATGAGATTTGACTCAGTCATGAGCTTAGCCAAACCTAAACCTCTCACCAATTTGGTGATCTTTATCTCCAAGTTGAATTCCTAAATTATATTAATCGATCTGCATCTCTTTCCAGTAACCTCAGACTGAGACAAAATATCTTTAACTGTAGCATGTGGGACATAGGCAATGATATTTGCATTCACTAAATATGGCCTAAAAGCCTTAACAGCTTTAACTAGGGCATAAGCTTGTTTTTCCATGGTTTCATATTTTAGTTCTGCTACCTGCAAAGACTTACTGTAGAAGGCTATGGGATGTTCATATCCTTCGTTATCCTTTTGTAGTAATACTACAACCACCGTATGATATGAAGCAAAAGAAAACAGAGAGAAAGGCTTACTATAATCAAGAGATTTCAACACTGGTGCCTCTTGGATTGCTTTCTTAATCTCAGCAAAAGCTTTTGAAGCTTCTTGATCCCAATGAAATTTTGTATCCTTCTTAAGCAATTTGACGATAGGCTTCACTATCTCTGCAAAGTTTGCAATGAATCTTTTGACAAAATTTACTTTACCTAAAAAGGATTGGATACCTTTCACATTTTTAGGTTCAAACACCTTATTGATTGCTTCTGTTCTTTCAGGGTCTATTCTTACCCCCTCCTTGGAAACTATGTGTCCCAGTAACTTTCCCTCAGTGACCCCAAAATGACATTTCTTAGGATTTAGAGATACACCAAATTCCAAGGCTTTATCGAACACCTTCTTTAGATGTCCACAATGATCATCAGCTTTCTTTGAGAAACAAGTTAGATCATCTTTATACACCACCATGATGATGTTTATGAATTCTTTGAAGGCTACATCCATAGCTCTCTAAAATGTAGCTCCTGCATTTTTTAATCCAAATGACATTCTCACATATACATAAGTTCCCCATGGGGTAGTGAAAGTTGTCTTAAACTATTCAGACTCCTTTACCAACACTTGGTTATATCCTGAGAAACCATCCATCATGGATAAAAGATCACATCCTGTCACTCTCTGTAGCATGGCTTCCATATTTGGGGATGAGTAGTTATCTTTCAAGGAAGCAACATTTAGATTCCTAAAATCTACACACAATCTGATGTCTCCATTCTTTTTCCTCACTGGGACCAAATTGGAGACCCATGAAGAATGCCTTATTGGTTTGATAATGCCCCCTTCTCTCAATTTAGTCAACTCTTGTTGCATTGTAGTTTCTAACAAGGGATTGATAGGCCTTTGTTTCTATCTGAAAGGCTTAGCATCTGGAAGTAAAGGAACTTCATGCTGAAAAATATCTTGTCTATATGCCTTTAGGTCTTCATAAGACCAAGCAAAAACATGCTTATACCTTTTCAATAAATTGATAAGGTTAGTCCTGACATGAGGGGGTAGTTTCTTTCCAATATATACCAGCTTAGGGAATGATTCTATCCCCAGGTTTACCTCCTCTAACTCTTCCAACTTGGTGGTAGACTGCTGATGTAAATGACTATCATTATAACTAAACATGCTCTCCAGCTCCACCAGCCCTTTAGGTATCTCATTGGTTTCCAACTGGACAACATCATTTCCAAACACTGTCTCTCTATTGTCTACCACTTCCACCAATGCATTACAATCAATCTTTTGTCCATCATAATCATCAACACATTGGATAAACCTAAGAATGTCTTCATCATCAGCAAAAACTTGCCAATTGTACACATTATCAAGAATAGCAGGCCTAGATTTTATTTTCACAATGGAAATACCGGTTAGTGTTGCATCATCATTTTTCAAAGCAACATTAGCTAGGAAATCTGCCATAATATTCTTTGCTCGCTGTATCCAATTAATAGAAAATGCATCAAAATGCTCAATAACATCCCAAACAACATGCTTATACTGCTTCAATCTATCATTCTTGGATGCATATTTAGATCTCACCTGAGAGACAACCAATTCTGAATCCCCCATTACTTTCAACAGTTGGATTCCATGCCTTTTTGCAACCTCAAGTCCTAGTAACAGGGCTTCATACTCTGCAGTATTATTTGTGCACTGGAATGCTAATAAAAATGAGTATTTAAAAGTTATACCTGATGGGGACACAAAAAGAATCCCTGCTCCAGATCCTTCTTTGGAGTAAGCTCCATCAAAATACATCTGCCACAACCCATACTGTTGTGCTTGTATCTCGACTACAATTGGGTCCGTATTCTTCAATTGAGGTGAAATTGGTTGAAGTCTAAAGTTATCTAAATCTACATCAATCATACAATTAAGCATACTAGGGTCCACATTTTCAATTACCCTAGGAGCTCGTGGCTCTCTGTATAATTTGACCTGATTACCACCAATAGGAATGGTAGCATAAGATAAGTCCAGTTGAACATTTCCCCCTACTACTGCTGCCCACTGCCTAGAAAGTAACATACCATAGTGGGGTTTAGTGTCAGTAACAATAACATCCATTTTGTAAGTGGCTTCAGGAAATGCTGCTATTTTTACTTCTACATCTTTCATTGTACCTATCACAGACACTTCTCTATTATCCATTGCATAGCATTTCCCATACACAGTGGTTACTGATAACCCTAATTCTTTCATAACACCATAGGGCATTACATTAGCAGTAGCTCCTGAATCTATCATGCAGTTTTTAATCAACTGGTTATTGACTAACAAAGTAACATAGAAGGGATCTACCTAAGAAGGCTCCTGAGTGATAGTGGTTCCAACATAAACCTTTGGGGTTTGGAACTCTTGATCCTTTCCAACTTTAGCTAAACCAGTGGGTAATACTGTGTCACTACCAAATATACTAGAAAATAAAGACAAAGTTGCATCCTTATGTTCTTTAATCTTTAGCAATTCTACTAATGGAACAATGACTTTCATTTGAGTTAAAGCTTGGGCCATATCAAATGTAAAATTATTACATTTTTCAGTATTAACCCTAACCTTTTCTGTTCTGAATTGACTTGCCCTTTTCACTGTCTCTGCTCCTTGTACATCACCAACATTTTTATCATCTATGCCTTTAGTTACATCTTTAACTTGTTCCTCTTTTTCTTGACCGACCTTAGGAATAGTAGTAGCACTGCTTGATGCCCCCCTTTTTGTAACTTCTTTTACAAACATAGAACCCGACTCACCTTGATCAGTGTCTCTCTTGGTGCTTCTCAAATTATAGTTATGTTTTGCTTTGGCAATTGCAGCCTTAGTGAGATTTCTAACTTCTTCCTCACTAGGCCTCCTAAGATGAACTTCTTCATCTTCAATTGTTACCACATTCAATGTAGGATGCCAACCTAAGGCTAACTGTCCTTGCACTAGCTTTTCACTATCCAGCACATCACTGTATTCACTTTGCATGGATTCCTCATCACTTTCTACGATGGTTTCAAACATATTAATGTCAGGCTCTACTTCTGGTCTCATAGATTCTTCCAGAGCTTGAGCCACTGCACACTGATGAGGAGAATGTGGTCCATCACAAGCAATACACCAAGGAGTATTTTCTATATTGTGAACAGTTTTCCCTTTCAAAGGATCCGGTGTGTCTTGACTTTGGGCAATTTTGGGCTTCTCAATTTGGGGTTTACCATCCTTCCAATTGGTATTATATGGCATATCATGTAATCTAGGAGGTCTATCTTGCCAGTTATAATGAGGCTTATCATTTTTGTTAACCTTGGCAGTCAAGTCTTTCATAGCAGTAACCAATTTCTCTATTTTATCATCGTCTTTAGCAACTTTGTTAGGTTGCTATTTGGTTTCTTTCCATAATCTACCATCAGTCCTTCTTCCTAATTTTCCAGATGCTTTTCTGTTACTTTCTACATTTATGGCAATTCTAAAAGCATCTCTTAGGTTATGGGGATTTTTATCTCTCAAGATATAGGCCATTTGGAATCAAATGCATTGTAATATGTATTAAGGCACATATTATCATCTAGCCTCATCACTTGATACAATCTGTGCATGGCTTTCTGGAATCTGGCATTGAAATTAGTGACCATTTCATTCTCAAATTTTCTAATATTGTTGAACTCATTTAACATGAAACTCACATTAGTCTTGTCACCATACTGCTCTTGAAAGCAATTTTTAAAATCTTCCCATGAACCTATGCTATTTACTGGAAGACCTCTGTACCAATCTCTTGCATCATCAACCAGGGATTGAACAAACAGTTTCATAATAACATCTTCATCTACTATCTCATAATCATTTATTAGATCCCCAAAAGATTTCAGATGTTCCTGAGCACTAATTGCATTGTTCCCAGCAAATTTATGGAGTCTATCTCTTAACTTAGTGGGAACATGATTTGGATATCCAGGGATCCCATCAAAGAACAATTGCCTATATTGTTCTAGATTGATTGGCCTTCTTTGAAAAGGGGTAATAACACTATTATTTCCCATAGTCATTTTAGCTTTTGGGATTGGAGATTGAGGTGCTTAGGTGTACTATTTATTCACAGGTATTTGGCTTACTGAGGCAATATTAGCATGTACTACAGGTTGAGTATTAACTTGAGGAAAGGAAATGTGTTGGGGATTAGGCTTGCTAAGATCTTCTGATGGGAATGTAATAGGGGGAGCCTTTAAGTAATTAATATTTCTTTTTACTTCTTGATTCACTGCTTCTAACTCAGCCTTTTCCAGTTCCATTTGGAGGTCTTCCTTTTCCTTCCTCATCCTTTCCATCTCTCTCTCATGTGCTAGAATCCTATGAGAGATCTCTTCTGCAATTTTAGATTCTACTCTGTCATCTACCCATTTCTATTTTCCTTTATCTAGATTGGCTTTAGGAAACTAGGAATCATTAAATACTTCCCTAGTTGGCTGGGCTACTGACTTACAAACTTATTTAGTTTTGGGGATTAGAATTTCTCTAATCACAGGGCCTTCCTCGTCACTCTTGTCTTTCTCTTTAGAAAGTACTTCAAGATTAGCTATCTGTCTAAGAAGCCTATCTCTTTCCATTAGTTTGGCTTTAACTTCCTTCTCCTTATTTGCCTCCTTTTGGGCTCTTAAGGATATTAAATGATGGACTCTTCTATTCAAATCTTCAATCTCTTGAGACACTTTATCCTCATCAAGGAAGTTTTCTTCAGAGTCTGATGCATTAACTTGATCTATGTCTATCAGACTAATGTTCCCATCAATTGTCCTAGGAACAGAGTGCCTAATTGCATTTGAACTGGTTCTATCTTTTGCAGAAACACTAGCATGAGATAGATCTTGATTTAAAATAGGTGCATCATCAATATTTCCAAACTATCATAAATGGAAACCTAAAATATCATGCTCTGAATCTCTGGAAGATGAATTAGACTTTGCATAGACAGGTCGATCAGGCATCTTACCAATATTATTGTTTTTTCTGCACCCAAGCAGCATTTGATGGCTCATGCAACACAGATCTCTTCTAGCCTCTCCGTGACTATTCTGGCAAACCTTCTTGCAAAGTTTCATGAGGATGTTTGTTCATGAATGATCTTGTGTTTTTTGTTCCTTGCATCTCGCTTGTCTTCCTTTTAGAAAATTTGTATCTCACAAGGACTGGTTCAAAAGTAACAGAGTCACCAACCACAAAACTATGGGAAAAAAGAAAACAAGCAGTCTTATCCATAAACACACAACAATTTTCTCTACAAGCCTCAACAGTTGATACAATCTGTGTTTATATCTTTATTGTAACTTTCCCTAGCAGAGTTGCCATTTTTGTTGTCTTCAAAATATCATTCCCTTTAACATCCTTAAAATAATATAACTAAGCTCGGTGCAGAAGAGATATCAAAGATAAGGAAATTCTCAAGACAACATATGACAAGGTTTGATTAAACCTTCTACACTTCAGACTTACTCAGAGCCCAGGCGGGTATACCCTTTGCGAATTGAATTCACACTTTCAAACATAAACCCACAACAAACCAGTCCAAAAAACCAGTGGATCTATTCACCTTGAAATCAAATGAAAATAAAGAATGGAAACTATACTTAGATTCAACATTTTGATCAAAAAAACATGCAATAAACCTCTTCAATCAATACCAGTGCCTTATCTAAGGTTACAGAGTCATCTAAACTCAGATAATATTCCTCAAACAAAACATCTTTATGCATCCCGTTGGCTTGGTTTCTATTAATCCTTGTATATGCCTGACACCTACAAGAATTTATGCATACCAGATTAAGCTATGATCATCAAGATTCAAAGTCTCTTCAAAAGAGTTTACTGGTATGAGTGATCCCCGCATCTTTAATTTCCCTCCTAAAGAGAAAAGCTAAAGAACACTTTTACTAAAATTGCTTTGCAATTCCATTCAAACAAAACAACCCTGGATTATTCAGAATGAAAATAGTAAACAAATTCGCAAACACACTTGAAGACAACACAAAGCTTTACTCAGAACCGATGGTCTGTATATTGATATTTAGTTCAAGAAATATTACGAGAAATTTTTTAATTCTCCATTAGACTTAGAAAAGCTCAGATAAATTTCTGCAGCATTTTCTTACAATTTTTTACAATCCCTCTTCCTCTAGTCCTGGTATCCATTTATAACAACATGGATGCACAAAGCTTTGGACCTCTCGAGGAGAGTTTGTTACAATCATTTCTTTCAAAATAAAGAGGTTACAAGTTTTTCGCAAAAGCAGTTACAAGCTCTTTTTGGCCTCTGCGGTTTCTTCAACAAGCTATTCAGTTACAACCTCTTCTACCTTTTTAGTGGTGCTCTCCAACTATTCTAGATCATGGGTGGCATATTTAATTGTCCACTCACCATACACCTCTTCTGTCAGCCATGAGAAATTAATCACTTTATCTTTAGTTTTAGTCAACCTTTTCCAAGAATTTCTCATTTTGTTGACTTCTGAATTGAGAAAACCATAATGTGACTTAATTTTCTCTATCTCTTGTATTATCACAACAAAGAAAGAAGCATCATCAAGATCAATAATTCCTTTAACTCTTGCTGACAATTTAGCTTCTATCTCCTTAAGCCACATTTGTTTGTCCTTTAACTGATCTGGGCTAGCAAAAACTCCTGGGAGAAACTCAAAAACCTGGTCAGTGTACTCCTTTTTGCACAAATTTACCTTCCTATCAACATTATCCACTTCTGCTACTAATTGTATTAAGATTTTAGCAACATCAGAAGTGGATTTAATGATGGGATTGGCCCTTGCTTCATCGCAGGATACACACATAAACTCTAAATCTTGCTCCCTAGGCCCGCATCTGTCAAAAAAAGGTGTCAGAATGGCCTTGTCTCTCCTGAGTTCATTCCATATTTCCATAATTTTACCTACATTGTTGTAGAGCAATGAGGCATTTATTGTGTCTACAAAATTGAAAATTGTAGCCTTTACTTTCTCCTCATATTTCTTTGCATATAAGGCCCGAGCCTGTTTCAAATTTTCTAATTCTTGGGGAGTGATTTCAATCATTTGAGAGCTGGAGGGTGCTGGAGATGGTGGAAACTCAATGATAGGGCTGGTAGGTGGAGGTCTTGCAGGAGAAGAGGAAATCATCAGTGTTGAAGACTCACCTTGATGGTATTGTCTAGTCAACTGGCTCTGCAACTTGGCAATGATGCTATCCTTACCTCTTACCTCCTCCTTGGCATTATTATAAGCCTTCAAAATTGTTTCCAACTTAATTTGGAGGGCCTCTTTCTCTTTGGCTTCCTTCTCTGCTACTGCAACACTAAATTTTACAGTCTCTAACACAGTGCTAGCAGCCTCTACTACCCCTGTACTCTGCACTCTCTTCACCATCATTCCACCAAGGTAACTTGACCCTGGGGTGTCTTTGCTTTTCTTACTCTCATTTCTCTTGAGAGACCACATGATGAGTGCAACATTATCCTTATTGAAAGTAACCCCCTCCATAGGTTTAGTCTCTTTTCTCACTGCATCTAATACCAGGGTATCTGCAATATCCCATTCGAGTAAGATAAGCACTCCAGCTTGTGCTACCATATCTCTTCCCTGCTCAGGGGTGATGGTTTTGAATTCTTCCATCATCTCTTGCTTTATTTATTCTTCCACCAGGGCTAGATCTTTATTGGGCTGCTCAGCCTTTCTTGTTTCACATCTAGCATTATATTTATCTATGTGTTGTTTCCATATAAACTGCATAAATGCTTGTGATGTGACAAAATTGTTATCAGCTAAAAAGGCACTACTTGCCTTTCTTATCTGAGGATCCCACTCCTGGCCTTTAAGTTCAGTGGTGGTGATATCCATTTCAGCAGCGACGGGTTCTTCTGGCATTCTTTCCTCCACTTCATCATAAGTTAATGTAATTTCCCCTAGACTATCTAACTAAAGGAGTTGCTCAGTTGCTGCTTGCTCATTTCCTATATGGATAGGGGATTGAGATGGGGAATATAAAGTTGTATCTGATTGTACTTCTTTCCCCACCCTTTGCTTCTTTGGGCTCTCTTGGATGTCAATGACATCTTGTATCTTCCTCTTTCCTTTGGAGGTAGAGGGCTCCCCTATTGTAGGCACCAACACACTATAACTGGATTTCTTATGTAGTGTATAATCACCAAGAGGGATTGCTTTGCTAGAACCTGACTTGCTTAGGATCATTCTAGCTTTCTCAGGGTTTCTCTTGATTACAACATCCCTCTTCTCACTCAATTTCTGCATCACATCTTCAAAACAAACAATCAAAAATTTTATTTTCTCTTCCAATGGGAAAAAGCTAGACAATGGGTCATAGCTAGCATCAAACTGATGCACAAAATCTAAGGATTTCTTATAAGCCACCCACTTCTCTTTCCTTAGCTCCTGTTCATCTAGATCAAACTCATTTCTGATGAGGTCTTCACGAAACTAGAATTGATGAGGCCTACCTCTGCATGCTACCTTCTTCCTAAACATACCGTTGAAGAAGTCTTTTGGATCAACACACCTGGACACTGCAGTGGACAAATGATAAGGCTTGAGGAAATCCTCAAAGGAATTCCAGCCTCCGTTTGTTATTACAAATTGGTGAGCTATGGTAGCTGCAGGGAAAATAGTCCCTTTACCCCTACCTATCAACTCTGCCTCTTGCAAGCCACCAATTTGTCTAAGGATCTCCGCGATTCCCACTTTGAGAGGGACCTGGTAAGGTAACAAAAATGGGGTGCCCCTGAAACCAAACTCTCTGAAAACTATGGAGACTGGATACAAATACATGTCACCCCAGTTATGAACAATTTTTATGTTCTCTATGAATTCTTTTGGTCTTATGAATTCGAGAAGAACTTTGGGGATTCTTGGGTTCTTAGAGCAGAGGAGAGTTCTTATCTTGGATGCAAAATACTTATCAAACTTCAAAAAATTGGCATCCTCTCTATGCCATGACAACACAGTACTCCATAATTGTACAGGCATTTTTTCTCCTTCCTTCTCCTTAACAAGGTCTAGTCCACTGGCAAAGTAATCACCACCTTTGAAGAGAAAAAGATGCATCAGGAGTGAGTACCATCCGAAAGGCCTATCCACCTTTCCATTCTTGATTCCTATTAATCCTCCATGAATAGCATCGGCAATGAAAGAGGCATAATCAAATGTTATTCCAAGAGAAGGATTCAAAATCTGAGCAATCATTAACAAGTAATTATTCGGCATATTTGCTTCAGCATCTTCTCCCAAAACTTGGCAAAGTGCCCAATACATTCCTTTAGCCCTCAGGGTGAACATACTTAATGAAAAGGGTTCTTGAGTGTTGGGTCCTACAACTGTTAACCCTCCTATTTTCATAAAAAACTCCTTGAGAGGCCCACTCCTGAGATGACTCCTCTGTGCACCATAAATTTGGGCCAATGACATAAAATTTATAGGTTGTAAAAAATTGGTGAATTCATTAAGCCCAAAAGTTGTCCTGAGCTCTTCAGCATTAATCTCAACAAGGGTTTTCCCATTTACATCTCGAATACTCCTTGTGACTGGATCATAGTTGAGCACAATTTGGGTCAGCAAATCTGTGTCCATGAATACCCCCGGGACAACTAATTTCCCGACATCTAGGAGAATTTCTCATTCCGAATCCAACTTTAAACAACCCCAACCCAGACAATCCAACCTATGGGTCTCTCAACCAGTTACCCTTGTCATATAATCCTTCTCCTATTTTTAAACGGGGAGCTTTGGGTACTAATTCTTTTGCCTTTGAAGCCTGATTAGTTGACAACGTCAACTGTTCCAAAAAATCATCACAGACACTCCTCTCTGAATAGTTAACTTCACCAGAAAATTCTCTTTTAGGAACCATTTTGAAAACGTAAGAAATGAATACCACTCCTGAACAATTCTATGATGAATCAATTATCTTATTTAAAAAACACTACACAGGAATTGCTACACAAGAATATGAGAGAACCTGTTTCTTCGCTTGAAGGAATTTGCTTTGCAACTGAACCGACTTGCTCTGTACCTGAAGAAAATAACTCTGTATCTGCTCTTCTGCAAAATCCTTTAAAAGATATCTTCACCTGGTTGATAGGAAATCAAATTTTGTACTCTGGGCCTTAACTACAACATTGATTCCGCATGCTTCGGCCGTCCCTTCAAAATTGAATTCATACGAGAATTCGTATTTTTCGCTCCAACAGGTCACAATGTTCCTGCAAGTGTTTCATTTTGCTCTTTCACAACTTTGCGAAGCATAACTATCGGGCAACTTAGTCCTGCGAAATAGCGTCGACCATCTAATCAAAAGAAACTTGATCGAGCATTAGATTAACTAACAATTTTGGCTTCGCACCGGGTCCCGCTTCTCTATTGGCTATATGATACCACGTGGTGCCCAACCATTGGCCTTGAAACTTCCTTCGCATTTGACTTAACGCTAGCCGTGTGTCTTCATTTTACTCACCGGTTCCACCTTGGCAGGCCCACACTTTCTTCTTAGAACATGTATCATCATGACACGTGGATGGCTCTCATGCACTCTCGCTATTTTGTGGGGTATAAACTACGCGCAACTTCACCTAGCAAAATAGTGCGTGCCATCAGATCATCTCTTAAGTTGATCGGCATTTAATCATCTGAAAAAACTCTCGGGAGGGGTGAGCCCGCTGACTCACTATGAACACCTATCATATAGTCACCTTCGGAGCTGACTTGTCACTCTTTTATACGCCAAAAGGAAACCATGGGGCCCCACTTTCTTCTTAACAGCTGTATCCTCTAGGTCATCTCCATCTGCGACCTGACTCACCTCTGGGGCCCGCCTTTTAGCCTTTAATCCCGATCCGCTAATTGTTGTGACTTGTGCCACGTGCCACCATTTTACTCATTGTCAACAACTAGCCGGACAGTCTATGTGGCGTGCCATGTGGTTTTCGCAACTTCGTGGGGTATAAACTATGTGCAACTTCGCCTAGCGAAATAACGCGAGCCGTGGATCCATCCGCGAGATGCACACTAGTTACTGGGGCCGACAACTTTAGGAGAAAAATATACAAGTCATAAATTTGTCAATTAATTAACATGACCACCTAGGCAAACAACAAGGGGGGACACTTCCCACGACCCCATGACCCATTGCTTAAGTGAATAAAGTAACGAAAGATTAGAAACTAGAGGGTTTAAAACAAACACAAGAGGATCTAAAATCAAAAACCCTTAAACCCTTGAAGTCTAGAACAAAGCTAAAGCATATGGAATTACACCCTATTCAAAAAATTTCAACAAATCACAGCCAATCATGTGAAAAGAAAAGCCCATTTTTAATCAGTGATAACAACAGGCGCAGGATACTCAACACAAGCACAGTTGTGCCTTGGGAACTCAATTTAGGTCAAAAACAGCATGCAAATGATCCAGAAAGGGGGGAGAAGGGTAGAATAGGTCAGAATAGATGAAAAACACCCTGATTTAGACATGAAATGAGGAAATGCAACCCGGAGGAGAAAACCCTAAAACTGACAAAATATGCCCCAATTGTGATGCAGAGTCGACAGTATCCATTGATCACACGGGAGAACCGACCAGACTGCTTCATGCTATGACATAGACTCAGGAGCATAGATAGAGATACATTAGCAGGACTTGGGATATACTATATCACATTCATGCCCGAGATTAGGGCAAACATAGGACTGCTTACCGCATTGGCAGAGCGATGGCATTCAGAGACCTCCTCTTTCCATCTGGTGACTCGAGAGGTGACCGTGACACTAGAGGACGTATGGCATATCCTCCACATTTTGATTCATGGAGAGATGGTAGAGTATGACCCAATGATAGGGAGAGATGCTCTGTGCAGATTATTTGAGTGCGACGTAGATGATTTGGACATCATGGAGAGAGAGATCAGTTGGGAGACCATGGCGTCAGAGTATGATCGACGATATGTGGTGATAGCAGTGGTGATAGCATGCCTACTAGCAGGAGACAGACAAGGACATGGATTCCCTATTGGATGGGGAAGAGTGCTAGAGCAGATGGCAACAAAGGGGACGGTCTATGCATGGGGACCATGTGTACTGGCTATGTTGTATTTTCAGCTGCATCAGATAGCATATCAAGGAGTGTAGACATTGAGCTGTGGAGTCACATTGTTACAGGTATGGGAATTTGAGCACTTAGCCATATGTCGACCGATTATAGAGAGACAAGTAGTACCACATTGACCATATGTGTATTTCTATGAGGGAGCACTAAGACAGGGTCCTTTTGGATACATATTGTATTGGCGACACGAGCTAGACAGACTGAGAGAGTTCACATGGAAGCCATATCGTGATTGCCTTGGATGGTCAGATGATAGGGATGAGCTACCGTATTGTAGATACGAGAGGTACTTGATTGGGAAACCAATGAATTGCTAGAGAGTGATTGAGATGTACCTGCTAGAGAGAGTTAGATGACAGTTTGGAGAGAGGCAGGATGTACCCAGGAGGACTGCACACATTGCCCGATCTTACAGAGAGACGAGTCAGTGGGGGAGTATGATTTAGCCACACATAGTATATACTGACTTCACACAGCTATAGCAGAGATAGTGGGATTAGAGATCAGATGTGGAGGACTTCAGGATGACAGAGGAGTATGAGCGATGGTTTGCACGACGACGGCCAGTGCCATTAACAGATCCCGATATTCCAGTACCGAGGAGACAGAAGGACTTCCCACTCATAGGAGAGGAGGAGGGAGATGATGAGGATGAGGAGGATGAGGGCGGGGATGAGGAGGAGGGGGATGATGAGGATGGAGATGAGGATTGGGATGATGAGGATGAGCCAGATTCAGGCGAGTAGGAGGCATTGTAGGATATACCCATAGAGCCGGAGACAGCTAGCATAGAGGAGATGGAGATGTGCAGGGCTACCATAGCGAGTCAGCATAATCATATTGTGACTTTAGAGAGACAGAATGCCATCTTGAGGACAGAGTAGGATCAGTTCAAAGCAGAGATAGCCAGACTTACAGCAGCTCGAGATACAACAATAGCTCAGGCACAGCGAGAAGAATAGAGAGTCACTGAGTATATTGGGTCGATTAGGGATGCCAGTGCACGGGAGATGGCACAGATGTTGGTAGAGACTGGAGAGGAGATACGCCATTGGAGGACACTATATGAGAGTGCAGTTCCACCAGAGCAGAGATTAGCTTCATATCAGGCACGATCGAGGATAGAGAGTAGGGCACACTCTCGGAGGTCAGTGAACAGCATGGGGGTGAGTGGACCTATGAGACCACCACAGCCAGGACTAGGAGGGACATCATCCACGAGACATGGCAAGGATGAGGAGGATAGAGGGAGCACCTAGTGACAGAGGCACATGCTCCATATGACAGATAGTGGAAATTATGTAGTTTGACATTATGTAGTCAGCCTACGGGCCATACTTAGGACAGACAGTCCAATTTTGTACTCCGATATTATTGTGACATATGATATGATATGCATCGATATGATGGAATGCAATGTGTTATGACTGATAGTTATTTTCCATGTATGGATGACTTATGCACTATTTATGTACCATTGTGGAACATGTATGGATGTATTTTTTATGTGTTTGCGATGCATTTATAATATGAAATGGATAAAATGCTTGATGTGAGGCTTGATGTAATGCAAATGTACTAACCAAGTGGATGCAGGATGCAACATATAGGAGCACTAGACCGAATTGACTATCCGAACAGATGGAAGAAATGTTAGTAAGAAGAAAATGAGACAGAGGACAGTTAAAGATGAAGAAAAACTTGCTTTCAGTAATGCACTTTGTAGGTGAGAACCTTTATTTTAATGTAGCAAAATGGATGCGTAGCATCATGGCATTGAAGGCCAGAGCTGAAATGCAACCCTTTTTGCAAAAGACAGACACATCACAGACAAACAACAATCACAACAAAAAGAGAAAGGTCCATGAACCATCCCGGTCACTCTAAATCACTCAGTCACATCATCGAGCAACATAGGAACATGATCGAAGAGAAATCAATAAAAAGATAAGATGCACAAATTCCAATAAATCAAACAAACATCTTGATCTTCATTGTCAAAAGTTGAAAGTGTTGATAGGACGATCATGCTGTCTAGTTTCAGGACATGCGGTACCCCGTCTAAGACAAGACACAGTTTGATTTCGAGTATACCACACCCTGTATAAGACCCATGATAGTAGAGACAAGGACAAATGATGTTGATTGATATGACAATGTTAATCAGTTTGAATGTCTGGTTTGAGTGAAAAGTTCATCTGTTAACACGTGATTTCATTAAAGCACAGTGTTGGATTGCATGTTGTTGGAGGGATACTCAGTGATTTGTCTTATGCACAAAGGGATCATTTATTTTTTATTTTGCGCTTTTGAGATTTTACAATTTTTTTGTGTTCATTTTTTCAGGACTTTATTGGACTTTTTAGGGATTTTTTCAGGACATTTTTTTCAATTTTTATGATTTTTTTTCAGGACATTTTTTAAGTTTTTTGAATTATTTCAGGACATTTTTCAAATTTTTTTTTTGAATTTATTTCAGGACATTTTTCAATTTTTTTGAATTATGTTAGGCCATTTTTCGATTTTTTTTGTTTTATTTCAGGACATTTTTCAATTTTTTATGATTTTGCCCCCAGTGTCTAACAAGGCAAGGAATATGACAGGTGAATAAATAGGCTTGCTGAAATGTTGGTGGATAGAGGGAAGACAAAGGCCTTTTATTATGGAGACAACGCAGATGTAATTTTCAAGGGCTATTGCATGATGGGACAAGAGACTGGATATGACAATGTAAAGCAGGAACATGGCATGAGGGACATGTCAAGAGGTTTTTGAAACCATATTTAAATTTTGCGTCCTTATGTTAGATCAAGATCAAGGAATGAAAAAGAGAGTATGGATAGTGATAAGATATGGATAGGATAAGCAAGACCAAGAATGGATAAGGGACATGGACTGAAAGTCAAGATTGGCTAAGGGATAGTGGTAGAAAGTTGCAATAAGCTAAGGAATATGGATGAAAGGTTATAATAAGCAAATGGATAAAGACCAAAAGCTATGATAGACTAAAAGATACAAACAAGATGCATGATGTTCATGACGATCTTCAGCCTTGTCAAGATCAAAGGTGAAAAGAGGAAATGGACATGAGGGACAATAGGATATGAAGGGTAATGACAGGGGTTCGATAAGATAATGGAACAATGAAGGACAAAAGGATATGATAGGATAAAACCTTCCCCCAAGTGTGGTGTGCAAGAAGTTCATAAATTACACATGACGCCTGTTTGCCAGGTTTTCATCACGGTACTTGTCCAAGGCGCCTGTTTGCTAGGTTTTCACTAGTGGACGAATTATTTTTTTGCTTTACTCTTTTTTTTTTTTTTTTTTTTAAACTTTTTTTTGGATTTTGACTTTTTCAATAGAAGATGGACACATGATTGGGGATGGAAGAAGGACTCAAGAATCTTTTTGTTTGGATAGTAGCCTTAAAAAAAAAATGGACCATGACCTTTAAAAGTATGCTCAAAGACATTGGTAGGATAAGGACATGGAAAATAAGATGAAACTAAGGCAAGGATTTATGCAAAGGATTGGATCAAAGGGATCGAAGGATGGAAAATATGCATTGGATAATAGATAGGGTATTGGAAGAATTGTGCTTTAGTGGACAGAAATGTTGGCAAGGTCGACATTGGCACACACCTTGAGGGGTGATGGACTGATGGAGGAAAGATGTATTTTGGATATTGAGATTTTGATGAAGGAATAGCTAAGGATTTGTGGAAATAAGGACCCAAAATGGATGAAGAAGGTGATGGATGAACAAATTTGAGAGGGTTGGATGGAGGAATAGCAACTTTGGATGCCATGTTGGATGTTTCTTTAGGCTTTTGTGCTTCAAGGAGCCGCTTAGGGATCCACATGGTTTTTGATTTTTCATGCTTTTGTGGTTCCTTGGAGTGCATTGCCAAAACAAGGGATTTAGGAACCCATATATATTTCGAATTTTGTTTTTGAGCAATGGGCCTTTGTGGCCTTTTGGATATTTCTTTTTCTTTATAGATCATATTGTTCTTTGTTTTGACATGTCGATTATATTGGACATGTTGATCCTTGAATACATGTGGATTTTTAGACTTATGACTTTTATACTTGGCATCCAAATTGCTTGGAGGGGGAAAGGAATGCATGGATGGATATGAATGAAATGGAGTTCTTTTGGATGGATGAAATTTACCCAAGGATGTGTGCCTTTGCTGACCTTGCATAGAGGATGAAGGGATATAAGGACCTAAGATGGATGGAAGGTATGATGGGGAAGGGATATGTTTGGATTTTGAAGGGATGTTGGATTTAGTAGGGGTACCCATGTCTTGAGAGTGAGTCATGTAGACATGACCCTTAAGATCTTCTTTCATATTGAGCGGTTCTTTCTCATGAAGGTCTACTCCTTGGCCTTTATGAATATCTTGACTTGTAGGATACTCTTTTCTTTGGGAAGAAGACATGAGTCCATTATGAGGTGGATATGATATGAGAGAAATAATGAGATCTTGAAGTGGATAGGATTGCACCAAAGAGGAAGAACCCATTATGCATGTCGAGGGTTCATGAACATCTTGCACTAACATGTTAGAATCATGAGGGGGACTAGGATTGTGTAGTGGACATGGTTCAATGATAGGCTCTTCAAGAGATGGAATGGGAGAAATAATAGGATCATCAAAAGAAATGCGATCTTGGAGTGTATATGGAGCATTAAGACGTGGAGATGGAGGAACAAGTGGATCTTGTGGAGGATCTAAAGGAATGATAGGGTCTTGTGTTGGAAATGAATTTGGAAGGATACTTTGATCTTGACAAAGAGGAAGATCATTGGATTTCTCTTTAAAGGTGCTTTGCTCTTGACTTTTAATGGAATCATCGAAAAAGATGGAAGGGATATCTTGATCTTTATTAGGAAGTGGAATGTCAATGGGATTTGAAAGGACATTATGCTCTTGGATAGAATGGACAGGAATAATGGAATCATTGCGAGTGTCTAGGGAAATGGGATCCTGGTCAACAATTGGATGGGATGATAAGGTTTTAGGATCTTGATCTTGATTTTCTTTAGGAATAATTTCTTCATGCTCTAAATTATCCTCTTGACATGAGGTTGGACTTTGGATATGCATGGGGGATTCTGATAAGGAATCAATGATTTGGAATGAAGGGGATGGAATTTGAACATTTGTGATGGATTCTGGCAAGGAATCAATGCTTGAACATGAGGAAGAGGGACTTCGAATGGGCTCCTCTAAAATAGGTAATGGCAATAAAGTGCATGGTGGCATTGGGTCTTGTATTTCTGAAACATGACAAGGATGTGCATCATGAATTGGATTATGTTGGCAATCAATTATGGATAGCCCTTGGATAGTTTCATCCTTGGGTGTATTGTTTGATGAGGACAATATGGAAGGTTCTTGTGAAACTTCTAAAGGTGTAGGGATAGATGCCACTGGAGAGTCAATTTGTTTGTGGGGGGATGAGGCATTGCTAGACATAATTGTATTATCTTGATCTTCTTCAAAGAACTCACTTGGTAGGTTCCTTAAGATCCTTGCAATAAAGCCACCTTTCTTTTGAGGTTTTGACATGGTTGTATCTGGAATTTGAACTTGTTTGGAAAGGAGTTGGTTTGATGTCATGTTTTGATATTGGACTTGGTTCAATTGTTCTGACATGTTTGAAACTCAGGTTGGTGTGTGACGCAACCTTTGTTTCTGAATGTTTGGTTGTAGTTGTTGACATTGATATTCCACCATTGGTTGAACCATTTGTTGACATTGTATAGTTGGCTGGACATATTGTTGAAATTGGACCATTGGTTGTGTCTGTTGGAAATGTTGGAACTGTTGAACAATTGGTTGTGATGGTTGAAAATCTGATTGATAGTAAACACCTTCTTGTTCTTGTTGTGGAGGCACATAATGTTGTTGTCTCTTTTCTTGAAATTGTTTCATCGTCTCTATTTGTGAGAGGAGAGCTGGTATGTCTGATCGTTCAATAAGAGATCTTACATCAATTGGCTCAATTTTTGAATTTCGACCTGGAAATTTTTGAAACATTTTGGACATTTGTGATCTATTCTTCTCAATGTTTTTCACTCTTTGTTCCAAAATCTCATTTTCTTTAGCTAGTTTCTCCTCTAGTTTTTGTATTTGGAGACTTGTTTCATCATAAAAAGTTTGATCGATATTGCCTTGTTGTTGGGTTGGATAGAATTGTGGTTGCCTTGGATTAAAATTCGATTGCATTGTCGGTTGATACGTCAAACTTTGTTGCCTCATTGGTGCTTGGAACCTTGTTTCAATAGACATGTCACTATGCAATGCAATATTTTGGAATCTTTCAAAGACAATATATGATATGCAACTAAATGCAAACTAAATGAATGAGAATGCAATCTATTGCAAGAATGCACCCTATGTTTTTGGTTGTTTTTTAAGATTTTGACAAACTTTTTGGAATGCAAATCTAAAAGAGACCCTTAGGAAATTGAAATGATGTCTAGACCTCAAAGGACAAAAGGACCAAGTGACAAAAGGACAAATGACAAAGTCTCCCCTATATGCTTGGATACTAAGCTAGGTTTGACCAAATGACAATAATGACATAAAAAGAAAAGGTTTGATAAGATCTAGACTTCTTAAGAATGACTTAGGGTTTATCAAAGATTTGGATTACTCAAGTATGACAAAACCTAGTTTTGGCACTATATGCAAAGGGACAATTACTATGCAAATGACCTTAATATGATATGATAATGACCTAAACTTAATGAAGAGACTTAGGGTATGCAAATGTGAATGTATGACAATGGTATTAGTCTAATTCAAGAGGACACATGCAAATGGATGACCCTTATTGATATGCAAAGGAGTATGACTTAGGTGAAACCTAACCTTGGTACTTGACAATGACTTTGCAAAATGCAAACCTAGGAACCTAAATCTAAGTGACATGAATGTTGAGACAAGATTTTGAACAATGTTTGACAACCATGTTTGAAGGTGCTTTGAACTTTGTTGGATGAAATGTTCTTATGTTTAACCTTGTTTTGAATCAATTTGTCTTGTTTTTCTGAAATGAGATGCAATTCAACTTTTGACAAGCAAAGAAGACAAGATATTTCAACCTAGACTCAAGGCAATCATGCTCATTCACACATTTCTTATGGTAGGCAAGGACATTAGGTACTTGAGAGGTAGACTCATTATGAGATTCAAGGAGAATACATAGATGCTTGACCCCACGGGCTCCCCTCCATGGCACTCACTTCTTAGGGCAGCCAAGCATCAGTCCCCATGGAAATCTCCCCATGGCGAACTTAGTATCTCTTCCAAGTATCCAAACTTGTCCTTCTCAAGCAACTAGAAGGATTTTTGATCTCTAAATACAAGGTGTTTAGTTAGGATTTCTGTTAAGCGTTACTCCTTGATGTCACGCAAGCGTGATTTAGACATTAAGCCCATCAAGATACCAAACAAATGTAGTCATGCAAGCACAATTTAGACCATGAGGTCCTACTTAGATGTTGATATGAGAAAGAGTTCAAGGGTCATCACTTCCCAAGTAACTGCAATTCCCACATAACCCTTCCTTCAAAGCTTTCGCCCATCAGGTATTTGTTTATAGTGAGTTAGAATGCCAAGGTATTCTAGCCGTACTCACTTTGGGTCGTTCCCTTCTCACGATTATCACTTACTTTGCAAAAGCAAATGGTCGGGAAGGCAGGCCCTCTAAAGGTGACACACAATCAAAAAAATGAGCATGGTATCAAAGATCTGGATTTCTGATCACCCTAAGAAGGATGGGAGAATACTCTCCTACTCCAATGTCAAACTCAACAATCAAGGCAAACATACATTCATTCCATCCTATTTAGAAATCACGAGGTGCCTAAATATTAATTGCAAACACAAAGTTTAGTTGTAGTCCAAGGCAACCTGCAAAAACCCAAGTCAGAAGTTTGATATGTTTAGTCTTTGACTATCGAACCTGCATTAAATGTGTTAGTAGTTTCATTTGTTGTCTTTGTCATGCATATGCCAAGGTTCTGCATAGAAAATCAGTACCAACAAAACCAAAAAAGTAGAAACAGAATGCCAAAGAAAACAATTTTGCAAGTGAAAAACATTGTCTTTTACCTCTATTTCTAGCCCTACACAGGCGCAGAATGTCTGACACAGGCATAGAATGCTTGACATAGGCACATAATGTCCTTGACACAGGTGCAGAATGCTTGAAACAGGCACAGAATGCTTGACATAGGCGCAGAAGTTCCCAGAAAACCCTGCACTACCCTATTTCTTGTGTTTTTTGACCTACAAATCATCTCAAAAGCACTCAAAAAGCATGGTTAGGGGGTTATTTCACGTCGGGTTCACCAATTAATGTAGCTAGGAAATCAGAAATCATCAAAGCAAATATCAAATTAACAAGCTAGCTCAATCATGAAAGCTCAAATGCAATGATCAATCCTAATTACATCCAATAGAGATATGAAAACAAAACATTCAAGATTAAAGCTAAGCAAACCAAATAGAGATCTGAATGTCTCCTTCATGCGGCTCCATTGTCCTTCTTTCTTCTTCAAATAGCTTGGTTGTGGATCTCACCTACTAGTGCATGATCATGATATGAAAGCAAGTAGACAAGATGATTGCTCAAGAATACTCAAAGCGTGATTGATTTGACGAAGTGATTATTAGATCGATAATGTGATTATTAGATTGAGATTGAAGAAATTCATCCAATTTATAGACAAATTGGAGAGATGATCAAATTAGCATGAACAGATTCAAATGGAAATTGCAATTCAAAAATGTCAATTATGACAAATTATGACAAATTGCACTTTCTATGCAAATTTGATTGATTGATAATTCATGACAAGATTATGACAAATTTCTATGTCAAAATTGATTGATTGATGATTTATGACAAAATTATGACAAATTTCTATGTCAAAATTGATTGATTGTCAATTATGACAAATTATGACAAATTGAAATGTCATTCCCATGAAATTAGGAGGAAAATAGGAGGAAATTGAATTAGAAATTAGGAAAATTAGAAAAATAGAAAATAGGAATTAGGAAATTAGAAAATGAGGAAATAGGAAATTAGTGAATGAATTAATAATTTTTCATTTATTAATTAATTCACAAAGAGGGAATTTAGAAATTGAGGAATTTAGGAAATTAGGAATGATGTGAAATTAGGTAAATTAAATAATAATTTGTCATTTATTAATTAATTCACAAAAAGAGGAATAATTAGCCAATTAAATAAACATTTAATTGTGACTCAAAGACCTAGGATAAATAAATAATTTATTTAACCTAGAGAGAGAAATGACAAACAGGATTAAATGAATAAATCATAAAACCCTAGAAGATGAATTAGAAATGCAAGGATGACAATTAGGTCTTGACAAAGGATAATCGATATCGATTCGATTTAATCATGATTTTGACTGATAAATGACCAATGTTGACAAACGATTTGATTAACAAATGTGCCAATTGATGAGGAACAATGACTAATTGATCCAAATTGACACAATTGAGAAAGACGATGATTGATGACAAATTGATCGCAAAAAATGACAAAATTGACAAGAAGACAAGGATCGATGACAAAATAGATTGCAAAATGACAAGATTGATGAGAAATCGATCAAAAGACAAGAATCGATGACAAATCGATCACATGATGACAAGATTGAAAAATGACAACGATTGATGACAAATTAATCGCAAGATGACAAGATTGATAAGAGGACAAAACCCTAATTAGGATTGACGATGTCCAAAAATAATGACAAATGAATACGCACATTTGATGCAACAAGATAAGACCGACCAAATTCATGACAAATATTGTTATCGACAAGACCAAATTTGAGAGCGAGATAAATGAAGAATGCATTAGAAGGACTCAATGCTCGCAAATGATAAAGACCAAGTGCGTGACATAGGAGAAAATGTTAATACGATGCAAAAACCTAAAATAAGGTAATGTGCAAATGTTAAAGTAGGATTTCGCAAGCGTTGACCATTTTTAGGTGTCTACAATTCTCAATACTTTTAACTATCTAAGTTCATTTTAAAGAACCAAACCAAATGTTCCTTATTCCCATAATATTACAACGTGAAACTATCTATGTCTTCCTCCTTCAAATGGACTTAGATTATTTCATCAAAGATAACCATTACACATATGCAAGGTTATAACAACAATCTCCTATCTACTTTCAAATAGGATTCCATGCTACTAACAAATCCAAGAATTCATATGATACTACAAAAATAAACATAATCTAATCACTCAACCCCTAATAAAAAACAGGATCCCAATCTTAACATAATTAACATTTCTACAACATGAACCATCTATTAATACATCATCTTAATCCATTAAAAATTATAGTCTCTACTTCATCAAGTCCTATTACATAAGAGTACATGATACAAGTACATAGTCTCTTCTACAAAATAAAACAAGTTACATAAGTACATATCCTTCTTTCATATTTACAAATCATCATGATACAATGTTATCTCTAATACATAGAAATTAGATACATAAATTATCCGCATGATATAGAATCATAGAATCCATAGCCACACACACTAGCATCCAAAGAAGAACATCCCATTGGAAGAAGGAATCAAACCACCTGACCATGTGGAACCAAATAGGAACCACCCCCTGTCCTAGGATATGACATGGGGTTCCAACTCACACTCAAATCCTAGGATAACACCTAACAACCAAGGGACTCAACATGAAAACCACAAAGATAACATCAAGACTCAAAGATCAAATCACATCACATCACATTGCTAAACATAAATCAATAATTTCCCAGAGGCATAATCAACATTAAAGGCATAAGGATAATGGACACATGTAGAGAAGAGTGTTATCACATGCTATCCTCACAAATAAGGGGCCACACCACAAATTTATAGACATGTGAAGATATATCAACCTATGAGAAATCAAGGGAGTTTGGCTTACTGCTCGAATGGTCTTCCCAATCCCATCCCGAGTCTATCCTTAAGGGCTATGAGTGGGGCATCAAAAACCAATTTCATTATCTTGATTAGGTGAATTCCTAATTAACCAAACACACTAATCAGTTATTATGGTTATCACTTGCAATTAAACATAAAATATTCATGTGGTCCCATGATAGGTCTAGACCCTAAGCATCCTCTCTAGGAACCTCTTAGAGCCTATTGCTCATGACTCTGGTCCTACACATGCAAGAGCCCACTCTCCCAACCATGGAAAATAATCTTAGGGTGAAACATACATCAAATATAACATCACAACAACATCATGGAGACTTGTAAATGACATAAACATAGTCACAACATCAACAAAGAAAACTAAAGCATAACAAGATTCATAAACCCAAATACAAGTAAGAGCCTTCACCAACATAATGCAACAATGAACCAGGGTATAAAAATGATATCAAAGAATCATCCCAAAAATCCTCAACAGTGAGACAAACTCATCCCACTGAAGCTTTCATAATCATTCCTCAACAATGAGTATTCCTTCCTCTTGCTAGAGCCTATAAGAATAAGAACAATAACCTCAACAATGAGGCACAAACCCTCTTACCAGAGCATAAAATAAACATGTAATGATCAAGATAACATCATGAAAACCTCTTGGGAACTTAAAGAAATCACAAAATACCTTTGGAAAAAAGCACAAAATCCAAAAAACCATTCATACCAAACAAAACTGCTAAATCTTGCACCCCTGGAGTAGTTCAGCGCTCCCAAGAGCCAAATTAGTGCATCTGGGAGCTAGATTTGCACTCCTAGGACAAACATTAGTGCTAGAGGCCTGAAATTTAGCATTATGGTGCCACAGAATGGCATTTTGGGTCGAGAGTGCAGAAAACAAAGAAAACAGACAAAATTGATAATGAAACTTGTCAAAATTACAAAAGGACTCTCAATATGACCAAAAGACATTCCTAGAAGGTACGAGAGGATGATATAGCATCAATAAAACACATAAATAAAATAATATGGACATACAAAAGAATCCAACCTTAAAATAATGTCACAATCGCGCTCAAAAGTGCACAGGACTTCACCAAAACTTACACAACAACTTAAGGAGATACAATAATGCAAAGGTAGGTTTGATGTAACATTTCTAAGGCATTATAATGCCCAAATAGTACACAAGCCATCTACTAGATAGGCCACAACAAAAAAAAATCACAGAACATCCTGAACAACTTCCGATAAAGTCACATACACTTCGATCTTGCAAAAGAACACATAAATTTGAGGGAATGTAGAAAACTCATAAGGGAAAAAAAATAACAATCTAAAGGCTCATTTAAACTCAGACAAGATCATATGGAAGAGAAAACACTGATTTAAATGAAAAAAATGCAAAGAAGACATCCCTGGCAAACACCATTTCTAGATTTTACAATACTTCAAATTTCATTCCCAGTCATCCTTAAATTTTTCCCCCAAAAAAACAAATTTGAAATATTTAAACATAAAAATACATCCCACAATAAAACTCTCAACAATCACATAGTAGACAATCTTTTTAAAATAAATTGTAGAGAGAAGCAAAGCTCCAACCTGGAAATCACAATCCAAGGCAAGATCAACTGACGAAGAGCAATAGAATCTAGCAACTCCAATTCAAAATATTCAACCAACTCCATCAATTCCAAAACCAGTTTTAATAAAAAATCCAAAAGCTTTCAATTTAAAATTTGCAGAGATGCCAACCTTGACAACGCACAGAAAACTCTCTTAAATAGAAAATTAAACTCAAAACTATAGAAATCCACTGGCCAATCAGAAAATTCCAATAAACCATATATTATACCTACCATGCGTGAAAACGAGGTAAGTATTATTTAATAATATTACTTACTTACCCATTCAAAATCAACCAATCAGAAAAGAGGGAAAGTTAACTTTATATTATATTTGGTTATCAATTGTAACAAGATAATAATAGTATGAACACAAATAAGAAAATAATAAATCAAACCCAATAATGATTAAATAAGTAAAAGATTATAAATAGAAACTCATAATAAAATATAAAATCAAATCAACAATAAAACATAAACAATAAATGATAAATCAATTAAATAATAAATAAATAATTAAATAATCAATTAAGCAATAAATCAATAAATTAATCTCAATTGAATAATTATAAAATCACAACAATAAATTAAATATCAAATAGTCAATTAAATACTAAATAAACCAAATAAATAAATAATTAAATACATAGTCATGCTATATAATAAATTAATATTAATAAATCATATTAATCTGATTATTAATCAAATAATAATCACACAACACATCACCTCAAGCAACCCAACAAAAGGGTCAAACACCGACACAGGACCCTAACCACTGACTTATGCCACAACACAACTAACAAGGTGAACAACTAAGCCTAGAGTATGAGAGGGAAACACATGCCATCTCTGACAACTTACCATTGGGATAAGACACACTCAAACCTGTGGAATCAGGTGGATTCAATGTTTGGTACATGTAAACCTGCATCCACCACCAACACAATGATAGTTATGATACTTAATGTTAAGTACAGATGCCAAGCTAACAAGATGAGAGAGGGGGGGTGAATCATACAAACTTAATCTTCCATAAAAACAACAGATTCAACCTCGGTAACATATACTTCAGAAATATAAACAAAACTGCTAAACATGCAAACTCATAAGCATATAAACATCATAACACTCATAACACTAGATTTAACGTGGAAACCCAAATAGGGAAAAACCACTGTGGGATTTCGGACCCACTAAGAAATATACTCTTCTAGAGTATGCTCGGTTAAAAGCAAATCTTGTTAAAGATTACAAACACATTGCTAGATGTGACCCGGTTAAGGGATCTCCCTCAGATCTATTAGGATCTTCACCTTGTTAGAAGTGACCTTGTTAAAGGATTTCAAACACTCAATCAGAATGTCACCTTGCTAGAGGGTTTTACAAATAAGACTGTTAAGTCCACTCGGATAAGAGATTTTCTGTTACTTTACAAAATAACAGTAATAAAAATCTATCTACAACTTCACATCTAAAAATGCTAAAGCAGATTCTTATTTGTTCAATACAATCTAGTCATAGGACTTATCTTGTCCATCTGTTGGGCTCTATACTCTATTATTCAAAGAGGTCTTCAAGCTTTTGTGCTCGGTAATCACTATGTAGCATCCATGTGCTTACACTTGCCCGCATACATTGTTTATCAACAGCTCCTTATTTATAAATAATTTGCCACCCACTTAATCTCCTTGATCGCATTTCCCATGATCAATCATAGCCATCAGATCTTAAAACTTGACCAGGTTCAATGTATCCTTCGATCTGAAAATGTTTTACCCCACCTTGGAACTTGCATACATTTCTTGGAACTTGTGCTAGGGTATTGTGGTTCAATCTGAGTTGTAGATCTTCCTATCGATCTTCCTTTGCCATAGATCCTTAACAACCTTTATACACATTGTAACAATCATTTAATCATAACCAGCTCATCAGCTTCCTTCATTAAATAATGTTTTTATTCATTCAATGCATTCTATTATTACTTGGTTGCAACTTAGTAAATACTAAACTTCACTCGGTAGACATTCTGCCTTCATTAACCGATAGCGATAACCTTAGGGTTTACCGACTAGGTTCCTTAGGGTTTACTGACTAGGTTCTTTGCTCGGTAACATAGTATACTATTAACCTTACAATCAACAACATATGTAGGATATCAAAATAATCTAAACATCATGATCTCATCATTTTCTAACTCAGTAATAGTTGCCCATTGACTAACTTATTCCTCCCCTTATTCATCACATTCTTTCTGTGTCTTTTACCGACATCTTTATACTCACCAAATCATACTTCTTAAGATATGGCAACATCATACTGAATTAGAAAATCAATTTCTTGACATCAATGACAAAATAATAATATTAAGACAGTAAACATCCTTAATTAGTTATAGCCATAATCATCAACAACCTTCTCAATATCCTTATTGAAATGCCAACAATCTCCCTTTTGTCTATTATAATGCCAACACACAAACATATATAAAACACATATACATCATAAATGATCAGGCAAGTGATAGAGAATCACAACACCATATCATGTTCACAATGAGTGATATGCCATTGTCTCTAATCACGAAGACACTAGAAGACAATCACATACACCATAAAGTCAAATCAATCATCATGATCATAAAATAGGGTTAGCATAGCCAAGACATCATCAAAATCCCATAAGCAATATGATCCATCATAAATAATGAGCATATACAAACATCTAATATAGATCCATCGTCAATATAGTCTAACATGTATCAATCATCCTCATGAATCATCAAATAGCATATGTCCACATAAGTATCTGGCATCAATAATATCATCAGCGGTAAAGATAGAGTCATAAGTAATCATCAAAACATCAACCATATGTCTAAATAAGTCCATCGATGCACAAATCAAAATGCAATTCTAGGAGGGACACTACATTAAATAATTTTAATTATTTAATTATTACTAATATTCTTCTACTAATTTCCCATAATTAAATAATTCTAAATTATTTAATTATTGTTTTTCCAAAACATTAATTAAATAATTTTTTTTTTTTGGCAAAAGTGGCAAGCCACCAATATATTAATTTTAAATAAGAGTACAAAAACTAGTTCAAAGGGTGACCCATGAGGAAAGAGCCAGTAAGAAAACCTTCAGTTAAAGGCCCAAAATACAACATATCATCCTAACTAAAGCAGAAAAGGAAATATTACATATTCGATGCGCTTTGCTTTTGCAAGACTAAAAACTAGAGGGGAGCGAGAGATTTATACAATTATCTCCAATAGCCCTCTTACATAGAACATATTATATAGCCAAAATTGACTTCGCATAGCCAAAAGTAGGAATATGAAGAATATATAGTAATGAGTAAGGGCCCACATGAGTAGCCATAAAGAATAGGTCCAAGAAGAGAATGTGGTGATTGAATTGAAATTTGCACCCAAAAAAATGAGGAATTGGCATTTCATGATCAAACCAACCACTATATTTAACTTGCCAAAAAAGACTTCATAACACTGGCATTCAGAATAGGGTCGCCATCATCAGATTGCAGAGCAAATATCTAGCATCATAAACCCAAAATTGTTGTTCCTCGAGTCTTCTTTTTGTTGGCATTATGTGAACCGGTATGAGGACATAATAACATTGTATGTTGTATTGATATCAATATGCTGAAGAGGTGAGAACCCACATATGTGAGAATCGGTATAACACTTTGAACCAGTATTTGTGCCAAAGTGAAGCAGTATGTTTGTTCAAGGTGAATCGGCATATGGTTATGGGAACCGGCACATGGAAGCATTGTATGACTACCAGTTGGTAGTCTCAACTTCAAGGTTTTTGGTTGAAGTGCTTCAAGCCTGTGTGGCTCAACCGGTGACTTTGTGTGATGAGTTAGCATGGTAACAAAGAATAGATTGTGTTGCCACATAAGCCTTGTGTGCATGAAGGATCTTGCATGAAGGAGATTGTTCCTATCTACCTCAGGAATGTGTGAAGTCTGTAAAATGGTGATAATGTGTGATGGGTTATCAGTCACCATGAAATCGATGGAAATGGATGATGGAGAATGTCTTGAGATTGGATCAAGAACTGTTGCATTTAATGCAATGTGCTCAATGGTCAGGATTGAACCGTTTGAATTCCTTAACCTAACAGGTTTAGGGTTTAGGGTTTATGCTACCGATCTATCTGTTTTCCTATAAGGTTGATGTTGTGTCTCTTTCTGAGGTTGTTGGCAAAAGTTGTGTGTGTGTATCCAAGAGAAGGGATATGTGATTCTTGTCAGACTAAAAGGAGAGAAGTGATGCCTATAGAGTGTAAGTACAGAAGGTGAAGAGGAGCTTAAGTGGATCCGTATTGGCATTGAGTGCTATTACCAGATCATTGTAATACCTGTTTATCTCTAACCACCTCAACAGTTGGAAAATCCCTTAACAGGGTAGCTTTAACCGGCTTGCTGTAAATCCTTTGATAGGGTGACTCAAAAAAATTGAGTTCTTGAAATCCTCTAATAAGGTAACCTTTAACAGGGTTTAACCCTTAACTGGGTATTCTTGCCATCCCTTAACCAGGTGATCCCTAATAGGATCGGTTCCTAACAGAAACTATTGTATTAGTCTTTAACTGGACAAGGCTCCTAATAGAGCAGACTTCTAAAGAGTTCAAAAACAAGCTTGTGGGTATTCATCCCCACCGTGGTTTTTCCCTATTGGGTTTACATGTGAAAAATATGTGTGTCATGTGTGATGTCTTCTTCATGTGATGCTTTGTTGTCTTTTGTCAAGCAGTGAATCATGTTGATCTAGTTGCTCATATATATATATATATATATATATATATATATATATATATATATATATATATATATATATATATATATATATATATATATATATATATATATATATATATATATATATATATATATATATATATATATATATATATATCTTTGATGGTAGATTAGTTGTTCATGTATTAGGGTGAAATAGAAATGAAGTGTTAGAGTATATGAGAAGATAGGTATTAGCCGGTTTATGCTTGTCTCATTTATTCTAGGTTTTTTCCGGTTGTACTCTATTTTAGGACCCGTGCTACTGTTTGTTTGTCAATGCACAGTGTCTGCAGATAAACCAGCTCAAGAGCGTGTTTTTGTCTTTACTGATTCACCCCCCCCCCTCTTAGTACCATGTGGGTACTACTCATTCATCATTGTGTTATCACTTTTTACTAAGTAAAATTTACAAGTTTTAATTTATATTATTATTTCATGGGGATTTTTCCCTCCTTAGGGACATCAAGGGATACAACACCTTGAATGTGTTGTTCGACTCTATCACCCTCTGCAAGATAAGGGGAGTCTATCAAAGTGGAACCAGTGATAACATTCCTCAGAATTGGTGGTATGTTGAGGTTGGGAACCAAAGCAGAAGGGGAAGATAAATCTATGGCTTGAGGATGAATATCCGAGCAAAAATAATTTTCATTGATGAGGAGAAGCAGGGCATTAACTTTTTTTTTTTTTTATGTCTACTAATTCCTGCCCAAAAACATTGAAAAACCTGTCTAAACCAAGTTGAAGAAACCTGAAATTATGCAATTCCAGAGTGTGTTTGATGTTATCATATAGGGAGACATATGCGTGTCCATTTAGCAAGAACTGCCTTGGAAATAAACCCCCAATCTCTGTGTGACCATTCCACAAGTCATAGTTTTGAACTGCCTTTACTAGTTTGTTCCCTGGAAGGCAAAATTATCAGACAACATTACTCATAGTTACCTATAGAATTTCAAGTGACTGTAATAAATCTAATGCATTGGAGAGAAAAATGGACACCAACTGTGAAGGAAACAAAATACGGTTTTCTTGTGGGAACAAAATTTCTTCCCCTATTACTCGCTTCACACTTTTTCTCACATGATAATTGTTGATGATGAATATCTTTCCGAGAATATTGTCTGTGATTTGCCTAGAATGCAGCCTCTCCCAACATGCAACCGCAATGTGAACCCTATAATTTTGGGGTCTGTAATCCATTCTGCAAAAAAGTGAGACTAACCAAGAACCTACACCGAAAGATTGTTATGGATTATGTTGCATGGAAAACAATAAATTTAAGTAGAGGAAGAGATGAGGTCTTCATATCTTGCAGTCTTTAAAATGATGTAGGATAATAAATGAGGATCGATTGATGTGCCATGAGGTGTACGAGATTCCTAGCAAGGTTATAGACATGCTATGGCCTACTTTTCGCATGTAGATTGCAATCATAAGCAAGTACAACCTTGATTATGCAATTCTAATTTCACTGATATTTTTAATTTATTTATTTATTTGGTTTTTGCCCTTAAGGTGGCATACTTTTTCTATTAATAAATTCCTCTATGGATGGGAATGTATCTAAATTGGCGATTACATTATTATCGACTTGAAATTTTTTGTCTCATTGCTCAAATGTGTGATGACACTTTTTTCTTGTTCAATTTCTGGATGTCCTCAATAACAATTTCCTTTAGATGGGGAAAATAATCTAAGTCTACGACCTCAATGCTTGAGCCAATTTCAGAGTTGTCACAACCCATATTTAGCGAATTTGTCCACCAATTTATTGCCTTCTCTGAACGTGTGAGAGATAATAAAAGATTCAAAAGAGTCTAGGAGAGCCCAAGCTTGAGAAAGAAGATATCTTATATTCCAATTGTGAGACATTCTAGTTTTACATGCATTGATAATCAAAGTGGAATCTCCTTCAACTTGGATTTTCTTAAAACATAATTTCTTGGCCAATGATAAACTGAGAAAAAGAGCTTGGGCTTCTACAATATTGTTAGTTCCCTATGACAATGATGAAGATTTTAATGCTACTAGTTCACCCATGTTATTTCTAATGCAGACTCTCACTCCAGAGACACCTAGGTTACCTCGAAATGAACCATCAAAATTGATGTTGACATAGTCTTGAACTAGAAGATGCCAAATAGTGAGTGATCTGTCACTTTTAGGATTGCAAGGGTGAGGAGGAATGTTACCATTTGGAGGAATACAAATGGATTTCCACTCTTTTATAAAATTCCCATCCCAAGAGGTAAAGGGCGAGTTACATTTATGGTGGCTTTGCACATAGACATTAACTAGTTTAGAGACTGATTTTTCAATTTCCATACAAACATTCTTTGTGGAGGAAGAAAAATTTCTAAATATTCTCTTATTGCATTCCCACTAGATAGACCATAAAACTGAAGCTAGGACAATTTTCTAAATGCATGAAAAAAGGGAGGACTTAAAAAAATAATAGGCCAAACTTGAAATAAATCCCAAATTGTATTTGATAGAGGCATTTGTAGTTGCAATTTATTCATAACAAGCTTCCAACATTGTTGTGCAAAGGGGCATTGAATGAGTAAGTGATAAATACTTTTAGGATCTTGATCACATAAGATACAATTGAACTATTGAGATATATGGAGTTTGACTTATTTATCATTGGTTAAGATTATTTTTCTCAAAGATAACCAAGAGAAGATACCTTCTTTTGGCATGACTGCATTATTCTAACAAAAGTGAAAGGCTCTCTGCTCTTGTTGTTGATTTACCATTTGTTTTAAAGTTGTGTAACTATTTTTGACTGAGAAATTTCCATCTTTGGAGGGAGCCCATATAATTTTAGCCTCTTTGTTTGTAAGAAAAAACCTTCTCTGTGAAAGAGTTTGTTGAATAAGTCTAGTGATTGCATCTTCAATCCCATCATTAGTAAATTCCTTCCAAATGACTGTCCCTGAGAATAAGTTGATTCCAATCACATAGTCTATTAGCTTTGAACCCCATTTTTTTTGTGAAAATTGGTATTGTTGGTTGCAATTGAAGTGTTTGGGCTAATGGTGGATAGCCATTCCATGAATCAAGCCAAAATTTGATAGACTCATTGTTATGCACTTGCCAAGATATGTATTGAGTTACCACATTTCTAGAGGACATCATGAAATTCCACATAATGGAGCATAGTGAAAATCCTAGTATGGCCACTTGAATCAAGGTACTTGGCCTGCATTATTTGGCACCATTTTGAATTTGATTTTGAGTACATTTTCCAAACAATTTTTCTTCAAAATCTATATTGTGCTTGGTCAGGTCAGGAAAGCCTGCTCCTCTTGTTCTTTTCCTGCTTGACATTGAACTCAAGGAGACTAAATGGATCTTATTCTGTTTTGAAGGGTTACCTTTCCATAAGAAATTCCTAATAATTTTATCAATTTGAAGCAGAACAATCTTGGGAGCTTTGAGCACTAAAATATAGTAATTGGGGATATTAGCTAGGATAGATTTGATGAGGAGAATATGGCCAAAAAGAGACAACCATCTAACTTTCCATGTTGATATCCTAATATTAATTCTGTCAATAACTTTTTTCAATAAGAAATCTTGTTTAAACCCATGAAAAGTGGTATTTCCAAGTGTGCACTTGGCAGGTCATCTACTTGAAATCCCAAAGTTTTAATGATTTTTTTCCTAATGATAGCCTTAGTGTTGAGAATGAAATTTTTTGATTTGAGTGGGCTGATATGTTGGCCTGAGACTAAAGTGTATAATGACACCACTTTCTTTATTTGAATGACCTCCTAATATGATGGTTTTCCATATAACAATGTGTCATTCACAAAAAGAGAGTGTGTAAAAGACATAGGAGTATTTGGGATGTGAATACCTTGTCAGACACCTATATCATGATTAAGGCTGATCAACCTACTAAGAGCTTCTGCCATGATAATAAAAAGAAAGGGAGATAGAGGATCTCCTTGCCCGACTCCTTGAGCAGCAGTGAAAAACCCAATTGGAGACCCATTTATGATTATTGAATAATGAGCTCCTAATATACAAGCCTTGATCCATTTGCACCATTTATCTGAAAAGTCAAATCTATGAAGGACTTTGAGTAAGAAACTCCAATTTACTTTATCATAAGCCTTCATCATATCAATTTTAACAATGAAAGAAGGTAAGTGGGAGGTATGTATTGAATGAAGTACCTCATGAGCAATTAAAGCACCTTTCTCAGTCTTTCTACCTGGAACAAAGCCCTCTTTCTCTAGAGAGACAATTTGTGTTATCAAATAATGTAGTCTTAGGTAGATGGCCTTAGTAAGAATCTTATAAAAAGTATTACATAATGAGATGGGTTGAAAGTCTGCAAATATTTTTGGATCTTTAACTTTTGGAATTGATTATAGTGTTGTTGGAATTAAAGTTTTTGAGAAATAAAGAGCTCTTTCTGGACTCCTCGAGTGCTGCCAACAAGTCAAAACTTATAACATCCCAACATTTTTGAAAGAATAAGGGTGTAAAACCATCAGGCCCTAGTGTTGTGTCTGCTGCAAGTTAAAATACCACTCTTTTAATTTCATCAATGGTAAATGGTTTCATTAAGGCCTCATTATCTTGCTAAGTAATAAGGTGTGGAATGTTATTGAGAATCTCTTGCTCATCTTGAATTGGAATTTGATTCAGAGCAATATCAAGAGCTAGCATATTTTTGAAATACCTAACCTTTTCTTGAATCTGAATGGCATTTGTGAGCTTATTTCCTGAGGTTGCTTTAATAATGGAGAAAATAGATGATGCTGCTTGCTTGGTTTTGGCAGTACCATGAAAAACAATTGTATTTTTATCTCCTTCTTTTAACCATAACTCCCTAGACTTGTAACACCACTAAACTTCCTCTCTTTTGCACAACTCTTCTCATGCCTCTTGTAACTTTTTGTGTTGTTCATGCGTACTTGGATCCAAACCATGAATAATTATGTGATCCTAAATCTCTGATAGTTGCTTGGATATTGCGTCTTTCTCTACAAAAATATTTTTAAAGACTTTAAAATTCCATTCTTTAATCTGGGTCTTGATATGTTGCATTTTCTTGTCAAACTGGAACATCTTTGTGCCATGATGAAAAGGAGCACTAACCCACCATTGGTACAAAAGAGGCAAAAAATGTGGATTCCTAAACCACATTTTTTTAGACTTTAAGGAGGATCGGTGTGATGTGCATTTTTTAGCACTAGTAATGTGTAGTGAAATAGCATAGCGGTCTGAACAAATGAGGGGTAAAATGTCAGATTCTAGATTATAATTCTACAAAGATCAACTTTGAGGGATGAGAAATTTGTCTAGCCTTTTTGCAATTTGGGTGAAATTATTTCTTTTGTTTGTCCAAGTAAACTAACCCTTCTTAGGAATTACATATTTCATATCATTATCGGAAATAAAGAAAACAAAATCCTCAATAGTTTTAGAGGGAGGGCATATACCACCCATTTTTTTCATGATTTGATGTAATTCCATTAAAATCCCCTCCTAGGATAACATTTTGTTTTGGGAACAGTTGAATGATGTTTGTTAAGCTATCCCATAATCTCTTTTTCTCATGTGTAGATGTCAAACCATAAATGTTTAAGATTATAAATGAGAGATCAAAACATTATATATTGAGAAGTTTCCAATTGTTACCTTCTTGACTATCACTACAACTAAAGTCTTTAGATTCCAAAGAGTACTTAAACCTCCTGGTTCCCCTAATGCTGGAACATAAGCAGACTTCCAATTAGACCACTTGTGAATTGTTTCCTGAAAAGTATCTTGAGTGGTTTTGGTTTCTTGTAATATAAGTATATATGCCCCTAAAGAATCAAGTTGCTTCTTGATTCTATGTCTTTTGTCAAAGGCATTAATTCCTCTAACATTCCAAGAAATGATTTTAATGATTGTTGAGGAGAGCAACATCCCCTCCTTAGTCTTTTAGTTACAGAGAATTTACCATCAAGAGTTGTTTGGATACCTACCTCAATTTCTTCCTTGGTTTTTGCTTTGTTTGATTTCTTGCCTCTCACTTTATTTGAAATATGACTCTAATTCTGTGTAGGAGATTGAGTAATTGAGAGAGACTGAGAAAAATCAAATAATGGTTTGGACTGGATATTAGCACCTTGTTCAATATTCTCTATATCAACTTCCTTAGAGAGAAAAGGATCAGATGCTGGTTCGGTATCCCCAGTTTGGAGGTCATCCATCTCAGCTTCCATTAACAATAAAGGAGGTAACTGATGGGACTTGGGAATGGTGACTATAGGAGGGATGTTGAGAAGCATTAACCCTACATCCTCCACCATACTATTGTAAACACTTAGACCGGGATGCAATAAAATGTTATTTGTGATCATCTTCACCATATGGAAATCTTGTTGAGCATCTGTATTATTTACCTGATTAGATAAGAGGTCATATTTTTTGGGTGAGCTTGAAGATTTGGAAACATCATAGTCTTCCTTTAGAATTTGTTTTGCAATTTCATCAAACAACTGGGATCCGGTTGAATACAATAGTTCTGAAACTAGCTATTCAATATTAGCTGAATATTTTTTATGACCTTGTGCTCTATTTGAATCACCCATGATCTTGATAATGTGTTTATCAAGAATAAGATTTTGCATAAGGTCATCTAGATTTGTAGTCGCATAATAGTGAAGGAGGTCAACTATTAAAGATCAAGAGTATGTTGATGCCAAGATAGAGAGCTTGGGCAATGGTATATGAACATAAAAAAGACTAAAATTATGGGTGAAATGGTAAAAACTCTGCAAAGTACCTATGACATGATGAAAAAAGTGGAATAACAATTTAGGTTTGTCATTTGTAAGAGCACACAGAACTTTGGGGTTTAAAGGGGGCTACCAATGATTCAGGATTTTTGTGCATGTTACTCTCAGTGGCTTAGATTGATAGGTACAACATAGAGGATCAGAGGAATGGTCCTCACAAACTTGAGTCATTGAACATTTGATCCCTTGACATTGGAAGCTAAAATGACCCAAAGCTTCTGAATGGCGATTCACTACTTGGAGATTTCTAAAGGGAATTTCTTAGAGACATCTAGCAGTACACAAACTCAAACCCTAAGGTGTGTAAGTTCGAAAGGAATAAGATCATGTTTAATAAAGATGCCTATCTTGTTTGCAAGTATTTCAATCAAATAGAGATCCTTGTATTCAAGAGGCAACGAAGGAAAGACAACCCAAAAGGGAGAAAATTTGCAAATCTCAACATTTGTCTTAAAGTTTGGAACCCATGGTATAGTAAAGAGACCATAGCCCATACAAAACCAACCCTTGCTTCTATGAACCGAGTTTCCATATTCTTGTGAATGGAAAGTAGCAATAAAGAACCCAGACCCCTTATCAGTGTAAAAGATATCTTTAAGCCCTTTCCAATTGTTTTTTCCCAAGATGATAAATTGGGAAAGATGGGATAAAGTTCCAAAAATTACCAATGATTACACTTTCCTGAAGCTACAAGACTTGTGGTAGAAGTAAATGGTCTAGTAGCATAACTTTATGGTGGAAACCAACTTGCTATGAATGCATTGGATCTCTTCTATCTTTGTTAGAAGCTGAGTCATGAGCTTTCTTCCTCCAAACCCATAGATTGCCCTGCCCATTTTCCTTGGAAGAGGTGTTTGGATTGAAGGTTACTCTGTGCTCATTATGTAGAGGAATATTGTTCAGATTTGATATAAAGCTTACCTTATTTAGAGAAACCATGTTTGGCCATGACACGTATGAAGGAATTCATTTCTCATCTTCTCCACGATTGGTATTCTTAGGTTTTAATCTTACAGGGAGCATATTTGGCCATGAGACAAAATATGGAAGCCCTTTATCATGTTGTCCATGATTTATGCTCATGGACTTTAAGTTAGCTTCTGAATCTCCAAATATTTTATCAAGAAACCCTTTGTTTTGCTTCAGAGTATGAAAATACTTAGGTAGAGAATCATCATAGATGTCGAAGATTTTTTGTTGCTGTTTGTTCAGACGTTTAAAACGGAGTTTAGAGTAGAAGTGTGAATATGACCTGTTGGTCAAAGGTTGCCTTCCATACTGACCTCCTGTCTAAAGGCTCTGGAAACTATTCTATCCACTTTTCTGACTAAGCCCAAATTTGTACCAGTTGTGGTGATGAACTGACCTCTGGACTGTGCTCCTGCCATGGCTGAAATTTTGAAAAAAAATCCCACCCATGGCCTTCCTCCATAACCCAGAGCCATATTAAATAAATCTTAATATTTAATTAATATTCATCATTATCTATTTCTAATCAATTAATCTTGATCTTAATAGACTAATCCTAACTATTCCTCTTTGATTTAATAATTCTCTAATTATTTATTCCCTCTATTCTAAGCTAATTATTCTTCTATGATTAAATATATATTTTTAATTATTTAATCCCCATTCTCCATGTATTCTAATTAAATAAATTTACAATTTATTTAATTCCTATGTGTGGGTGAAATAAATAAATTTAATTAATGTATTTATTTATGACCACTTAGTTCTTCCACTTTCTAATTTTTTTATTTCCAGTCATCTCTTCAACTTTCTAATTTCTATCTCCCTTGCCTCTTCAAATTACTAATTCCCCACTAGTCTTTTCCTCTATTTTATTTTGGATATTTTGGTGAAAATAGATGTTTCCAATAATTATTTTCACTCATCTCTTTTCATTTCTATTTAATCCTCAACATTGGGAATGCAATTTCCTTTTTATCATCACTTAACAAGTCATCTCATTTAATCTTGTCCATTTATTACTTTCAATATCAAATCAATATTAACCATCCAATCAATCCTCAATTTGCCTATAAATTGGACTCTTTTCCAATTCAATTTTAACCACGCCTTGAGTAACCTTATGCTATGAATTTCACTTTGCAATCTTGCTTTTCACTTGCATTTTCTTCGTAGGTGAGATCCACAAAAATTCATTTCAAAATTTGAGTGAATTTGGGACTCATTAAATTTGAAGGAATTTGAGAGGCCCATTTCAAAATTTTGCTTTGCATTTCCAAATGATCATAAAATGAGTCAGTTTGAAGGGCCTAGTTAGAGAGAGGGTAAAATGGAGCCAGTTGATTTTCAAAGGGTAAGGCTTGGGAAGTGTGTCCTACACCTTTAATTTGGCCTATGAAGTGTCTTGCAACTTTCAGTTTTCAGTTTGGATCAGTTTATCAAGTGCCCATTTCAAGGGGTGAGCTAAAAGTGCATTTTAGGCACATATGCAGATTTTATCGAGTGGCCTACTTTGAGTGCTTATATCTTTTTCCCTATTGATTGTCATGAAGAATTTAAAAGTGCATTAAATTCTATGCATAAAAGTGTGCCTCCATGCAAAATTTCAAGTCTTTATGAATCCATTTGCAGTTTGTGTTGTTTGACAAGTCCCTATTTCAATAGCTAGTCAGAGCCTCGCTATGCACATTTGTAAAAGGTTCCCCAGCGAATGTCATGTCAGAATTTTTGTTCTAGGCTATTTTTGGTATAAATGAAAAGCTATGTTTCTAGTTTCAAGCTCCTACCAATCCATTTGATCAGTTTTCAGAAGGGTTTCTTGAGCCACCTTATTCAGTGTTTTGTACTTTCATTGCTACATCAGTTAAAGTAGATATTTTCATGAGCGCACCATTTGCACCCAGTCAGCCTTTTGGTTGAACTGAGTATTCTAAGATTTGATATGTACTTCAAGGTACATATGCCTCAGTTTTGAGGGTCTATGGAGATCGTTTGATATTTTTAAGAAAGGCATCATGAGTTGCCTGCACATTGACTTCATCAGGTCCGCAGTGCTGACAAAGCCAGTTGGTCATCTTTGACCATTAATATTTCTTCACTCAAGATTCGTCTTGAGAAACCGCTTGGTAGAGTTCATGTTTATATATTAAAGTACACGCATGTCAGTTTGCAAGGTCTAGAAATGTGTTTTGATCAGTTTGAAAATTACATCTTTGTGATTAAATGCGAAAATGTGGCACAAGTGCCTGAAAGTTGCAAAACTCAGTTTGATGATCCGAAAATGGTGTTGATCGATTCTAGAGATATGTTTAAGGTTCCTGAGGAATTTCAAAGGTCAGTTTCATGAAAAAGATTTTTTTTTTAGTTGGACCCACTTTGGGGCCCGATGTGGCTCATGCCCATGCATTCATTTTATGGTGAAATATTCTTTTTTCATGGCAATGCGTATCCATACTAGCTCGAATGCAATTCACCAATGGCACAATGAAAAGTTATAAAGATATGATGATGAATGGTTTGTGAAGTAACTAGTTGTGTTATTCCTTTCTTGAGAAGGGACATGTTTACATCATTATCAAAAGTACATTCCATTGGTAGAAATCTGCAAGATTTATTTACTGTATCAGTCTAATGCATCAAAAGTGACCATTAAACCATTAATGGTAGTCTTAGATAGAGAAAAAATAAACTACTCACTAACTTCTTGCTATGTTATCATTTCAAACAAGGCGTAATCATTGCTTTGCCTTGTGGTTGCACTTGAATGTGTCTATGAAGAAAAGACACCCCTCCCAACATTCCCAACAACAAGCCCATTACAAATAAGTATCAAAGGGTATATGCAAATTGTTGAGTGTGAAGCCATCATTCCCCTTGCGTGCCAGATAGAAGGCTGAGAAATTATCAAACAAATGCAATGTCGGGTATGTTGCTATGATCCACAGCCAAAGACAACATCCTCTCTACGTTGAAGGGGAGGCATTAAACTTCAACATTAAACTTCAGGGAATGCAATAGCAGGTAATTCGATGTCTCCCCTATGCGTAGTATGGAGTGGTAAAGGGCCACATTTGAAATTGAATCATTTCAATTTGCAATTGAATGCCAGTCAAACATTCCCCTCACGTGCCCTCCCCTTTGTGTGGTTTTTGAGCAGCATAGAAACCCCCAACCAAATGCAATGATGACAAGTGCAACTATGAGTGAGGTGGAGTATGGAGCATTTGAAGTTATAAACCAATGCAATTTGTAGGCTTAATGCCCATAGTCCTCCCTGCTTGATGGTTGAGAGAGCATTAAATTTCAAAGCAAAGTGAAAGTGACCAGTCTATTCCTCCCTCATGTGCTATGGTTGGGCAACAGAACATGAAACATTTCAGACAAATGCAATGGGCAGCCAAGCCAGCACCCCCTATCATGAGCATGATATATGAAGGCCTTGAGTAACTCCTCTATGTGGATGGAGAAGATTTTAAAAAGATGCAACTAAATGCCAGTAGCAGGTGTAGTTATTCCCTCTACACAGGCTATAGCTCTTGGAAGGGGCACTTTTTAGAATCAAACAAATGCAATGATGGCAGATGTATAGTGTGGGACAGGTGAGGAAGGTGCTGAGCAATAAATCTTTCAGTAAAATACCATTGGCACCATTGAAACACTTCAAAATGCACAGTCCCAGGAAAATGCATTAATCCCACATTGGCTGGGTGAGAAAACTTTTTGGTATTTAAATGCACAAACACACTCATCCATAGTGTCAAAGCATCAAGGGCTTTTGACACAAGGTGTTGGTTGGGAGCCCAGGTGGACCCCACATGCATGGGTGCATTTCTCAAGGCAACTAAGGAGGTTGAGTGGTGACCAGGTGGACCCCATGTAGACATGAATCTCAAGGTAGGTGAGTTTTGCAGAGAAAGGGAAACTTAACTGGTGAGCAGGTTGCAGGAGATCCGACGATGTGCACTATTTCACAGGTTGAAGATGCATGCCAGTTAAGCATCATGAAGTGACGAAAAGATTAACGAGTGAGCAAGTTCCATGAAGATCAATGAAGTGTGTTCTTTCATGAAGCAGAGATGCTTGCCAGTTAAGCATCATGAACAATGAAGAGTTAAAGAGCATGCAGGTTCAACAAGATCCAACGACGCACATTGTTTCGTGAGCTGAAGATGCACGCACATTACCCTTCATGAAATGGCGAAAGGTGACATGGCAGGTCTAGGTAGAGGTCCAACTCATGAGTCCGTTGACATGGTGATGATATGGTGATGAGGTGGTGGATAAGTGGTAGTCCAGTTCTAGTGGTGGTGACAAGGCAGACAAATGGCGAAAGATGATGTGTCATCCCAGGTGGTGCCTAGTGGAACCTCCTAACAAATCGCAGGCTACCACGTGGCAGGGCATCAGGAGTTAAAAAGGTGAAAAATCAAAATTAAATATATAGTTAAACTATATAAGAAAATCCAAAAATTTAAATGATGGTGCACATATTTAGAATTAATTTGCCCAGAAGCTAATTTTTGGTCAAATAGGCAAGTATTATATATCACCGGAAAGCTCTCGAAATGAGGAATCTAGTCATGGAATTAGTTTTAGTAGATCTGAGATATTTTGAGAGAATTTTCCATGGGAAGGAGAAAGGAAAATATTCAGCTAGAGAAAGAAGACACTTGGTAGTGTGTTATGCAAATTTGATCTTTTTCCCTCCTCTTCTTATTTCCATTTCTTCTCAATCATAAGGGTTCCAGAATTTTGGAGGAAGTGCTCCAGATTTCATGGTTTCCACTTCTAAATTTATTGACCCAAGTTTGTAAATTCTATGGATATTTTTAGGGTATAGAGGTTACATTGCAATATTGTAGATGGTTTTTCTAGTTGCAGGTCTTACTTGTGTCATGCATGAGTAAATTCCACACAATATTGTCTCTAGGCATGTATTTCATTTTTATAAATTGAATCCTCAAGGAGGATAGAATTTGTCAATTTCAAGGAGATTGTGTGATTGTTTGTAGGTATCCTTCAATGAAGGTTTAAAATTCTATAATCAGTCATGAATAAATGGAATATGTGTCCCAGATCTGATAATTTTGTGAATGAATCAAGTAATGCATTGGTATAAGGTATTGATGTAGGAATATTGTTTAAGGAAAGCAAATTTGTAGCTAGGATACACATTTACAGTTCTGTGTGTGACTCTGTTGCCCAATGAACAAGGCACTAGTCTTTGAAAGATTTGGGGATAGTTTCAAATTTACAAATTTAAAGACAAACCTATTTCCCTTTATGTTTAGGGGTTTGTGTTCTATTCATTCCAAGATCTGTTTCATCCATTATTTGTACAAGATCTAGCCAATTTGTATGTGTTTTCTAATTTGTTGAGCTTGTAGAATGATCTATCTGCTTATTGTTGATGTAGTCATATGTCTATAATTGTTGTATTTAATGCATCAAAAGGGTGTCCCCCCTAGGTCTAGGAGAACCTGAAGTGCAGGAGGATCAAATAGGGTCCTATGTTATGTTGTCCAAGTCCTAATGTGTTTCATAGACTTAAATTGGCCATTTCATAGAAGGATTACAGGTGAACTTGGGTTAATCAATTTTGATGACTAACACAATCAATCCTCAATTTGCCTATAAATTGGACTCTTTTCCAATTCAATTTTAACCACGCCTTGAGTAACCTTATGCTATTAATTTCACTTTGCAATCTTGCTTTTCCCTTGCATTTTCTTTGTAGGTGAGATCCACAAACATTCATTTGAAGGATAAAGAAGGACAATGGAGAATCATGGAGAAGGTATGCATTTCGTTTTAAGTTCTTTGTCTTCATATCTTTATTGATTGAATTATGATTTCTTTTTCATAGCATTTTAGCTTTTGTGGTTAGCTAATCTTTATGCTTTGATATTTATCCCTGAATTCCTAGTTACATTTTTGGGTGAACCTCACGTGAACATGCAAAATCTAACAATTTTATAAATCTATTTGCATGCAAGTTTTAGATGTTGATATATGTTTGCATGTAGGTTTTATGTGTTGATCTATTATTGCATGCAGGTTTTTTTTTCTCTAATCGATTCTTGCATACAGGTTTTTTGCACTAATCTATTGTTGCATGTAGGTGTTTTGCACTAATCCACTATTGCATGTAGGTTTATTACACTAATCTATTGTTGCATGTAGCTTTTTACACTAATCCATTATTGCATGTAGGTTTTTTGCACTAATCCATTGTTGCATGCAGGTTTTTTGCACTAATCCATTGTTGCATGCAATATTTTTACACTAATCCATTGTTGCATGCAGATTTTTTGCACTAATCAATTGTTGCATGTAGGTTTTTACACTAATCCATTGTTGCATGCAGGTTTTTTGCACTAATCCATTTTTGCATGCAAGTTTTTTGAACTAATTTGTTGTTGCAAGAAGGTTTTATGTGAGGATCTATTGTTGCATGTGGAATTTATGGAGTTAATGATTTATGTAGGATTTATTAACACACAATGAACTATAATTATTCATATAGTTTAATTAGGAGGTTTGAATGAATCCTACAATTATCACATGGTCTTAATTAGGATTTCAATCAAAGAACAACAACAAATTTCACATTTCGTGCATGCAAAGGATTTAAAATGAACAACAAATTGCATTTAACCATGGTTTAAATTGATCAAATCCTTTTCAAATTAAGGTGGAATTAACCTCATCTAGTCTTAACTAGGATGCAAATGGATCAATGAACCCGTATCATGAAATTTTTGAAGAAAGATTGTTTGCCTTAGTGTAGAGAACTATTCATTTTCTAAAGGTTAAAGAATCATTGTTTGTCATGTATTCTTTTATTTTGATTGTGTGCTTTTACCTTTAAATGATCTACCTCCTAGTCTACCTAGCACCTTGCATAGGTGTTGGTGAGAGGGAATGAACCAAATAACAACAAGCTAAATCCAATCCCTTCCAAGCCACTATAAACAAATGTGTTTGTGATGAAAGTTGCAAATGACGAGTGTTACATGCTTCCATAATGGCGTTATGTCTTCCTTAGTGTCTGCGTGGTACATAAAAACTTGTAGAGTGTAACCTCTATAGGCTATGAGGCCTCCTTTAATAGAGTGGAAAATGTTGTTGATTATGGCCACTCATGCGGATGCCTTGACTACGAGCCCTTGTGTTTATATTTTCCAAAAACCTTCTACTTATTGACTCAAGCATTGTGATACACACATGCCGAAGAAACCCTCATGTTCCCTCAATTCAAGATAGTAAATTTCTTGGGAAGTGATGACTTAAGAAATTTGAAGCTTGGTATGCCCAAGAAGTGAGTGTCCTAGAGTGGAGCCAATGCTACTAGGATTCTAACTATTTGGTTAAATGTGGTATTCTGGGCAAGGGGATTCAACAAGTATTGTCCTGGCTAGCCTTGGGATTTATTGTCAAATGCACATGAGTGTTTTCTTTCAAAGTCAAACAATTTTTTTCTCTTTTATGCTTGTTAAAGTGAATCATAAAAAAGGGACACTAGCAAACAAAACAATCTTCACAAGCAATCATAATCAACCTTTATCAAACAAGTGTCGAAACAAAGTTCAAAACAAGGTCAAACTCAAGCAAGGTTTAAACAAAAGTCAAACTTGGTCTTAAACATTTCAAAGTATTCATCCAACATTTGCAAAGACTTAACAAAGATGGCTTGTCAAAACATTGGATATCATAGTTTAGAGATTCATGTCTCTTAGGGTTAGGTTTTGCATAGTTCAAACTTAGGTCCTAGGACATATAATCATTACCCTTCATTTTAGTTCATTTCATCATAAGCATCCTCCTTTTGCACTTAGGTTTAATATCATTTTCCTGTTAGGGTTCCCATAGATACTAAGAGGGGGGGGTGAATTAGTATCTGACTGGTATTGAAATTTTCTTAAGATAGAACATGCAAAACATAAAGTAACAGTATACTGGTATACAAGAATTAATGCAATTAATAGAATCAAAAACATCCACATGAAAAGAACACCATAACACAAGATGTTTAATGAGGAAACCCGGTGTGGGAAAAACCTCGGTGGGATTTGTGACCCACAATATTCACTTACTAGCCAATAAGAGAATATTACTTACAATAGGGGCCTGCACATGTAGTAAGGCCAACTGCCTAGAGCACACTGCTCAATAAGAAGTCGCACTGACTTACAATGAGGATTATACAAATCCAATATTCTGTATTGCTTTACAATAGCATCTTTAATGCCAGATTCAGGTTCGGTTCTTGCTCTATTCTTTACATATACCCTTGACCTATAATTCACACATTAGGTCTGCCTAATAATTTTCTTTATGCTTCTATCCATATCATACAAATATCTACAATGATCTCTTTTACATACAAGAGTCATTTTACAATTTGCCAGGTCGGCTTTTACAATAATAAATAAAATATTACATATCAAAAATCCCATCGGCCTCTATGCCGGTATACATCTTTTCTTATGTGCTGGTGTACATCTTTTCTTTTGTGTCAGTGTACATCTTTTCTTCTGTGCCCGTGCCGGTGTAGAGTGATCTTGTTGATGTCAGTGCCATAGGATTGCAAGGTTGCCTGTGTAATGCTTTGCTGGTATAATGTCTTGTCGGTGCCATAGGATTGCAAGGTTGCTTGTGTAATGCTTTGCCAGTATAATGTCTTGCCGGTGCCATAGGATTGCAAGGTTTCCTGCGTAATGCTTTGCCAGTATAATGTCTTGCGGTGCCATAGGATTGCAAGGTTTCCATCAATGACAAAACCTTCAATCACACACAATGTCTCATTGGAGTGTCCATATGCCAACAATCTCCCCCTTTGGCATTGATGGAAACACTCATGAGAAATTTCAAAAAGATATCCAAAAATGTGTAGACCAAAAAAAATTTACCAAAAAGTGAGTGACTCCCCTTGAGCATATGATCCCTATGTTTTGAATTTTCTCATCCTTCTACTCCCCCTTTGGCATCAATGACAAAGGTTAGTAGAGTTTGTAGTTATACCAATCCATAACCTCAACCTTGTAGCTGGGTAGTTATTATCTGAAAAAGATCTCCCAAAATTAAGTTTATACTATCCATAAACTTCTTACTATCTTTTATTGTTGTCTCAGTTCTTTTTACAGTGCCGGTGAGATGCTGCAAATGCTCTGCCGGTGTTTTATTTCCTTGTGTTAATGCCTCTGAGATTTCCTTCCGCAGAGATGCTAAATAGTCCAATCTTGGACTTAGTTTAGATCTCAAAAGTTTTTCCTTGTTTATTATTCTCTCTTTCTCTCTTTCCAATTTGAGCAATTCTTCCTCAAAATTTGCTATCTTCTCTTCAAAAACTGATAATGAATTAGGTGAGTTGACAAAATTGTCTGCAAGTTTATTTATCTCATCATGTGCCTTGCTTATTTTCTTGTCAATATCCACAGTCAAAAGGTTTGTTTTACATGTATCTTTATACAGATTCTTGTACTCTTTTAACAAACTACACAGTTCCGGTATAAGTGTGTCAAAATCTCTGTTACACTTCTTTATTCCTTCCTCAAAGAATTTATGTTTCTCTTTTTCTACAATTTCCTTTACAGATTCTATCTTTATTTGCTCAAAATTTCCAGAAATATATTTACATAATGTATCCAACTGTCCTAAAGAATCTTTATTGTCTATATTACAATTAGGAGCTATTGATTTCAAAAATGGGATTGAATCATCTATTGCTTTGTAAGCTTGTGAGCTATAATCAGTTATTTTCTTGATGGATTCAAGTAATACCTCAGTTACATTTGATGGTGACCCAACAAACTGAGTACCGGTGGAAGTGACCATGCTTGTATTGACCTTTGGCAGGTCAGTTTGTGTCTGCATTTCCTTAAGCACTGGTTTTCCTGCTTCATTTCTTACCGGTGGCATCTATTATGGAGCCTTTAGCTTTGTCGATTTCTCTGTTTGTATTTCAGATTCCACCTTTTTCCCTATATCCGCTGCTGGTTGCTCTATATTTCCTGTTACCAGAGGCTCTTTGGCTATATCTGATTTATCTGTTGTATCTTTATCTACCACTATGTTGATCTTCTGAGTATCAACATTCACAGTATATAGGACTTTAGGATTAGTATTGCCATCCTATGTATCCATGCTCTCAGTTACCAGTTGATCTTCAATAGTTGTTGATTTTACCGGTGGAGTATTTAAAGGAGGTGGGGGTAAGTTGTCTCTAACATTGATACTTGGTGGTCCACCAACTTTACCTTTCCCCTTGTCTCTATCTTTCTGATAAACTTTAATAGGCTTGGGATTCCTATATTCTTCTTGGTTTTCTTTTTCAACCAAAAATATGTCCTAACCATTTTCTGTTTCCTTTGAAACCTCTGTAACTCTACCTGCCATCAGTGAAATTTGCTGGTGTGTAGTGGAAAAAACTGTCTGGTTAGCCTGAGCTATCAGATCATCAATTTCTTTTGGGGAGTTTACCGGATATACTACAAGTAGTTTTTCTATTTTTATTTTCTTGTCCAGTTCAATTACTCCTTGCCTTCTGGCCTCAAGTCTTTTGTATAGGTCATCAGGGATTTCATTTAAGACTTGCATCAAAAACTTTTTAAACATGTCCATGTGTAATATTACACTCTCCTCAACTTTCCCTTTCTCATCATCCGATAGGGTGTCATAAATTTTCCCTATGTTCTTCAGTTTTCCTTCCTCTGTGATCTCATTTAACAAAATTTCTAGAGGTGTCAGGTTAGTTGTTGTCTTTTTCTTTTTCTTTAGGGTCAGCTTCTTTTTAGGTGTGACCTTTCTGACTGGAGATCTCACAACTTGTTGCTTCTGCCTTGTCCTTCTAGGTGAAGGAGTGGTTGTTGGTGAGGGATCTCTTTTCCTAACAACTCTTTTAAAAGTTGCTGGTATATCTCCTTCTAAGGAAGTACCTACTGGTGATAGATGAGCTTCAGGTTGTGGGTCTGCCAACTCATCTTCAGTTATGCCGGTTTTCTTTAATATATCTTCCTTTATGGCTTTTGCTTGTCTGGATCCTTTCCTCACAACTGCCTCAACCTTTTTCACTCTCTTCTTAGATTGAATTTGACTTTCTATGGTCTCAGCACTACCAAATACTTCTTCCTTTGGTTCATTGGGGGCTTCCAAAAGTGCTTTGGCATAGGTTTCCACTATGTGGTCATCTATTTCATAGCCCATTTCTATTACCCAAATTGTCCTAGGGATGACTGCTTCCATCCATATTTCATCCTTTTTGATTATAAAACATATATCATTCTTGTATTTGTTGACAATTTCCTGTGATAGTCTGTTTCTTTTGTTCATTCTGACCTTTAGTGCTTGAAAATATTCATTGATATTCATTTCCTTGTTTTCACCCATGTTGTTGAATAAGTCAGATAATTACTTTCCTACCGGTATGTCAAATCCAAAATCTTTAAGTCCTATATCGGGAACCTATTTTGTTATATGTAGCATTAAGCATACAAGTAGATTTCCAAATCTAAAGGTTCCTTTCTTATCCTTCTTTATTTTGCCTAAGTTATCAATCAACTCATCTTTTAACCATTCACATACATCAATTTTCACATTTTCTTTTACCATATAATGAGCACTCTTAATGCATAAACTAGAAACTGAGTTGAGTCTATTTGCATGAGTTGCTTTGTACCCTAAAATCATGCTAACAAATCTAACATTTATATCGGTCACATCATTAACCCTTAGAGACCTTCTATCTGATGTTGCGCCAGTTAAGTTCATTACTAGGTCATTGGAGACCTTCTTAGTCTTGTCGGGTCTGTTACCAGTGGAAGGTAACCCTGTTACTGCTTTCACAGCTTCCTTTGTAATTTTGTGAACTGAATCAAGCCAAAAGAATGAACCATGTACCCTGCTTAAAACTATCCTAATCACTTCCTTGGGAAATTTAGGAATGCAGAGGATTTCAGTGAATCCTAGGGTTTCAACAACTTTATATTCAGGTTTTACATTTCTGGAATTGTCACATATAACAGTCTTATACATGTTTTTAATTTCTTCATCTCCTAATTCCTCTATGTTGCAATGGATATAGATTCTAGGATCTTCTGCATAAACAACTCCCTTTGGAATTTGGGAAAAAGCACCTGTATTGTCATCTTTCTTAGCTACCTCAGGAACTAGCTGAAATACGGGCCTAGGGCATTTTATAACCTTGACTACTATAGGGTTTTCTATGAATTCAGGTGTAGAGGAGGATGCCATGATGATAAATACCTTTTTCTACCTTTGGATGGATTGATTGCTAAAATGCTTTGCCTCTTTGCTCGAAATGCCTTAGCTCTAGAGATTTCACGCTCTTCGAATGTTTGAATGCTTGGTGAAGTGAAATGGAGCCAAAACCTTATTTTATAAAGTCTTTTTCGCTACCTACCACATTAATTTCTTGCCGGTAATGTATTAGCTTAACTTTATTTGCCAGTAATGAGTGATTTTCAACTCCTTTTCTCTAACCGAGGGAATAATAGCACATGTGTCATTAGATTGCCAAACCCTCAAGATAATTTTCTTCAATTAGGTGGTGCATTGCTCTATCCTGCTAGTGGAGCATCATATTGTCCTGTCGGTGGAGCATTTGTTGGTTCTATCGGTGAAGGAGTAATCCCAATATTTAGATCAGCTTTTCTAATCCATTGCTTTGAGAATTCTTGCTTAACCTCTTCAACCTTTTCTTTACCTTTCAAGCTAGTACTTTTGTTGTCTACCAATGTACCTTTACTTCTACAAAATTTAGCAATATGACCAATCTTGTTACATGCATAACAAGTTACATTATTTTTCTGAATAGCTTTCCCATAACCTATGCCGGTTTGTTTTCTGCATTGATTTGATCAATGTCCAAATCTTCCACAAACATAACATCTTACATTCATTCTGTAGTTTTCGGAGTTATGACCAATATTGTTGCATTTGGAGCATTGACCGATGGGAGGATTGATATTTTGATAATTCCTAGATCTACATTCATTTTCCCTATGACCATATTTATTACAGTTGAAGCATTTTCCATTGAATTTGTAAGTATTAGGAGGTCTTACCGGTTTGCTATGATCCTAAGTATTTGTAGTACCGGAGCTTTCTCCAACTTCAAATCCAATTCCAGAAGTGTCACCTTTGGGTTTTTGATTCTTCAATAAGGTACCAAGTTCTTCTGAGCTTTTCTTGAATTTTTCTTTATGTTGATTTGCAATTTCTAGTTCTCTTTCTAGGACTTCTTTTTGTCTCATCAGTTCATTTGAGTCATTCTGAGTATGCATCAGATCTGTCTTCAACATGTCATTTTCATAGCTAAGTCTTGTGTTCTCATTTTCTGCATCACTTAGTCTTCTGGTCAATTCTTCTTCATTCTTCTTCCTATCCTCAATCTCTTTGCAAAATCTCATAGTCATATCCTGCATTTCATTCTATGTTGTCATGATCTCTTGTTTCAACTTGCTTATCATATCATTAAGTGATTCCTTTTCATCATTCTCATTATGCAATTTTTCACAAAGTTCTCTTCTGTTATTTCTTGCAATAGTAAAATTTTCTTGAAGTGCCTGAATGATATCCTGAGCTGCCCTTAAATCATCTTCTAGTTTGATATTTTTCAATTTTTCTGCATCATAGTCTGTAAGAGCTCCTTCAAGTTGCTTCATCAGATTTTCCATCTTTACCGGTGTCAAGATCTTCCTCAAGCTATTAGGCTTCTAAAAATAGAGGACCAGGCTCTGATACCAATTGTTAGGGTTCCCACAGATACTGAGAGGGGGGGGTGAATCAGTATCTGACCGGTAATGAAATTTTCTTAAGACAGAACATGCAGAACATAAAGTAATAGTATACCGGTATACAAGAATTAATGCAATTAACAGAATCAAAAACATCCACATGAAAAGAACACCATAACACAAGATGTTTAATGAGGAAACCTGGTGTGGGAAAAACCTCAGTGGGATTTGTGACCCACAATATTTACTTACTGGAAAATAAGAGAATATTACTTACAATAGGGGCCTGCACATGTAGGAAGGCCAACTGCCTAGAGTACACTGCTCAATAAGAAGTCACACTGACTTATAATGAGGATTATACAAATCCAATATTCTGTACTACTTTACAATAGCATCTTTAATGCCAGATTCAGTATCGGTTCTTGCTCTGTTCTTTACATATACCCTTGACCTATAATTTGCACATTAGGTCTGCCTAATAATTTTCTTTATGCTTCTATCCATCATACAAATATCTACAATGATCTCTTTTATATACAAGAGTCATTTTACAATTTGCCAAGTTGGCTTTTACAATAATAAACAAAATATTACATATCAAAAATCCTGTCAGCCTCTGTGCCAGTATACATCTTTTCTTCTGTGCCGGTGTACATCTTTTCTTCTGTGCCGATGTACATCTTTTCTTCTATGCCAGTGCCGGTGTAGAGTGATCTTGTTGATGCCGATGCCATAGGATTGCAAGGTTGCCTGTGTAATGCTTTGCTGGTATAATGTCTTGCCAGTGCCATAGGATTGCAAGGTTGCCTGTGTAATGCTTTGCCAGTATAATGTCTTGCCGATGCCATAGGATTGCAAGGTTGCCTGTGTAATGCTTTGCCGGTATAATGTCTTGCCGATGCCATAGGATTTCAAGGTTGCCATCAATGACAAAACCTTCAATCACACACAATGTCTCATTGGAGTGTCCATATGCCAACATTTCCTAGGTCATCATCATTCATATTTAATTATCATTATCATATCAAAACTAGGTCTTGGCTTAGGTTGCATATTGTATTAGCATTATCATACCAAAACTAGGTCTTGCCTTAGGTTTCATTTTGCATTATCATTATCATACCAAAATTAGGTCTTCACTTAGGTCATATTATTCATATCTCAAATTATTACCTTGCATATGTCCTTCTTGCATTAGGTTATATCATTCCATAGTCTAAACCTTAGATTTTGTCTTAGGTTAACATTGACATACACTTGCATTTATATCATATGTATCATTAAGTCATATCATATTTCAAGTTTTGTCAATATTTTCATTCATACCCCTAAGTTCATATCATAACATTACATCATATCATAACGAGAGGTCATATCATTACATAATACCTTTGGGTCATTTCATATCCCTAGATCATAGAATATAACTTGAAGATCATTTCATATAATAGGTTCATACCATAGGTCTTGGTCATTAATCATTGTCTCCTTTGCATTTAGTCTCAAAATTAGGTTTTGTCAAACTTGAAAAATTAAAAGTTTAGATCATACCCTAAGTTGTTAGGAATTACTGACCTTGATCAACATCTTGTCCTTTGTCATCAACATCCTATTGTCAAACCTATCTTAGTATCCAAGTATATAGGTGATAAATTTTCACTTTGTCATTTTTCCTCTTGTCCTTCTAAGGTCTTGACTTCATTTCAATTTCCCAAGGTTATGTCTTTAGGTTTGAATTTCAAAGTTTGACCAAATCTTGAAAACAACAAAAACATAGGTTGCACTCTTACCCTAGATTACATTATCATTTGCTAAGGTTGTACTTAGTTTCATATAATTGTCATTTCAAAGTTGAAAATTCCAAAAACATAGGTTACATTCTCATATCCTAAAGTTGCATTTAGTTGCATAGCTTTTATAAGATCCCAAAATTTGAAAATTCCAAAGCAAGATCACTTTTTACATTCTTTAAGATTACATTTACTTGCACACCATCATCATTCCAAAATTTCAAAAAGATCAAAAACATAAGTTGCATTTTCAATCATATAGGCTGCATTAGTTGCATACATCATCCTTAACATAAAAAATAAAAAAACTAAAAAAAATATTGCATAGTGACATGCCTGTTGAAACAAGGTCTAAATCCAAAAACTCACATGAATCGACATATCAATTTCTTGTCATTTCCAATGGATAATACACAAAACATGCGAATTCAACAACTTCAGACTCAAGCACTGAATCTAAATGTGGGTTCGTCAAGTAGTGCAACATCATAATATGAGACAATACAATTGGGACCACCGCCATATTATGAACCCATATTTGTGCCAATGCAACCAGGATGTGGAAGTGTTCCACCAATACCATCAGGTGGTGCACCATTTCATTTCAATCAATTAAACTTGCAATATGACACACAAACCCCAATTTTGCATCATGATATGCAACCTACAATGCCATATGAGGAACAAAACCTTTTACAATGATTTGGGTCAAACCAAGACCTTCAACAAGAAATGGATCCAAATAACCCGTCAGATTCTTTGTCAGATTTTGATGACAGATGATGTCAAAATATTTGTCAACAATGCTAGGATGCAAATGTTGGCATTGTGTTGTCATTGATGTCAACTGGTATAGAATGTTACCATTATCACTGACATTGTTGTCAACTAGTGAGCATGAGGTTGTTGGCATTAGAATTTTGATGACAACCGGAATAGAAGATGGATCAATATAGGAGAAGTGTTGATGTGTTATCATTGGTGACAACCAGGTGACCTTTCTCATGTAGAAGGAAGAACCATAATGTATCGATATGTTTGATGTGCAGTAATGTGACCACTTTGAAAAAGGGCTATTGATACGGTGTTGCATACAACCGGGATGAAGAGATTACATGATGAGAATTGGTTTGGTTTGCATACAACTAGGATGAATAGATTACATGATGAGCATTGGTTATGCTGAAGTGGTAGAATACTGTTTGGTTCACATCAACACCGGAGGAGAAGTAGAAGGATGAGCAAGCCACCGGATTGCTAGTGTAAGGATAACTAGCAAGTCTCCCACTAGATGAAGAAGCTTTCTTAGGCTAGGTGATAGGTTGACAAAGTATGTTCCCTCTATTTGCAGGATGACATATGTCATGAGGATGGTGTATCCTCTACCCCGACAAAGTCTCACTTGGACCAGCAGAATGATTCCCTGATATTGATAAGTGATTGAATGCAGAGACCAGTTATACCAGTGAAGGAAGAATAAGGTGTTGAGATGGTGTGTTTTTCATCCTGACAAACCAAATGAGAATAGAACTAGTTTGATGAGGAAGGATGCTGGTGAGTATGCAGGAATAGACATGTGATACTGGGATACTGAAGGAAGGTTGATGCAGAATAGTCAATGTGTCTCTTCAGCAAGAAGGAAAGTATGTTGTCCACTAGCAGACACATCTACTGGAATCTATATTGATGTTAGTTGACATGTTATGTCAACCGGTGAATCATCAGAAAAGAAACAAGGAAGATAAGGTCCTCACCTGATAAAGAGGAGTGCAGGTGAGTGAGAAGAATGTGAAAGAGTGGAAGACCTTCATCTGATGGAGTTACACATGATGTGTTACTACTGATAGCTTCTATGGAATGACATGGTTGTTGCCTAGTTGATGTACTACACCAACAAGATTAAACTGGTGTAGGCATGAAGGTTTACCAGCAAGGTGTTATATGCTAGTAGGGTTTGTTTATCGGTAGATGAAACCAATTATTTGAGTGTTTGGTGACTAGGAATGAACCAACAGAATAATATGATGAGGTGGATACTGACAATGATGCCACATGAAGATGAAGTGGCAAACTTGCATGAAGTGGTGGTTGAAACATGCATAGGTCGGTGAGGTAGTTGTGATTGGTTTGACATTAATGCTGACTGCAAAGCTTTAGGTAGAGTTGCAGAGTTGTGCGGATTGAGATCTAGAATAGATTGATTGTGCGGATCGAAGTAGGCAAAGGAGACAGCTGGCACATTTATGGCGATTGACTAAGCAAAGCCAATAGATTGGTTGCATGTTGCTAAAGAAGGAAGGCGTCTTTTGGAAGACACGATATTGGCGGAAATGTGCAGGCAATCATCACAAGAGTTGTGATCCGATCAGATCTGATTGGATATGATGTGCCTCATGATCAGTGGAGAAAATCCTAAGGCACCAAGTTTGAGTTGGTTTTTTGTGGGAAGTTTGGGTTATAAATATGCAAGCCTAAGAGATAGTAAAATATTGCTGAATAGAAGAAAGATATTGTGCTATTGTGAAGTAGTAGAGTATTACTTCTGCATGTGAGAGTAAATCAGCTAAGTGCTTAGAGAGTATCTGAGAGGAGAGTGAGAGTGAGGGAGAACTTGGTTGAAGTTTTCAACCGGTAGTAGAGTAGAACTGGTAGTGTCCATATCAGCAAAGAAGAAGTGAAGGAAGCTACAAAGAAGGCATACAGAAAATTGGTAAAGTGTTGTACCTACAAAGAGAAAAGAGTAAGGTGGAGATCCAATAGAGTAGAAGAAGAGAAGAGGTGTACCAGTAGAGTTTACTAGTAAAGAAGTAGCTGATGAGACCAGTAGGAGAAGTGAGTCGGTGTAGCAAAGAAGGTATCTCACTAGCAGAGAAAGGTATATGAAATGGTTACAAGATCCACTTGTAACAAGACAACTACTTTTGTAATCAAAGTTATCATTGTGATCACTAATTTGTAGCTCGGTGTAGGGGTTGGTGCTCCTTGGGTTGGTGCCCTAAACATTGTAATGGTTTTCATTATGAGGCTGGATTGGAGCAGTATTCTCTAGCAACATTTCTCACCGAGGTTTTTACCATCTTGGGTTTTCCTCGTACATCCTGGTGTTATGAGATGCCTCCTTGAGTGTGATTGTTTTGAGTTGGTCTCCTCACTAATCGGTATGTCTCCATTGTGCTAGATCCAATAACAGGTATACACACATTAGTTAGTTAAAGGGAAAAGGATTAAGAACCACTGATTCACCCCCCTCTCAGTGGTGCATTGTGTCTAACAATTGGTATTAGACTGTAGGTTCACAATTAGAAGAGTGTTCTCCAACTTGGGTAGATTCTAGCCTAAGAACACAATGGTTTGTTTTGTGCCAATCCCTGCTCCAATGTTTGATGGTTCAAACTATGATATTTGGAGTTGCAGAATGGAAGTCTTAATGTCCTCCCTAGGTTATGATGTCTAGATGGTAGTTGTAAATGGTCTCCCTAAGAATGTCCCCCCACTGGCACTGAAGAAGAAAGAAGATATTTATGTAATGAAGAAACCATGAAGGCTATATTGAGTGGGCTCACTGGCAATGTCTCCTCACAAGTGGACAAATGCAAAATAGAAAAGAGTCTATGGGATAGACTGAAGATGCTTTATGGAAATGAGCCACGCACTGTTGAATCAGATCATGGAATCATGAAGGACAACAATGTTGACACATGTGGAAGTGTTGACAACATATCACTCAGCTACTGCAGTTTTGATGAAGAGGAAGCTCATCTCTTCATGGCACAAGAAACAAAAGTGATGCACACACATTAGAGTGTGACAAGGCTGATAGATCCCACCGACAAGATTTGTTTGGGAGTGATGATGAAGATGAAGCTGAATTAGATCTTGAATGTGAATTGGTAAGTGCACTAGATGAGCTACAAAGTGTTAGAAAGGATTTTAAAAATTACAAAGATTCAATTCATGATGAATGCAACCAATTGAGAATATGTCTTGAAGAATCAAATAACAATATCTGCATATTGACATCTCAACTTGAAGAGGCAAAAGGATTGACTAGTGAGTTGAAATCAGTCTTCGACGGTAAGGAGAGAAGATGTGAGGATCTCTGGCTAGAAGTGGAAACAAAGGAAAAAGAGTGTCTGAAGCTGAAAGAGGAAGTGGAGAGCATCAGGAAAGACCTTGAGAAATGTCAAAATGAGCTCAAGATAAGGATTCGGTATGATGGTAGTACTGAGGCCTTGGACAAAATGTTAAGTAAACAAAAACATTCCAAGGATATTGGAGGATTAGGATGTGTTGTTGATGAATGCTCTACAAGAAAGGAGACCTCCCACAAAGATATTCAAATTGTCTCCTCAAATGCAAATAGAAAAGATCAGACCTTCATTGTCAAAAATGCTCCAAAGAAATGGATAGATCTGACTACAACTGATGAGGTCATGAAGCTGAGAATGAAGAATGGTGTTGCTTGGAGGAACAATGTAGATTTGAAAGGAAAAGGAAAAATGGGAGAAGACAACTTCAATGGAAGAAAGATCATGAGAAGGTATCCTAGAAGGTATTTCACTAGTAGAAGACAGGGAGATGTTGCTGCCCACACATCATGCCAAGTGTGGAAGAAGGAGGGATCTAATGGAAGACCAACATAGAATGGACAACCTTGGATCCATTCCTGGAGAAGCAAAAATAGTGAGGCCAAACTGTTAAAATCACCTCATGTCTAGCAAAAAAAATTTGTAAGTAATAAGTCACCTTTCACTGGTTATTGCTTTGAGTGTAAAGGATTTGGTCATAGGGCAAAAAAATGTAAAATGAGGCCTAAGAATAGACATGGTATTCCTTCTAGAAATAGTATATTAGATTGCAAGAGAAGAAATACATTTGAGCATAAGATATTAGAATGTAGAAACATGCATATGCCCACTCCCAGTTATGCTAACAAGAATCCATTTACTACTCCTAGAAATGCAAATGTTGTATGTTATGACTGCAATTGATTTGGCCATAGAAATTATGAATGCAGGAAGAAGAAAACACCTTCCTATGGCAACTAGTGTAACCATCCTAATCAACTCAGAGGTAGTTATAAGACGTATGAGCAGCAAAGACTTGCATGGAACAAAATGAAAAGTGTTCATGCACTTGCAAGGAATTCAAGGAAACCGAAAACCAACCAAAATGGCATGGTCAGAGGAGGAAGAGTTAATTGGTATGTTAGAAGGTTCCCCAATCATGAGGTTGGGATGGATGTTGTGTGCTACTATAGCACTACTTCTAGCTATAATGGAGAATCCAGATGTGTAAGGATCAATCAGTAGGAGAAGAAGAAACCTACTTCCCGGACTGAAAAGGGGAAGAAAAATGAGACCAAGAAGACATGGAGGAAGAAGCAGGAAAATAAGACCATGGACTGGCATTGTGCATTAAATGCACAAGTGTTATCTCCTAGGGCTTAAAGGAGATACAAGACTCAGGGGGAGTTACATATTGACAAGATATTTCACCCCTTAGTTGAATGTCGATAAGGAGATGAACAAGCTGCTACCGGTAAGAGGAAGAAAATATGATGGCAGTATGTGTAGTTACCTTGACTACTCATAGAAGATGGTTTACTGCTACAGATGAAATAAATAGTAGCAGAGGAAATAGGAACTAGGAATTAAAGGTAGAGAGGTAAGTGTCCCAGTGGAAAAGATGAACCAATATTGGACATCGATATGTGCAGCATGCTACCAGCACAAATGGTGATCTATGTTGGAGGTTATATAAGTCAATGAGTTGAGGGATCATTGCAGTAACTCTAGTAGCATGGATGTATGAGGTTATGTCTCAGGTGTTATTGTAAAGGACCTGAATTACATGTGTTGACCTTATGTGCATACATATCTTTGGGTCAATTGATTGGGTATGTGACCTGCCAGTTGGCATTGTGGTCATGATGATGGATGTCACAGGTATTGATGTGAGTCTTGGTTTGGGATCTGGAAGATGAGAAATGAGGACTAGAGATCTATGGTTTAGGGGAAGTTCAGAGCTATATCCTTAGATTGATATCAGATATACTGAGCACAGAAGCAGATCAAGCAAATGCTCAAACAAAGAGAGACCCATGTTAGTTGTTAAGGGTTGTTTGGTACCTGAGCTTTCCATCTCAAGTATAGATGATTGGGATGTTGTTGTGAATAATCTTCAAAGGGGGAGATTCACCTAGTAAAAAGGGGGAGAAAGATTTTTGTCAGTGCTACTACAACCTCGAATGATCAAACTAATATACAAACGCAACATGAAGTTGGTAATATTTTGAGTTTTGAACCTCATCCGGATGAAAAAAATGCACAACAAGAGGTTCCAATCACATTATATGAGAAGTGCGTCTCTAAATCTTTGTGTGTGAATGTTCCACCAAAATTAGCATTTGACACAATTAACAATCTGCTGTACAACACTACACCATTTCCACAAGATCAAATAGAAATGGCAAAAACATTGGCAAATGCAACATATCCAAAGACATCACAAGTTCCTCAAAATGGATGACAATCACAAATGCAAAAAAAAATCATGACTAGAATACCAAATATCACTAGTTTATGTCCAAACCAATCCATTGATGCAATAAAGTTCTTATGTGTAATCAAGTTCAGTACATGTGATAAATACCTATTCACAAATGACATAAAGTTTATCGACATGACCTTCAATCATGGCCACAAAAAGATAAAATAGTGGCACAAAACCACAAGTATTGCAATAATTAAAAAGTGCACAACATGCACTAACAAATGTGCAAACACATAATGCACAACAACAATATTATTCTCAATAGAAAACCACAGTACCTTATGCACCACTACAAGTAAATACAAACTTGCAACAACAACAATCATTTGGACAAACTTCATAGAAAGTTAATGCAAGTGTCATTATGCATGTAAAAGTGAGACAGCCTAAAAGCACATAAGCAAAGCTTTTTTAAATTAATTGGATTCACATCAGGGTAGCAGCAAATGACACAAAATTAATAAATTCCAATCCAAAATCAATGAAATCAGTATCAACAACAATATGTGCCTCAACATGCGCAAAAAGGGCAAACACAGTATTATATGCCCCAACAACAACAACAGTAGCAGATAAATGCACATTATCAACCGCAAATGCAATTTCAACAACCTAAAGTACAATATCAATCACAAATGCAATTTCAACAACCCAAAGCATAATATCAACTGCACATGCAGATGGAAATCCCATCTCAGTTGGAACAACAAAATACTGAATGTCAAGACATGGTAGTGTCTCAACAACAAGAGCAATATCAAAATGTAAATATGCCATAGATGCCAAAGTCAACAATCTCTGAACATCAAGAACCATTTGGAGGCACTGTATATCAACAAAGGGGACATCTAGATATGGATGATGAGCCTCTAAATCCTTCATAATTTGATGTATTGCTACAACAAATTGAGAAGATGCAATGACAAATTGAGGCCTTGCAAACTAAAAATACAAATAAATTGTATGCAAAGCATGACTTATGTCCTAACCCATTTGATAAAAGTTTGTACATGCCTCACTTTCCCAAATACTTTGATGTGCCAAATTTTCAGAAATACAAAGGAAAGGGAAATCCAAAATATCACATTTGAGCTTTTTACATAGCATGCAGCAAAGTGAATTATGATGAGACATATTTGATGTGTCTTTTCCCGTGCAGTCTCATGGGACAAGCTATGGATTGGTATGTGCATTTGCTAAGAAATATAAAATCTTCAATTGAATTGGCTAAGAAATTTATTTGTCATTTCACATTTAACATCGACAATGCGATAACTATTACCAAATTTTTGCTATTGCTAAAATTGGTGACCTGTTATAGGCCTTATACATTGCAGATTAAAAGATACACAGAATTTAAAAAAAAGTTTGCTATCTTTATAAATAAACATGTATACCACACAAGTATCTTATTTCAAATGTGCAATTGTTTGAATCAATAGAGATATACATGAATAAAACATTTGCATGAAAAACATTTTTATTTATAAAGATCAAATTGTTCATGAAATCCCACACAAGCCGTGGGAATAGCCAAGAGATATCTTTCTGATCATAGAAATGTAAACACATAAGAAATCAGAAGAATATATGAATGAGAGAAAGAAGGGACCCATCATTCCTTGGATAGGTTGATGAGTTTTTTCAGAAGTTTTGTGAACTGTCTGGTTGATCCAAGTGCTCTATTGTCCACTCCAAGAGATGACCTGAAAAGAGAGAGAGAAAAGCTTTTTTATAGCTTCGGGTTACTTATCTCACTCCTGCATACATAATGCTATTCCCAATGTTCTTACAGTGCTACATCAAACTTAGAGAAAAAAGAAAGATCAATGCAAAGAAAGTGCCATGAGATAGCAGCAAGTACATGTTTTATCTAACTTGTTTGTTTCGTGTGGAGATACATATTTCATGAATATCAAGTATGTGGGTTAAAATGGGCTCCCACAAGGGTTGAGCTCAGCATACCAGTTATCACTCATAGGGTGACACCAATCGGTTGTTGATCATGGGTACAATCACATCCATAGTCCCATATATTGTCACTCAATAATAGTATAAACTGCCATCCAATGGCAACATATACAACATTGAAAATAGTTGCACTCAATGAGAAACAACTAACTAGAGCCATCACACAAATAAAAACATGGACAACACACATGGTATCTCAATCGCTACATATCAATAACATCCTATAAAGTCATCAACAACATCCACAATTATCCTCTAAATAGTAGTATCAATACTCTTTCAAGGAGAAAAATCATGAGTCAATAATAGAAAGAGGTACACATAGATATAAGGTAGAAATTATAGTTAATGCACTATTTAAAAACTGAGTAGGATGTTACACAGTCATTAGTCACTAAAGAAAAAAATAAGAAATGCTTTCATAACAATCATATAGCACTCCTTGTTCATGATAGAAGAAAACCCTTTAAGACATTTAGAACAGTCTCAGATTTATAGGACAATCATGTTGTGGCAGACCAAATGACATTAATAAAGGCAATCATCATAAAGGAAGTCCTTTATTCAATGAAAGTGTCAAATATAAACACTCCCAAAGGACAGTCATTGATATAGAGATAAGACAACAATTTTTTCAGTTTTAAGAGTATTCTGACAAAAAAGATATCATTCCAATCCTTTAGGATAGCAATCAATAAGATCCTGATACAGTGCCTCCATAAGGAATAATACTGACTATCATAGTGTGGAAGGGATTGAACCAAAATCACTATGACAAGGATGACTTTGGCACCATTCTGTGATCAAGATGACAAAGTGAGGAAGCAAGGACAATGAGTAGCTAAAGGAAATCTTTACATCATAGCAAACATTTAACAACCAGTAGGTGAATAACAATCCCTGCTAACAAAATATGGTGTTAAGTAGATTTGTAGTCCCAACTAGAGAAGCAAAGCTAGAAATGATTACAATGGAGATGAGTTTCAACATTGTTTCTATAAGAAGAATATACTATTAAAGATGGAAGGCTTTATAATGAAAGTTATCAGGATAAGAACAGTAAAGATAATGGCAGTGAGCTTGAAATCTCAAAGAGCTTAATACCAAAAAGACCATTGTCAAAAGCCATATATTACTATTTTATGTTGTCAAAGAAGTTGTACAAGTAAGGTGAAGAAGCCTTCACTAATCAGGCAAGCAATGACAGTGACAAGATCAAAGCACAGGTGAGATTTTCAAGCTGATAACAGTAGCAACTACAAAACAAAAGGGGAGTTTCATTCAAATTAGTGCACTGAAAATACATAACAAAGAGAGAGTACAACAACAAAAGACTCAAGGATATATCATAGAAAAAACACAAAGAGTCAATGAAAAAGAGCTAGTATCACATCATAGAATACAAGAGTCAAAGATAATTGATACACAGTGAGTACTCCAATTGATTGTCAAGAGACACAGTCCTTACCAGTTTCAAGGTAGTCTTGAAATTAATATACAGATGCACAAAGGTCAGTATATATTGTCCAAAACAAGGTCAGAATAGTGGATCAGTTATATAGAACCGATCATAGGTCATAAAGAATTCAAGACAGTGGACATTATATCAGCAATCACATTTCATAGTGGTAAGGATCAAGAATAGCATTCTTTGACAACAAAGCACAACCTGTGTGTAAGGAAATCAAAGGGAGTGATCTATTTAAAATCATCAGAATCCATAAAAAATCATAGACCCCCTTTAGTAGTACAGTCATAGATTGACTGTAAAAATAGGGAAATGCAAGGGGTAAAGCATGAGAGTGCAGTCATGAGACCTAGAAAATATCACATCCAAATGCATAGAGTTTGAAATTAGTCACAAATATGACCAAGAGTAGCACGAGTTTTAAAGAAGACATAGTGTCATAGTGACCTTTATCATTGTCAAAAGAAGCTTGAGTAGTTAGCTTTAGTCTTATGCATCATGAATGGAAAAGGCAATATTTTGAAGTTATTCATTGTTGCAAACAAGTTAAATAACCTCAAGTTTGAATATAGATTTGACAATGATGTATGATAATATATCATAATATCCATAACGCTACAATATAGCAACACATATCACAGTTACAATGGATAACAATAGTCTCAAATATCTTGTGATGAAGATGTGTGTATTTCCAAGGAACAGTTCTTACTGGAAATAACAAGATCACTGTCTCAAGAAAATATGGAGTAATAACAAGAATATATTGCAAATTATCAATAGTGAACACAGTCAAGCTTCTGCAGTCCTCAATCCAATAAAGAGATAGTGGTCAAACCATATCATTTCCAAAGCAAAGAGAAACAATACAATAAGTCAAATCATTGCCAAAAGGACAAAAAGATAAGTCGCAGTCCTCATCTTAAGTAGGGAAAAACATAGTGACAATGGTTGTATATTAAACTTATGAGAAGATCATTCAATGTAAAAGAATACTCACAGTCAAGATTAGAGAGTCAACACAATGCAAATAGACTAAAGATAAAGGACAATATTGCAGACCTATGAGAGCAATCTTTGTACAAACCATAATAACATGTAGATAGAATCTGTTAGCACATATTTTTGAAAAATATTTTTATGGTATTTAATGATGCATTCTATGTATATTTCTATCATAAGAGCATTTACTATTGTGTTGTATTTGTAGGAGCTATGTTGCAGCATCAGAAAAATCCAACTGTGACTTGTTTTCTAAATGGACAAGTATCACTTTGTTATGTTAAGGGTTGGCACTGAATGGGAACTACATGAAGAGGTTTCATTATGACAATATTGGGATCCTTATAAGACTATTTTTGCACATGACAAAGGTTGGGCCTATGTGATGGAATCAGACATTTTATTAGCACATATGAAGTCTCCATGGAAGTTTGGAAGCATCAACATTCATGAAGAGGAGATTAATTTGCATGATTTTCAAATTTGAGTTATCAGCATAAGTTACTCCGACAAGACCTCCTAGTCAAAACAATGGAAGGATCTATCAACGTAACCCAGACCGACTACTCCAAAGGAGAGCTAAAAAGAAATTCAGAATGGAAGGTGACTCGGTGCACTGATCTAAGGAGATGACTTTATAAGAACAACCTTCACCAAGGAGCAATCACAAAGAAGGGTTCATCGGCATAACATTCACTATCGGAGGCATGAGAGAAGTCATCGAGATATTGGAAAGTGTAAAACATAGCTACCCCAATACCCGATAGAATTGATATCATGGCGGATGGAAATTTGTTTCCATCGGGATAGCCTACACCGAAAGAAGGGACTAGGAAAGTAAAAAGGTGAAGTCATCAAAATAGCATTGTCTAATAAGACAAAAGACATTTTCTGCTATAGTGATACCCAATGAGGAAGTTGAGGTAGTTGTTAAGAACGAGACCTCATCAGGGGAACATAGGCCGATAGGCCAGAATAACATAAAGATAGACAAGCTGGAGCCCGATCTCATCAGATTACCAGAGAAACATAAGATAGGTTGTCTCGACACCCGATAAGCTTTGCAACATGATGAACAAGAAGGAGGATTCATCGGGATAGGTCAGGTTTAGCGGAATGAAAGAAAAATGGCTACGCTAAAGCCCGATGGATTGATTGAGGAAACCTATGTCGATTAGAAAAATAGAAAGCTGCATCATCATTTCATGTATAAATTGGAAAAGCATACAATAAGGGTGGCGCCAAATGATTGAATCATCGAGAGGAGTTATGTCGATTAGCTGCTGTAAAATTTGATTCTAAATGGATCGGCCCACCATTATTAAATGCAGACAATGTGTAGGTCTATGTTTGCATGAGCAAAATCATAGTAGGAGTTCAATTGAGTAAATGCTTCTAATGTGTAAAATCTATATATGGGAGTTTGTATAAGGAAATTGCATAATAGATTGAAGCGAACAGAAAGATTGAAGTGCAATTGAACCATAGAGAATTGAATTTCAAAAGGCTTGAAAGATTCAAATATGGAGGGTTTTAAAGACAAGAGGAAGGTCATTGAAGTCTCTGATAGTGCCTTGAAGAAATCTAAAGGTGGAGAAAGAGTGTATAAGTGGAAGTTGAATTGGGACATGATCGACCAGATGAACTCACCAGGAGCCAAGTCCCGAAGGTCTAAGGTTAATTTGCCTATCTATGATCAACTAAAGGATGATTATAAGGAAATCGATGATGTCTGGACTAGGGCTAGGGGGCATGAATTGTTCCTCTACCATTACTCACAAAGATAGAAGCCGATGCCAATATCTAATCCATGGATTACCGGTTTGGGTAAGCTCTTAGTTCCAAATATATTTTTGAATATTGAATTGTTGAAAACCTTTGTTAAGAACTACAATGCTACGAAGAGATGCATCCAAATTCTCAGTGGTGATGGATTTATTCACTTCAATACAACCATAATCTATGAAGTGTTTGATCTAAGCTATGAAGTAGATGTACTTCTATCCTTTGAGGAATTGGAAGAAGAATACAAAACCATGGACATAACCTATCAAGGATGGAACTTAGCCATCCATAGGACAGAGAAAGGGAAGCTAATTGATGAAGATGGTCCACCCTACGATGTAAATATTTTCAGACAGTATTTACAATACACATATATGGCTTGTAGACAAGTGGGAGGAATGGAAGCTCCAAATGTATCTTGGATGGGGCCATTGGTTCTTGCAGTAGACATTCAAAGGCATGAACCAAGACAATTTGATTATGCAACCTATCTGGTCGACAAACTGCATGAGGGTTTTCTGAATCTTCAGAATAACCCTGACAAGTCCTTCAAGCATTATTCACTATTGATGCATATTGTGTTGTTCTATGGAAGATTGAAAGGACTATGGCCAGATGGCTTAAGGGTAAATCCTCAAGGCAAGGATGGATAGGATCATCCTGTACATTTGTGGGTGTTGCTATGGGATTTGAGGTATGATATATCTCACTGAGGAATTTTTTGTTAAACCACTGTTCAGGGTTTATAATGTTCCATGTGAAGGGTCATTCACATAAGTGATTAAAATATTTCTTAGGGCACATGAATACAAGGATACTACAGTCAACCATAATTGGGGAGATTGGTTTACTTGCAGATATTTCACATTTGTTAGGGTTTTTGGATTCAAAGGTGCTCCCTATGTGCTACCAAAACCTATGCCAGACCGAATTTCTTACTTGGAGATTGTGAGACAATTGAGTGTCTCTAATGCACAACACTTTGGGGGCACCCACAAGAAAGCCTTCTTACCTAGGACTCTTTAGTTTGGAGATTTCAGAATAGTCTCTACCAGAGCTTATGAAGCCATAAATAAGAAGCTAGTGGATGAATTCAATCTATATATACACACGCTAAGGAAGAACTACGACCTAGAAGGTTACATCCACATGTGCAGAAAAGGACAAAACTTGGGAGATTATCTCCATGAGTATGATGAATATGAGGATCTATGCAAGAACAAAGAGTTAGAAGAACTTGCAAATGTTGTTAATGACTTGGAAAGAAGATTGGAAGAAGGAAGCAAAGACTTGGGGACTTGTTAGGAGAAGAATAGGTTGTGGAAAGTGATTCTGGAGAGAATCAAATAGCTTCTAAGCTTCGAGTACTATAAAAATAAGATGAACTAGATTCTCAAGACAAAATCATAGCAACATTGAATGTAGATTCAGATGTGTTAGGATAACCGGTAAACAACTAAGAGGGGGGGTGAATCAATTGTTAACAGATTGTAACTTTTAATCTACAATATAACCTTAAACAAATCAAGTACCAGTACAGACAGATGCTGACAGATACCAGTAGATAATGCAACTTTAACAATTAAGCAGATAGTCAATGCAAAGCAATCATACCACATAACACCATGATTTGTACATGGAAAACCTGAAAAGGGAAAAACCATGGTCGGAAGCCTACCCACAGTTAGATGATACTTCTAAAGAAAGTATGTGTTACAATGAGGGGCATGCACTTGTAGGAAGGAACACTACCTAGAGCATACTGCTCATTACAAAAGAGTCTCATTGACTACAAAGAGGCTACAACCTTTTCAAGATAAATGGAAAACAATCCAATAGAGTGAACTACTAGAAATAACATCTACTATGCTTGAATGATAGATTAAATCATCTGCTTGAATGATATTACAATATTCACACATTACATTCCTTGGCCATGACCTTTTCAATAACCATGATACTTTACAAAGAGTTTCTACCTCTTATTTATACAAACCCTAAGGCCTAAACCAATTAGGTCATCCACCTAAAGATATTACAATAATATCATTACATAATTCCTTATTACAATGATATGCCATGTTGGCTTAAGATGAAAACAATAATATCAAATCCATAAAACATCTCAAAACATCTAGGTAACATGTAGAGTACACGCTAGCATGATATCGGTCCATAACCTAGATAGGTACCAGACCTATTCTGGGTCCACCATGCCAAAGAAATGTCTTCAAGCAATTGAAGCATAATCAACAAACATCTTCAGCATCTTGAAATCCTTGAAGAAGCTACACCAACACCAATTGTGCATCCTGTCATGATTCCTCAATGAAAGCTTTGCCAGTAAAGCCTTAAACTAGTGTCGGTAAGGGTTTACCAGTGTGTATGATAACATCCAATTATCAAGCCAATACCAACTGACCAAAACATTCTTATGAAGTATATAACACATGAAATCCAATATACTTTACTGATCCAAACATGCTAGAAGTGCCAACCAGATAATATGTTCTGCCAGTAACACTAGATCTTATACTAGTAACCTGTCTGTAGGTAACCATCCATATCAGCCAATGTAAATCTGTCTGTTGGTAACATCTAGTGTTGACATCAATGACAAAACATCAATGCCACACATATCCATAGTGCCAATAGGATGCTAGGCTAGAAGAGCATACATCTTTTGTATCAGATGATGAATTTGTTAAGTCAAAGGAGTTTAAGTCCTTATTGTATCATTTTAAAGGAAAGAAATTAAGAGATGCAATGCCAGATGTGATACTAGAGAATGAGGCAGAAATGCTTAGAAAGATGAAGGGAGAAATTAATTCTGAGTTAGAGAACATGACCCCTCATAGGGGAAGACAACTTCTTGTAGAGGCAGGAATCATTCTTTTCCCAGGCTGGGACCTCAGTGCATCTTTTATTTTTGATAGCTTGTTGCATTCAAATAAGAAAGATTTTAAGTTAGACATTCAGGGTGTTAATGATTTTTTTATTGGATCAAGATATGATCCAGATGATGAGGCTATATTTTTATGGGCCCTCTATCCCCTAAATAAGAGGCTAAATAGAATAGATGTTGACAAGGCCTTTGGCCATATGATGAAACTAAAAGTTAGAGAAATAGATCCCATGGTCACAACAGAGATGGGGATAGATCTTTCAAAGTTGAACAAAGCTTAGATGAAAAGGGAAATTGCAGAAAAGGAAAAATACAAATCTTTGTATTAAGAATTATTGAAGAGAAGTGGTCATCCAGTGCCACAGATTATAGATGGTTCAAAGATAAAAAAGAGGTATGATGAATTGTTATAGGAGTACAATAAGTTAAAGAAATAAATGCGAACTATCAGAGCGGATGTGGCATGTGTGTTAATCACTAAAAGATATGAGAATTTGCAGAAAATATTAGAGGAATTCTGGACTATTTATCAAACAAATATGGATAATACTCTATCACACTAGAGAATTTATGATAGATTAAATTTGTTATTGCAAGATAAAACAAAGAGTGACAAAGTTGTTAGCAAGGTCAAGAAATTAATTAATGCTCATGAGAAATTTACAACTAAATTAGAAACTAAATATGAGGAGTGTCAGGTGATTATCCAACATGGATTCCCAAGTGTTGTGGATGATACAGGGATGATAAAGGATAAAGGCCAATGGATTTCTGATTGCATATCACTACTCAGTGCAACCCTTAACATCACCCATGCGGATACCTTAGACATGACTAAAATAGGGGAACAATTGGAGAATTTTTTTACATTGGAAGTGGCAGTTAGAGATGTCATCTTTAACGCTTGCACCTACAAAGATGAAGGATATCTTTGGTATATTTTGAAGTGCGGTTATAGGCTGGATGGAAAAAGTTAATTTGTGTCATTAAAATATGTTTTTTAATGTTTCTGGTTGTCATAACAGTTAGGGAGTTATTAGTTAGGTTTTTGATAGCTTTTAGTTTATACTGATGAAAGGGTGTGTCCTTTCATTTATGTCTTTTGACTCACATATGTATAAGGAGTCATTTTGTATGTAGAGTGGGGGGAGGACTTTTTTCACATTGTCTGTTAGGATTGCTAGTATTATGTTAAGGCAAGTCTATAGGAATGAAAAGTTATATTTTGTGCAAGCAAGAACATCATGAAGTACCTGTGAGCTTGTAGCTTTTGTACATCTTTTTATTCCAAAACTAATATATAAGATTTGTTGTTTTATCTTCAGATCATTGTGTGTTACATTGTGTTGATGAATCAAGTCCTTTGGGTAAATCTAATTTAGATTTTTTGTAGTGTGTTATCACATGTTGTTGTATAAGAAACCAAATTGTTTTTGTTTTTCTTGCAACACATAATGAAACCATTGTAGTGATAGTCTTACATATTGTGAGTTTTTCAAATTGTCTCCAAAGTTGATTAAAATATTTGTCCACTAAGTAACACATTAATTGTCAGATAAGGCACTGGTCTATTGTTAGTATTTGTGAGTAATTTTGGTGTGCGTAAGGTCCTCATCAGAGAAACATACTTCTTATTCCTATTAGTAATTTTCTTTCATAATTACTTAAAGTTCCAACAACATTCTCTTACAAATATTGAATTATAATCAAATACACTCTATTTTTCATATTTAAGAAATTAAAAGCACATAATATAGCAGAGTTGCAGGTCAGTTTGCCAAGCCTATAAACAACTTATGTATTAAGTTTAAATTCACTATAAAGAAGTCTCTTTGTGCTTTGGAGTTTAAGGTATACCCGCCTAGGTCTAGTGGAGCCTGAAGTGCAGAGGAATTTGGTCTTCGACCATTCGTGTTCATTGGCCAGAATTGATTGGATCAGTGAGAAATTTGGCAAATTCTTTTTTTGATTTCCAATCTGTGGTTTTGGGAACCAACATATTGGTGACCCTGCTAGGGAGTTGTCATAGGAAGTGTTCAAAATCTTTGGTGGTTTGTTTGAGACTCTACTGGAGGAAGGAGCCCAGAAGATTAGTAAAAAATATTGTTCCTCTTAGGAGGTAGCGACTCTACATCTAGTACATGAATAATAACTGGTATTTTGAGAAAGTAAGAGAAACCCCTAGGAATTTATCAATAAGATTAATGTGGGGGAGAAGGTCTCTACACAAGGGACAAGATAATCTTGTTTAGTTGAGTCCAAAGAAGAGATACAAAGAAAAGAAATCAAAACCATGTATGGCATTTGGGGCTTACAAGAAGTTCCCTAGTAGAGAGGATTTCTCTTCATCTGGTTATAAATTTTATGAAAATATGGAAGAAATCCTTTATATACCATAAATGCAAAAGATAATAAGGATAACCATGATGAAACCATAACTATTGAGGAACAAGAGGAAAGGCAGTGGGACGCAGTCATACTTAAAATGGCTAACTTAAATGGAGATGAATCCAAAATGGCCAAGGCTCTTAAGAGACAACCAAACTGGGTATTGCAGAAGCTTGAATTAAAAAGAGATACCATTCAAAGCCCTAAGTCAAATGGGGTTGAAGAAGATAAAGGAAGAGGTGAGGGAAGTAGACTAGAAACACCTAGGTATAGTCCCCCTCACATGAGAAACATGGAACAACCATTTAGGATCTTTGATAATCCATTGTCTAATGTTTTGGATAGTAATTGTGAAAAAAGGGATAAATGGAAAAATATACCCTGCAATGAGAATAAAACCCAGTATAATGATAAACAATGCAATAATCACAATAGTTAAAGAAGAACTAGCAATGGGGGAAATACTGGCAATTGGAATAATAGTAATAGGAGTCACAATGTAAGTAATAATAGAGGTAACAATGGTAATAATGGAAATAATGGAAATAATAGAGGTAACAATGGTAATAATGGGAATAATGGCAACAATGGTAATGGAAACAATGGAAAGGGAAATAACAATAATCAAAATGGTGGTGGAGGTATCAATAGAAACTATCAAAATAACAACTATGGTTGCAGACCACCTATGACCATTGAAAGGTATAAACAGTTGGATATCTGAATCAGATTTCAAGTGATTTAAGGTTAGCCATCCCTAAGTTCATAGGCAATGGAACTGATTCTATAGAACAACATGTAATAAATGTAAAAAATACCATTGAAGGATTTGAAGTCCCTTATGAAAATGTTTTTTATGAAATTGTGTGTTCAGTCTCTAACAGAGGATGCAGGTGAATGGTACAAAAATCTTCCTGACAGGTGCATTGGTAGCTGGCAGAAGTTTGTGACACAATTCTTGGAAGAATTTGGAGACCATAATGATACTTCATTTGCATCTCATGAGTTGACAAGCATAAAGAAAAATCAAAATGAATCAGTCTCTAAATTTACTAAAAGGTTTAATAAAGCACTTAATAGAGTACCAATGGATATTAGACCTGTCGATTCATTTTTGATTGACTTTTATTTGTTTTTTTGACAGCAAGACTCACTATGATATTTTATCTCATAGGCCTACCACCTTGCAACAAGAATTTAAGATAGCCACTACCATTGAAAATAATAGAAACAATGTTGGGAGAACTGATAGGAGAGATGATGCAAAACTATATAATCCCATAGCTACAAAGAAGGATGAGCTTAGCCAAATCATGGACATGCTGAAAGATATGAACGGTAAGAAAAACCACAATGAGAAACCACCTCCATATAGAAGCAAAAATCCAATGAATTACAATAGGCCAAGATTGCATGACATGCCATATAACACAAACTGGAGAGACGGTAAGCCAGTGAAGCCCAATCTAAACAAGGAAACTCTAGATCCATTGAAAAAAGAAAACAATTTTGTGGAGGAATATCCATGGTGTGAAGTTTGCAATCTACCCATGCTACAGAACAATGTATGATTGCTCAAGGTTTAGTACAAGAAAAGAATCATGAGCATAAGTATGAACCCACAGTGAAAGTACTTTCATTAGATCCATTTTGGGGTTGGGATGAGGATTCATCCGAGGAGGAGTAGTCATCATATGTACAATGGAGGAGAGAGAGCCAGCAATACAACATGCAATAAGTTTTAACTGATGATGATGATGAAGATGCCCCAGACTTGAGGAGATTGTTCCATGATGAAGAGCCAGTGCATTCCTTCAGAAACCTAACAGATGAAGAAAAGAAAGCTTATACTGTTGCAGCAGTAGCACAAGAAAAAAGTAATTATTAGCTAGGGAACACAACAATGAACCTAGAGCAAGGTAAGCCATTTGGTATATTTTGAAAGGTTCCTAAAGCTAGTGGAAACAAAGACACCATCACCGAGAAGGAAAAGGAAGGTACAACAGAAAAGGTCAAACAAATAGAACCTCCTAAATTGACAAAGCCAATTGAAAGGAAGCAGATTAGTAAGCCAGTTTCAAATTGTGGATCATTTATGTCTCAGGCTTTATCATAGGCAAAAGTATCTCTTCCCTTGCTTGAAGTGATGAAATTCCCTGATTATAAAAATGAAACAATCAAGATTTTGTCTAATGTTGGTGAAGTTAATAAAGAGGATCATAAGCCAAAAGCTAAAGATCCACCTGTTGTCTATTTGGGAACTTCTATCACTGTTGGTGTAATTAATTATTCATGTTGGATATTATTACACCTTACTTAAGTTTACTTAGGTACATCCATTTCATAGTAGTTTGGGTATGAGACACTTGGGTGTTTGTGCCACATTGGGATAGTGTGTGTAGGAGAATTTCCACCTTTTATGGTGTTGATCTTGTTGTTACATTCCACATTTAGTGGGCGATCCACCTCATGTGGAATATTATATTGTTTCTCCTACCTACCACACCTATTTCCTACCTACCCTTGTTTCTTATTGAGCCACATGTCATGTTTATGTGCTCACATATCCATATAGCCTTGCCTATATAAACAGGCTCATCTACATTGTACGGACAATCAATCAACGATTGATGATCCAGTTGATCATATTTTGCATCTTGATAGAATACAATTTATTCCTATCATCTATTTTGTTCTCTCTTATTTATGCTTTCCATTGCCTCTAGATCTTGGCAAAATCTCACTATAGTTTTTTTTCCTTTAATAATTTTTATTAAAGCTTTTTTTATTTTCAAAAAAAAAATGTTTGCCTTTTTTATTTTTTCTTTATTTTTTAATAAAGTTTTTTTGGGGGCATAATAAATTGTTTTTATTTAGATTTTTAAAATCTTTTAAAAACAAGAATATCATGGAATATGCCAAATTGGGAACACAATTTTTTCTTGTCACTTCATACCTATTTTGCAGTGCTTCCAATCGAAAGTCAAGGGGGGGGTCAATTTGCGCCTTTATATCTCTTGGCCACATCCCAATCGGAGGCATCTTTTTCTACAGTATTCTACAGGGCTTCTTGGTGGCATCATTTTCATGTTTCCATATTTTCACTATCATGTTGTATGCTCTTGCATGAGAAATGTTGTACTCATAGTATCATAAAGTGCCACACCTCTTTGTGTCTTGTCATTGTTGACATATTTGATGTAATCCTCTTGCACATGTAGATTAGGAATATCTTGTGAGAGTTGGTGCATGGATCCAGTTGAGACTTATATTGTACACATTTGTGCATGGCTCCTATGAGAATTTGATTGTACTGATATTTATGTCATTTATGAGTATCTAGATGATGCTCAAAGCAGGTTGTCTCCATGCTTGATCTTTATCATGTTGCAACGAGTGATTCATCATCATCGACTTGGTACCTGGTTTTGTCACACTTTGACATTATTGGTGCAGCATTGGCTCTCTTTCTTCCTATGGGGAGGTATTTTGGTCAACATCATTGGACCATCTTTGTAGGACATTTGACATTGAGGGGGGGGCTTCATGGTCTCTTCTTCTCTCTTATTCATCATTAAGAGCATTGTATAGCTTTCATTGTTGGAATATGATGAACTGGTATGATGATAATGTATGTTGTCATTAATGTCAATAAGTGCAGGTGAACCGGTATGAAGATTGGAAGAAGTTGTTATTGATGTTCAAGTTTGAGAACCGATATGAAGACATGTAGTGAACTGGTGTCAATGTTTCACTAAGTGTGACTACCAGTTGGTAGTCTCAGCTCTAGGGTTTCTAGTTTGGAAATCTAGCTTGTATGATGCAACTGGTGACACTCTATGATTAATTAGCTAAGAAATAAGCATGAGATCAAGATGCCACATCAGTTTTGTGCACGTGAAATATTTTCTTGAGGATCTTGCATGTGAAGATCAATTGTATTAAATGTCTACCTCGGGAATAAACATTCTTTTTAGTAGTATGAGAAGAAAGCGTGATGGGTTACTAATTTCTATGTGCGGTGAAGAATGGATGATGCAGAATGATTTATGATCTAATTGAGATTGTTTTATTCTATGCAAAGTGTTTGAATGGTCAGGATTGGATTGCTTGTAATTGTAAACCTAAAATGTTTAGGGTTTAGGGTTTATGCTACCGGTCTAATTATTGTTAGGACACCAAGATGCCATATGACCAATTTTATTGTAGTTAAAACATTTAAATGGTGCTTTACCTTCATACATACTTCCAACTGGACCTTTAGGTATTTTCCTTGCAAATAGTGCTTCAAGCTCTTCAAGTTCTTCATTCTCTCTTCTGATTTCTTCAAGTTCTCTAGAATAGAGTGCTTTCCAATCAGATTTTTTAGATGATGATGATGATGCTGCAAATGATGAAGCTTTGAAAGCCAGATCTGTCTTAATTGTAGAAATAGGACCAAATTCCTCAGGTTTAAAAGTTGAAAGTTTTCCAACCAAAGTATCTCTAGATACTAATGCATTAGGCATTGTTCTCAATTCATTTATAGCAGTTACTTTCATTTTGTATGCCAGTGGCAATGCTCTTAAAACCTTAGAAACAATTTCATCTTCACTTAAGGATCCTCCAAAACATTATATACCCAAAACAATTTCATTAACTCTTTCCATAAAAGCATAAATCCTTTCATCTTCTTCCATTTTGAGATTTTCATACCTGACTCAGAAGCATTCCAGTTTTGCAATTTTGATAGTGGTATCACCTTCATTCAATGTCTCCAATTTATCCCAAATAGCTTTAGTAGTAGATTGGTCTGATAATCCCATGATTTGCTGATCTGACAATGTGCTCAAAAGTGCTTCTCTTGCTTTGTAATCATTCTCCTGATCTTTAGCCAAGGTTGGTGGATTAGGTTGACTTTGTGTAGGACCAACATAGCCATTCTTTGTAACATCCCATATTTCTTTTCCAATGTAATTCAGATGAGTCTCCATTCTGATCTTCCATATACCATAGTTAGTTCTGTTGTTCATCAAAACTGATTAACCCAAGTACACCTGCAATTGATCTATGAAGTAGCCAATTCAATCTATGAAGAACCTCAAGGCTTGGACAACATGACAAGGATATGAATCCTTCTACTCTTCAGGCTCTGCAAAACCTAGGCGGGTATACCTTTGATGCTTAAAATTAAACCTATTACACACCTATGACAACATCAACAGAAACAGATAGATCTCACAAGGCTTAACAACTAGGAGGTTACTGTAGATGGGCTAGATCCACATTGACATCTCAACTAAGTTGAAGCATGAGATGGATGAAACATTCCCATAGAACATAAAATAAAGGTAGATATTCTGATTTTGATTTTAAATCTTTGAGAAAACCCCAAAATCTGCAAGATCAGTGCCTTATTCAAGAGCAATAGAGTCATACATCAAATTGAAAATGAAAACCTCTATTGCAAATCCAATTTATTAAGAAATATATCCCTATATTAATGCTTGACATTAATACATTCTAAACTCAGACAGAGGATTATACATATCCAGACATTATCCTGAATCCAAAATGATTGCTCATAGAATTTAAACTCTTCCTTGAAGAGTACCTGAAAACAACCCTTACACTCCCACCTTGAGAGGACAAACCCAAACTCCCTTGAAGACTGGATTTATTGAAAACAGAGAATGCTTAGAGACAATCCAATAAACTATATATATGCCTTACATATACATGACCTGCAACAAAAACATTTACAGCAAGAAGATACTCTATTACTGAAAGAAAAGCACTGCCCTGTACAGTCTTGAAGAGCTCAGAATTGGAAGCCATGAAATCTGGAGCACTTCCTCCAAAATTCTGGAACCATTACGATTGAAAAGAAATGGGAATAAGAAGAGGAGGGAAAAAAAGATCAGATCTGCATAACACACTACCAAGTGTCCTCTTTCTCCAACTGAATATTTTCCTCTCCTTCTTGTGGAAACTGCTCTCGAAATATCTCATATTTGTTGAAACTAATTCCATAACTGCATTCCTCATTCCAAGAGATTTCCGGTGATAAATGATACTTGCATATTTGGCCAAACATAACCTCTTAGGCGAATTAATTCTAAATATGTGCACCATCATTTAAATTTTTGAATTTCACATTATAGTCTACACTATATCATTAACTTTGATTTTTTACTTTTTCAACTCCTGATGCCTTGCCACGTGGTGGCTTATGATTCACTGATGGGGTCCACTAGGCACCACCTAGGATTACACATCACCGTTCGCCACTTGTCTGCCTCATCACTGCCACTAGACTGCTTTCTTGTCGCCACCTGTTTGCTATGTCGTTGCCACGTTAGCAGGACCCGCGAGCTGGACCTCCGCTTGCACCTACCACATCACCTTTCACCATTTTGGGAAGGGTAATGGGCGTGTATCTTCATCTCACGAAACCACACCGACCATCGGATCATCTCCAATATGCATGATCTTTAACCTTCGCCTAACCTTCATTTTTCTGCACATGCTTTTTGCCATTTTGCGAAGCGTAACTCTCGATCATCTTCCCTTCGCAAATCAACGCACACTGTAGATCTTTGAGTAACTTGCTCACTCGTTAGTATTTTTGCCATTTTGTGAAGCTTAACTGGCATGCATCTCCACCCCGTGAAACAACATGCATTGTCGGATCCTGTAACCTGCTCACCATTTAAGTCTCCCTTTCTCTGCAAAACTTGTCTCGGGATCTGTGCCTACTTGGGGTCCACCTAGTCACCACTTGGCCTCCTTGGTCGCCTCAGGAAGCATGCCCACGTGCGTGGGGTCTACCTTTTCTCCCAACCAACACCTTGTGTCAAAAGCCCTTAAGGCTTTGATATTATGAATGTGTGGAGCCTTAGTTTTAAACACCAAAAATTTTGCCCACCCAGCCAATGTGGGACTAAAGAATTTACCCTGGCAATGCAGATCTGAAGATTTTCCAGACCTCTGCGGAATTGCATTTGGATTGAAGGTTTGTAGTCTTTCATTTGCCACTGCCACAAATAGTCAAAAACCACACTGAAGGAAGAAGGTTGTACACATGCTAATGCTTTTGTCTTGAGACTGAAAACCCCTCCTTCCAAAAATCACGTAGGAGGTTAAACGTTGGCCCCTCCTTCCAAAAATCACACTCCACACACCATGCAGGAGGAGGCTACCATTTAAATTTCATTATAACCCTCCATACTCTCCACACAGGGGCATCATCTGGCCTGTTGTACCTTGTGTTTTATTTGCCGAAGGTTTTCTGTTGTTGCCTCACATACCATGTAGAGGGAGAAATTGGCATTTTACATCAAATTGCATTTGCTTAAAATTTTAATGCTTCTCAAAGAACCATGCCAAGGGGAGAGCACATGAGGGGGATGCTTGACTGCTATTAAAGTGCCACCACTAGCAGGGAGATGGGGAATTTGGCATTATACTTTATTTGGTGAAGTTTGATTTTTAAACTTCTCTATTGCCTTCAAACAATGACATTTGCTAAGAAAGTTTTAACATTTAGACCTTCACCATGCCACGCAGGAGGAAGTGTTGGCTTGCTGTGGAACTTGGTTATACACCTGCCAAAGAGTTTTCTTGGAATTTATAACTTCAAATTCTCCATACACTATGCACGGGGAAATGCATTGGCAGGGTCGTGAGTTTTCAGATTGCATTCACATGAAAGTTTCTAAACATTTTCAGCAACCACACATGGAAATATTGACTAGATGCAAAAAGCAATTGCATTGCTTGGAAAATAAAATGGCCTTTGCCCATAAGCTCATCCTCAACATTGAACTTGACTGCAACAAATTCTTTTACAACATAAATTTCATCTACTAGATGTGCATTAGTCACAAGTTTACAAACTTCTTTACTGTCATCTTCAGATTTTACATGTTTCACTGTGGTAAATAGTTTTATAAGTTTTTCTTCACTCTTAATCTTAAGATCTTGGTTTGAGTTTTTGATGTCTAAATTGCTATCAATTTTACTATTTGAAAGTTTTCTATTGTCATTTACAACAATCCAATGTTAGCATTTGCCGTTGAACTATTCTCCCTCTTTGTGAAGATCTCTTTGATATGAATCAAAAGCTTCTATCTCCCCTTTTTTCTAAAAGACTTTGAGTTTATGGAGAGCCCTTGTAAATTAACTTTTCTCAATTACCACTACCATTGAGTTGGTCTTTATCAACATCACTCTTATAACATGTGTCATGATCACAATCCAAATTTAGATATTTTGGAATTCTCAGAGTGAGCCAAGTCACCAATAAAATCAATACACGAGCATGAGCCAGGTCGAGCCCCAAAGTGGGTCCGACTAAAAAAAACTTCTTTTTCATGCGATTGACATTTGATATGCCTCATGAACCTTAAAAATACCTCTGGAAACTATTGGAACCATTTTCGGATCATCAGACAAAGTTTTGCAACTTTCCGGCGCTTGCGCCACATTTTCGCATTTAATCACGAAGACGTAATTTTCAAACTAGTCAAAACACCTTTCTGGACCTTGCAAACTGACAGGCATGTACTTTGATATACAAAAATGAACTCTACCAAGCGGTTTCTCAAGATGAATCCCAAGTGAAGAAATATTAATGGTCAAAGATGACCAACTGGCTTTGTCGACACTGCAGACCTGATGAAGTCAACGCGCAGGCAACTCATGATGTCTTTCTTAAAAATATCAAACGATCTTCATAGACCTTCAAATCTGAGGCATAGGTACCTTGAAGTACATATCAATACTTATAATGCTCAGTTTGACCAAAAGGCTGACTGGGTGCAAATGGTGCACTCATGAAAATAGCAACTTTAACTGATATAGCAATGAAAGTACAGAACACTGAAACAGATGGCTCAAGAAACCCTTTTGAAAACCAATCAAACAGATTGGTAGGAGCTTGAAACTGGAAACATAGCTTGGAACAAAAATTATGACATGACACTCACTAAGGCAACTTTTACACTTATGCGAAACAGGGCTCTGACTAGCAGCTGAAACAGGCACTTGTCAAACAACACCAACTGCAAAAGGATTTAGCTTTGAAAACTTAGCAAATGGATTCATAAGGACTTGAAATTTTGCATGCTAACTCACATTTATGCATATAATTTATCGCACTTTGAAATTATTCATGAAAATCAACAAGGAAAAAGATATAGGCGCTCAAAGTAGGCCACTTAATAAAATCTGCATATGTGCCTAAAATTCACTTTCAACTCACCCCTTGAAATGGGTACTTGATAAACTGATCCAAACTGAAAACTAAAAGTTGCAACACACTGGATAGGCCAAATAAAAGGTATACAACAAGTTTCCAAAGCCTTATCCCTTGATGATTAACTGGCTTCATTTTACCCTCTCTCTAACTAGGCCATTCAAACTGACTCAATTTTATGATCATTTGGAAATGCAGAGCAAAAATTTGAAATGGGCCTCTCAAATTCTTGACTCAAATTTAATGAATCCCAACAAGTTCCATCAAGCTTCTGACTATCCTTCCTGAAATAGTTAGTTGCCATAGAATCTCCTCAAGCTGTTAAACTTCTGCAAAAAGAGGACTTAGCTCTGATACCAATTGTTAGGTTCCGGAGGCAACTGAGAGGGGGGGGGTGAATCAGTTGTCTATTAATTTCAACCCAAATATAACTTAACCAAGCTTAGTGCATAATATCAGTAAACCAAACTTAATGTCGGTAGACAATTTGATAGTTAATAACAGTACCGTTAAAGTTTTATGCATGAAACAAAAAGACAAATAACATCCACAACACAACACAGTTATTTGTACATGGAAACTCTGTAAGGGGAAAAACCACGATGGGAATCCTTACCCACAATTAGATGATACTACTGTAGATAGTATGTGTGTACAAATGGGGTCTGCACATGCAGAAAGGCCAACTGCCTAAAGCTCACTGCTCAATCACAAAATGTGAGTCACACTGACTACAATTGGATGGTCAAATCCAATGATAATGTACTGCTCAAAATAACATCTTCATATGCTGGATTCAGTACCGGTTAAGCTCTGATTGTCTTCTTCATACCTTTCTTGAATCTTCAAATGATGTCTATGTGTATAGCTTTGCTTATATTCGCATATACCTTATTACAATCCTTTTTCCCAATCCTCTACATAATCTCACAAATGAGATCTTACATGTATACCAAAACCTAAGACCAAATGTGTAGGTCAACTCACTAAGAATATTACAATTAAAATCAATTACAAATGAATCAATATGCGATGCATGATGTCGTCTCAATGCATTTACAACAATAACCAATCAATAAAATATCTCCATAATGTGTCGTGCTGATCTGGAATAGATAATGTTTCTCAGTCCATAACCTAGACCTATTTGCCGGTAAGAGCAACTATGCAAACTTGATTGTACCAATAATCAAATCACCAAAACCAAGTGTCCAAACAATGTCTTTGACATAACCAAGTAATCTCCAGATGAAAACAGATCATCCTCAATGTCGGTGAACAATATAACCTACCGGTGAACCAAATACCGTTGACTGTGCATAAGTCACTGAACATGCCGGTGAACATAACCAAAGATCTCCACAAGGATAAGTGTTGACAAGTGTTGACATCAATGACAAAACCAATGCAACACATCCATAATACCAACATTTCTAAACCCATTCGATGCAAAACTAATAAGCTTGAAGACACTATTAAAGCAAATGAGGATAAAATTTGGAAAATGTACTTTGATGGTGTGTGCAGTAAAGAAGGAAATGGAGCTGGTGTGGTTTTTATTTCTCCTAATGGGAAATCATTCAAATATTCTTTCTTGTTAGCCTTTGAATGTACAAACAATGTTTCTGAGTATGAGACACTCTTGTTAGGTCTTAAAATAGCAAATAAACATGGTATCAAACTACTAATAGTTTATGGTGATTCAGAGTTAGTTGTATCTCAAGTAAGGGAAAAGTTTGCTACTAAAAATGTAAGGCTTCAAAGTTACAAAAATGAGGTATGGGACTCTATTGAACTTTTTGATGCATTATCTATAACATGTATTGAAAGATCTAACAATATTTTAGCATATTTTATGGCTAACCTAGCAGTTAAACATAACGATATTCCTTTTGATGACATTACCCAAGTTGAAATAAAAACTAGACCTGCAGTGCGAGATAACATAAAGAATGGATAGATATTTGATGATGACAGGGACCTTCTAAGGTTCTTATTTTGTGAAGATCAATAAGAGGGCCAACATGTGGATTGGAATGCATATGTGGAAGAGGAGAATGGTAAGGAGTCTCTGTTTGGAAAAGGCATTATATAGCTTAAAACAAATAAGATTCCAAAAGGGTTGGTGGAACTAGAGAGGATGTTTGACAATAAGGATATGGTGAATTTTAAGCCCAACACTGGAAGCTGTGAAGAAGTGGAGAAAATAAACTTGGGAAGTGAAAACAATCCTAGAGAGGTCTACATTGGGAAGAAGCTTACACCAAAAATCAAAACTGCATTGATCAATCTATTAAGAAAATATAGAGATATTTTTGCTTGGTCATATGATGAACTTAAGGCATACAGAGAGGATTTGTTCCAATATGAAATCCCACTGAAGCCAGATGCAAAACCATTTAGGCAAAAATAGAGGCCTTTAAATCCCACATTGGCTCCCAAAATGAAAGAAGAGTTGATGAAGATGGGGAATGTAGGGATTATAGAGCCTATAAGGCACTCCACATGGGTATCAAACTTGGTGCCTGTTAGGAAGAAGAACGGTGATATTAGATTGTGTGTAGACTTTAGAAACTTAATATATCATCTTTAAAAGATAATTATGCTTTGCCTAACATGAAAGCTTTGTTGTAGAAAGTAACAGGGAATGAGCTACTCTCTATGATGGATGGATTCTTTGGTTACAATCAAATGAAGGTCAAGGAATCAGAAAAATACAAAACAACTTTCACTACACCATGGAGCACATATGTGTATGCCAGAATGTCGTTTGGACTTACCAATGCAGGAGCTACTTTTCAAAGGGCCATGGATGTAACCTTTGAATGCCTCGTTGATTACATTCTAGTTGTATATCAAGATGATATGACAGCATACTCCAAGAAAGAAGAAGACCACTGTAATGATCTAGAAAAGATTTTCATTAGAGCACTAGAATATGGTATTTCTCTAAATCCAAAAAAGTGTCACTTCGGAGTCATTGAAGGTAAATTGTTGGGTCATATTGTATCTAAAGATGGAGTCAGGATTGATCCTGAGAGAATTGAAGCCATTGATAAAATTCAGATTCCTAAAATAGTCAAAGCCATTTAGTCATTCTTTGGATGAATTAATTTTGTGAGAAGGTTTGTGTCAATTTTTTCTGAAATTGTAAAACCTATTGCAAAGATGTTGAAAAAAGGTGCAGAGATAAAATGGACTAATGAAGCAATTGAGAATTTTGTGAACATTAAGAGGGCCATCAAGGAAGCACCTATACTTAAATCTCCTAATTTCTCTAAACCTTTTCAAGTATTTTCTTGTGCTTCATTTCATACTACTGCTACAGTTATGTTACAAAAGAATAATGAAGGTCATGAACAACCAGTGGTGTTTTTTAGCAAAACATTACAAGATTCTGAGTTAAATTATGATATAAATGAGAAGCAAGCATATGCCCTAGTAAAGGCTATAAAATCTTTTAGACCATATTTAGTGGGAGCTAATGTCATTGCCTATGTTCTTAGTGCAGTAGTTAAGGATATATTTAGGCTGACTGAAACTACTAGGAGAAGATGCAAATGGATCAATCAAATCTAGGAGTTCAACATTGACATCCAGATTTCTAAATTGGTAAGAGGTCCATGTTCGGCTAAACTGATGACATAATCAACTTTGGAAGCAACACATATAAATCAGGTAGAGTTGGAGGAGGCTCAAATAAGCATTGAAAGGTGTCCTTGGTATAAGAATATTATCTATTATTTAAAACACATGAAGTGTCCAGAGGATTAAATGATAGTTAGAAAAGAACACTTAAGCTTCAAGCACTAGGTATGTATTGCTTAAGGGTGATTTATATTGTAAAAATAGGGATGGTATCCTTTTATTTTGTTTGGATGTTCATCAAGCACAATCTATTTTAAAGGAATTGCATGAAGGTGTATGTGGGGGTCATTTTTCAGAAAAGACTACTGCCCATAAAATACTTAATGTCAGTTACTATTGGCCACAAGTCTTTAAGGATTATCATACTTATATTAGAAAATGTGAGGCTTGCAAAAACAATTCAGGAAAACTTAAATATAATGGAGCTCTTCCACTTAGACCCATGCAAACTGAAGAACCTTCTCAAATGTGGTGTATTGATTTCATAGATGAAATTGCAAATAAATCTAGTGGAGGGTACAAATGGATTTTGGTAGCCACTGACTACTTTACCAAATGGGTAGAGGCAATTCCTACAAGGCAGGCTACAAGTAAGGTAGTGCAAAAGTTTCTTTTGGAGAATATTTTGACAAGATTTGGGGTACTCCACATGATTGTTGTAGATAATGGGATGTGTTTTAGATCCAAAGAATTTGTTGAATTTTGTGAAAGTTATGGAATCACTCTGTCATATTCATCACCTTATCATCCCCAAGGGAATGGGAAAGCAAAATCTAGTAACAAAAATTTGTTGAAGATCATTAAAAGGATGTTAGGTGACAACAAAAGGGCATGGGACTCAAAGTTGAATTTGGCAGTATGGGCAGATAGGTTAACAATCAAGAAGTCCACAGGGTTTGCTCCTTATCAGCTTGTTTATGGAAAAGAAGCAAGGTTGCCTCTAAACAACCTGATCTTGGTGTATAAATTTATTTCAGAGAGATATCTAGAAGAAGATAATTTCATGAAAAATAGGCTGGTCCAGTTGGCTAAATTGGATGAGTATAGAAGAGAGGCTCAAGAACAACATATACAGAGGTAGAAAATGGTAAAGGCATTGCATGATAAGAAAGCTTGTGACAAAACTTTTAAAAAAGGAGAGTGGGTGCTCAAGTGGAATGCAAAGGATCAAGACAAGGGCAAGCATGGAAAGTTTGAAGCACTCTAGCTAGAACCATACATCATCATGGATAAAGGAGGAGAAAATTCATACTTTTTGCAAAACGATGATGGTGAAATTTAGGAGTTTTCAGTCCATGCACAGTATCTCAAGAATTTCTTCTCTTAAGGAGCAGGGAGTATCTTTGTACTTTAGTAGTGTAGCCTTTATTTTCTGTTTTTATTCATTTGTATTTATTGGTCTACTTTCTAGAGATAGTTGAGATCTTTCTATGTCCCTAAAAGGAACATACATCCCCAGAAAGAGTCACTGTTAGCACATATTTTTATGCTATTTAATGATGCATTATATGTATATTTCTATCATAAGAGCATATATTGTTGGGTTTTATGTGCAGGAGCTATGTTGCAGCATCAAAAAAATCCAACTGTGACCTATTTTTTGAATGGACAAGTATCACTTGGGCATGTTAAGGGTTGGCACTGAGTGGGGAATACATTAAGAGGTTTCATTATGACAGTATTGGGATCCTTATAAGACCATTTTTGCACATGATAGAGATTGGGCCTATGTGATGGAATTTGACATTTTATTAGCACATATGAAGTCTCCATGGAAGATTGGAAGCATCAACATTCATGAAGAGGATCTTAATTTGCATGATTTTGAAATTTGAGTTATCGGCATAAGTTACCCCAACAATACTGCCTAGTCAAAATAATGGAAGGATCTATCGGCATAACCCAGAGTAACCACTCTGAAGGAGAGCTAAAAATAAGTTCATAATGGAATGTGACTCAGTGCACTGATCTAAGGAGATGACTTTAATAGAACAACCTTCACTGAGGAGCAATCATGAAGAAGGGTTCATCGACATAGCATTCACTATCGGAGGCATGAGAGAAGTGTTATGCCAATAGCTGATGAGGCTATTGGTATAACTTATACTGATGAAGGAGAATGTGGAGTGGATACTTTGAAGTCATCAGGATATCAAAAAGTGTAAAAAATAGCTACCTCGATACCCGATAGAATGGATATCATGGCAGATGGAAATGAGTTTCCATCGGGATAGCCTCCACCAAAAGAAGGGACTAGGAAAGTAATAAGGTGAAGTCATTGGAATAGAATTGGCTAATCAAAAAAAGACATTTTATGCTACACCAATACTCGATAAGTAAGCTGAGGTAGTTGCTAAGAAAGATACCTCATCGGGGGAACATAGGCAGATAGGCCAGAATAACATAAAGATAGACAAGCTAGAGCTTGATCTCATTGGATCATTGGAGAAATATAAGATAGGTTGTCTTGACACCCGATAAGCTTTGCAACATGATGAACAAGAAGGAGGATTCATCGGGATAGGTCAGGTTCAGCGGAATAAAAGAAAAATAGCTACACCGAAGCCTGATGGATTGATCAAGGAAACCTATGCCGATAAGAAAGACACAAAGCCACATCATCATTGCATATACAAATTGGAAAACTATACAATACGGGTGGCACCAAATGATTGAATCATCAAGAGAAGTTATGCCGATTAGCCATTGTAAAATCTGATTCTAAACGGATCGACCTGCCATTATTAAATGCAGACAACGAGTAGGTCTATTTTTGCACAAGGCAAATCATAGCAGGAGTTCAATTGAGTAAATGATTCTAATTTGTAAAATCTATATATGGGAGTTTGTATAAGGAATTTGCATAACAAATTGAAGCGAATAGAAATATTGAAGTGCAATTGAACCGTAGAGAATTGAATTTCAAAAGGCTTAAAATATTCAAATATGGAGGGTTCTAAAGGAAAGAGGAAGGTCATTGAAGTCTCTGATAGTGCCTCAAAGAAATATAAAGGTGGAGAAAGTGTGCAGAAGTGGAAGTTGAATCAGGACATGATCGACTAGATGAACTCACTGGGAGCCAAGTCCCAAAGGTCTAAGCTTAATTTTCCTATCCATGATCAACTAGAGGATGATTATAAGGAAATTGGTGATGTCTGGACTAGTGTTAGGGGGAATGAATTGTTCCTTTACCATTACTCATGAAGACAGAAGCCGATGCTGATATCTAATCCATGGATATTCGGTCTAAATAAGCTTGTAGTTTCAAATGTATTTGTGAATATTGAATTGTTGAAAATCTTGGTTAAGAACTACAATTCTATGAAGAGATGCATCCAAATTCCTAGTGGTGATGCATTTATTCACATCAATATGGCCACAATCTACGAAGTGTTTGATCTGAGTTATGAAGCAGATTTACCTCTATCCTTTGAGGAATTGGAAGAAGAATACAGTATCATGGACACAACCTATCAAGGATGGAACTTAGCCATCCATAGGGCAGAGAAAGGGAAGCTAACTGATGAAGATGGTCTACCCTACGATGTGAATATTTTCAGATAGTATTTACAATACACATATATGGCTTACAAATAGGTAGGAGGAATGGAATCTCCAGATGTAGCACGGATGGGGCCATTGGTTCTTGCAGCATACATTCAAAGGCACAAACCAAGACAATTTGATTATGCAACCTATCTGGTCGACAAGTTGCATGAGGGTTTTTTGAATCTTCAGAATAACCTTGACAAGTCCTTCAAGCATTATTCACTATTGATGCATATTGTGTTGTTCTATGGAAGATTGAAAGGACTATGGCCAGATGGCTTAAGGGTAAATCCTTAGGGCAAGGATGGATAGGATCAACCTATACAGTTGTGGGTGTCGCTGTGGGATTTGAGGTATGATAAATCTCACTATGTGAGATTTGAGGAATTTTTTGTTAAACCACTGTTCAGGGTTTATAATGTCTCGTGTGAAAGGTCATTCTCAAAAGTGATTAAAAGATTTCTTAGGCCACATGAATAAAAGGATACCAGAGTCAACCATAATTTGGGAGATTGGTATACTTGTAGAGATTTCACATTTGTTAGGGTTTTTGGATTTAAAGGTGCTCCCTATGTGCTACCAAAACCTATGCCAGACCGAATTTCTTACTTGGATATTGTGAGACAATTGAGTGTCTCTAATGCACAACACTTTTGGGGCACCCACAAGAAAGCCTTCTTACCTGAGACTCTTCAGTTTGGAGATTTTAGAATAGTCTCTACCAGGGCTTACAAAGCCATAAATAAGAAGCTAGTGGATGAATTCAATCTGTATATACACATGCCAAGGAAGAACTATGACCCAGAAGGTTACATCCACATGTATAGAAAAGGACAAAACTTGGGAGATTATCTCCATGAGTATGATGACTATGAGGATATATGCAAGAATAAAGAGTTAGAAGAACTTGCAAATGTTGTTGATGACTTGGAAAGAAGATTGGAAGAAAGGAAGCAAAGACTTGGGGATCTATTAGGAGAAGAAGAATGGGATGTGGAAAGTGATTCTAGAGAGAATGAAATAGTTTCTAAGCTTTGAGTACCAGAAAAAGAAGATGAACTTGAAGCTCAAGACAAAATCGTAGCAACATTAAATGTAGATTCAGATGATAGGTTAGAAGAGCATACATATTTTGTATTAGATGATGAATTTATTAAGTCAAAGGAGTTTAAGTCATTTTTATATCATTTTAAAGGAAAGAAATTAAGAGATGCAATGCCAGATGTAACACCAGAGAATGAGCAAGAAATGCTTAGAAACCTGAAGGCAGAAATTAATTATGAGTTAGAGAACATGACCCCTCAAAGGGGAAGACAACTTCTTGTAGAGGCAGGAATCATTCTTTTCCTAGGCTAGGACCTCAGTGGATGTTTTATTTTTGATAGCTTGTTGCATTCAAATAAGAAAGATTTTAAGTTAGACATTCAGGGTGTTAATGATATTTTTATTGGATCAAGATATGATCTAGATGATGAGGCTATGCTTTTATGGGCCCTCTATCCCCTGAATAAGAGGCCAAAGATTATAGATGTTGACAACTCCTTTGGCCATATGATGAAACTAAAAGTTGGAGAAATATATCCTGTGAGGCCCTACCCCAACCCATCCTATCTCTTCAGTTATTTTCATTTTGGAACTATTTTGGATACTAGTTTGGACACACTATGGATATAGAACTTTTCATGATTCCGCGATTTTGGTAACATTGATATATGTGGATGCTTCATTTCTATGCCTTGTGGATTATAGAATATTATATGATTCTAGATTAGGGTAATGTTGTGATGATGCAGGTTATTATCTGAATTTCAGGATTAGATATAATGTTTGGAAAATGTTTGCATATATTGTAGATGGATCAAATTTTGAGGATTATGAGGAAATTGCTTTGAATTGTGACAAATTATATTTCATAATGTCAAGTCTTTGTAGAATGAATGTATTGTATTCTGATTATGTGATTTTATATTTTATATGAGGCTATTTGGGAAGTACTAATGTTTAAATTGAGATGTGCAGGAAAATATCCATGTGACCATGGAAATATTAGGGAGAATCAAGCCTAGGCCAATGTGCGTTAGTAAAACCAGGGGTTGTCTATTTGGAGAGACAACACCCCGTATGTACTGTATTTTATTCGTAAATGTAAAATGTTGCATGAGTGTAATTTGTATTTATTGGAATATTTAAATTGTTTAAGGGACAATTGCCATGTGTTTATTGTGATGTGGAATTATGTTGTAGTGTCACTTGACACCTATGTAGTATGTTGTGTTGGCAATTTGTCATGTCACCTTTTTGAAGGTTTTATTTTTGTTAATGGTTATATCCCCTAATTATCCTTGAAGGAACCAAGAAATCTAGGTTAGAGAGCCACAAGGAAGGTCAACTCAGAGTTGACCCGTAGGTTAACTTCAGGTGGACTTTCTGAAGGTCAAATCAACTCCTAGAGTCAATTTTAGAGCTTTTTTATTAGGCCTCATGGGGTACCTATGGGTGAAGGCCAAAATTGGCCATGTGTCTTTCCCTTAGGACTTGTTTAACCACCCAAAAAAGTGGTTTTCCCAAGATGGACGAATTCCATCTATAGGAGTGCCATCCTTGGTAGGATAACCTTCTTGGAGATAGTAATCCCTCTTCCCCATTCCATTTCCCTTCTCTAGGCACCTAGGTTAGGGAGTGTGTAAGACCTAGGGAAGACCAACCCAATGGGAGATCACTCACTCTACCCAAGAGGTTGGAAGGAGTGAGAGAGGCCTTCTTAGGCTAAGAATGGAAGCTTAGTGAGCTAATCACCCACTCTCCACTTTTGGAGATTTTTGGAAAAATTTGAAAGGAAAAACCAGTTTTAGAAAATTTAGAGGAATTTGGTGGCCAAGATTTGCAGAAAGTTGTGTGGATTGGGCAGCTCATCTTCAACCAAGTTTAGAATACCTATTGGCGGAATAAGGTTGGTTGTTATCTCCTCTTGTTTATGTTGTTTATGTTAGCTATGTTGTTTTGTTGAAGGAAAGATTTGCTTGTAAAGGAAGTGTGTATGTATAATGTTGTAGAAGGAAATAATGTGTAGTTTTATTTCTATGTTTTTTTCTGTTTTGTGTTTTTGTTTTGGGAGTGTCCAAGATCTCCTACTCTTGGGAGAGTAGGATGATCTTGGGGTGGAAGAAGCATGACAGCCTTGGGTGAGAGGCTCTCCTTAAGGAGAGTGATCTCAAGGGTGTCCTTTGTGACCCTTGCTGCATAGCCTTGTGTATGCATTTGGGGGTCATAAGGGGAGAGAAATGGCTTTGAGCCTTTGGGGGGGCATAAGGTGGTTGGGATGAATTCTGATTGAGTATTTGTGTTGCCATGAGGTGGCTTGTGATATTCTTTTTGGCTGCAGTCTCCCCAACGGTACTTGGTCCACTTCCACCCATAGATTTATCTCCACAAATGTGGTGATAGTGTAGCTTGGGATGGGAAAGTGTATGTGTTGTGTGTTTTCCTTATTGTTATGTTGTATTGCTTGGTTGTAACCCGTCTACGCCTTGATTCTCCTAGCTCGGGGGTGGCTTCTGGTAAGCCTAGGCTGGGAGGTGAGCATCCCATGGTCACAGTCCTAAAATTTACTTGCAGGTGGCTTGGGAAAAAGATTAGGAGTTGCAGATTGATGTGTTGCAGACTTCTATTCAGGATTTTTATTTTTATTTAAATGCAAAAAAAAAAAGAGAAAAAGAAAAAGAAGAGAAAGTGCAGATGTAAATATAGGACTTAAAATGATTTTGTTTCTATTTGAATAAATGTAATTTTTATTTTCTGTGTAAAGATTAGAGAAAGATGACTGTTTAGAAATTCTACCCATTTTTATATTGGGCTATTGTAACCTATCATTCTGGAAAGTAATGTAAATTTTTATTATATTTTGATGCCTATTGTGTTGTAGAAGACTACATTTAAATTTGGTCTGTAACATGTTTAGTTACTGCAATATTAAAGAAAAGTAACAGAAAAATGCATTAGGATTCCTTATTTACTATTCATTAGTTTATTTACTGCATTAGTAAGGAAAAGAAAAAGAAGTGCAGTAGGGTTATTATTTACTTGCATAGTGTAAATTCTGTAATTTTATGACTGTTTTAAAAAAAGGAGTGAACTAGTATTGTTTCTTTATTTATTTCTCACTATTTACTTGCATAGTGTAAATTCTGTAATTTTATGACTGTTTTAAAAAAAGGAGTGAACTAGTATTGTTTCTTTATTTATTTCTCACTATTTACTTGCATAGTTTAGATTTTGTTATTTTATGACTGTTAAAAGAAAACCAGAACTATTTCATTTCTGTAGCAAGTTTAAATAAAAGAAATAAATAAATAGATCTATTCTAAATGCTGTTAGAAGACTAAAACGGAATGTAGATGGTTTAAAAAAAACAAAAAAACTCAGATCAATATAAGGGTTTTAACCCTATTACTTCAACATTTAGTCATATATATATTTCTATATGTATATAAGTATATATATTGAAAATATATACCTATATATATAGAAAATATATATATATAAGATTTCCTGTATATGTATACCTCTGTAACAACGAAATTTAAAAAGAAACAAAAACATGTATTCTGAATCCTGTGCATCTCTGTTACAAATCATATAAAATATAATGCAGAATAAACCCTTTTATCCTATATATATATATATATATATATATATATATATATATATATATATATATATATATATATATATATATATTCTGCATCAAAAAAAATATGCTCTGTGGATGCCTGTAGAAGAAAATATCTGCATATTCATAAACGATACTATGCATATTATATATATATATATATATATATATATATATATATAATACACATAATATACATTGGAAATTAAAAAATGAAAAAAAAACTACATCTTATACCATTTTTATCAACCCACGAAACTTATTAAAAATGTTGCAAAAAAAAAGGGAAGCAAGTCTCGCGGGCCACTGTGTGCAACACAGTGGACGGCCACGGCCGAACCACTGTGCTACACACAGTGGGCGGCGCCGAAGGGCACCGCACTGTGTGTAACACAGTGGGCGGTCGCGGCCGCCACTGTGCTACGCACAGTGAACGGCGCCCGCCACTGTGTGTATACACAGTGGGCGGCGGCTATGCCGTCCGCCACTGTGTGTACACACAGTGGGCGGCGCTGCCGCCACTGTGCGTATGCACAGCGGCGCCCGAACCCCTGCGAAAACCTCCGCTCTCCCCGCATGAAACCCTCCGCCTCCGTACCTGCAGTCACATTTCAAAACAAAAAAAAAGAGAAAGAAAACAAAACAAAGAAAAAGGGTTAATATAAAACCCTAACCCATTTCGGGTTAGGGTATAATATGTAAAAAAAAAATATAAGGGGTAAAAATAACATAAGACAAGTGTAATATGTAAAAATGCAACCCTAACCCCATTTCGGGTTAGGGTTAGCATTATAAGAATATATATATATACATATATATATGTATATATATATAAATGAATATATTGATATATATATATATATGTATATTTATATATACATATATATTTATATACATATTGGAGATTTAGATTTGGGGACATTTAAATTGATTTTAATTTATAATGAGGATTAGAATTTAAGAATTTATAATGTGATATATATATATATATATATATATATATATATATATAAAAGGGAAATTAAATTGGAAATTTAAAGCTAGATTTTAGTATAAAATTTGGGGTTAAGTTTATAATTGAAATATTATGGAAATTTTAAACATTGATTTTAATATATGAAATGGGGTTAATTAATGATAGGATTATTATACGTCCATTTACTCCTTAGGAGATTTGAAATTTAAAAAAAAAAAGGATTTAAGAATGAAGGGGTTATCAAAATCGGAAACACCATACATCAACTCGAATAATTTAATTAATTAATCAATAGACTTCCCTAATTATATTTGGGGTATTAGGAAAATTTAAAAAAAAGGGAATTTGTAGAACCAATTTTATGGACCATAAACCCTTTGGGGGTAAGCTTGGGCCAAATTTAATTTAATCGACAAATTAAGAAGTTAGGGAAAATTGGAATTGGCCTTAGCTTATTGTCGGTTTTAGTGGACAAACGACATTGTAGTAATTCGAACCCTCATCAGTTGGATGTATATAATAATTTCGCAGGTGTATCAATTAATCAATAGCATTATCCTTATATGGATTGGGAATGATTTAATACCTTAAGGTAACCAATTATTCCTTGGTTTAATTAGCGACAACTTGTCTTAGGTAATTGAGCTAGCTAACTAATCGGCAATGCAAATTAATCTTCATCAATCAAGTCACTCGCTCGAGTTGGTTATTTAACTTAACCTTAGTAAGTAAGTTAATTACTTCCTAGATAAGACAAAACTTTAAATACAGTCGTTATGTATTAGGATTTATAGCGAGTTCATGACGTCAAAAAAAAATTTTGTTGTTCCGTTTTTGTGCCCTAAAGTTTGGGCACGACATCTTGGTATCAGAGCAAGGTTTCCAACACTAGGAACCTTTCTCCATTACGTTTCGCTTTAATTATCTAAATTAATCAAATATTTTCTTAAACGGAAAATAAAAATATAAATATATGAAAATTGAATTGTTTAAATTAATTGTTTATTTATTTTATTTTTGTTTCCTCATAGGATGCCTCCGACTACGCGACAAGCTCGCAAGCGCGGAAGGGGTCCTAGGCGTACACGTATGGCACGCGAGGATGTTGCTAGGGAGGAACCGGTTCCAGAAGGGAACCCGGAAGCACCTCCCGAACCACCGGTTGACCCTAACCGAGACATCTTGCTAGCTCTTCAGAACTTGATCGGGATCGTGCAGGATAGGCTTCCAGCAGTGGACCGTCATGCAGACAATCAGAACTCAGGGAGTCATAGATCAGTGGATAGGGAACGGAGTAGGAGTCCACCTCCTAATTCTGTAGAGGGTGAGGCAGAGCATGAGCCAGAGTCCGTTCACCTGCCCGAACCCCCTCCAGTAGCAGCACCTGTGTACTTTGAGAGAGCACGTCAGGAACCAGGAGACCTGATTAGAGAGGTTTTACGCCTCCAGCCGCCATCTTTTGGAGGCACTACTGACGGAGTAGAGGCTGAGGCATGGCTTTTAAGCCTAGATCGGTGCTTCGCATTGCGATCTTATGAAAGCAATCTGAAGGCACGCGTTGCAGTCCACCTTCTGAGATCGACAGCCTCCACATGGTGGAAGCAAGAGGAATTCAAGTGCGGACTCACTGCAGATACCATCACATGGGAAATCTTCACAGAGAGGTTCAGAGAGAGGTACTTGTCAGAGCATTTCCGGCAGCGTAGGATCGATGAGTTCCATGACCTCCAGCAGAAGGGTCTCACAGTGACCCAGTACGAGAGTAAGTTTATTGAGCTCCTACCTTATGTAGATTACCTAAAGGACGAGAAGCTACTCGTCAACCATTTTGTTAGGGGGCTTAATGCTGGGATAGCAGGACCAGTGAGGATGGCCGCTCCAGGGAGCCTTCGGGTTGCCGTAGAGAAGGCCCTTATAGCCGAGGAGATTCAGATCAGGCCACAGGACACGAGGGATCGGTTCCAGAACCGAAACCCAGCTCCCCAGCCTTTCGGGTTTCAGAAACCCCATTGGAAAGGCAACCACAGAAATGTTTCGGGGTCCCATAAACCCCCTCCTCCACAGCAGTCACAGCAGAATCAGAGACAGAGGCCACCTCAGGGACAGCAGGGCTCCAGGCCCAAACAGTGGCAGTCACAGGGTCCTAGGCGTGACCAGAGAGTACAGGGTACATACACACCCCCAGCACGGGCTCAGCAGTCCTCCAGGGGTGGGTACAGTGGTTCTAGCCGGACAGGTGGGCATCCTTTTACTAGGCCTCAGGGTGCACAGTTTCAGGCACGCGGTGCTTGCTTCACGTGTGGAGCCATGGGGCACATGGCGAGAGAGTGTCCACAGGGACAGATGATAGGGAATCAGAGGATGGCAACATCAGAGCCTACAGTTGGGGACATGGGCAAGGCCCATAGAGTCTTCGCAGCGGTTGATAACCGCCAGGCAGAGCACCAGGCCACAGTCATCGAGGCTGCAGGTAAGGTCAGAGGTAGTAGTATTTCTATATTATTTGACTCAGGAGCGACTGACTCCTTTATATCTCCATTGGTTGTGGAGCGTTGCGGGCTAGTGGCAGTAAGGCAAAGTGTCAGCTGGGAAGTGGAGTTAGCTTCAGGAGCTAGAGTGTCAGTGGATTCAGAGGTTAGGGGATGTCCGCTCCAGATTGGTAATACCACCACCTTAGTAGACCTTAGAGTTACACCACTCGGATCTTATGGCGTCGTACTTGGCATGGATTGGCTTTACGCCCACAGAGCCAAGATGGATTGTCGCTTGAAAAAGGTTGAGTGTGAGGATGATCATGGTGCTCCCATAGTAATCACTGGGATTCAGAGACCCGTGTCTCTTCGTATGATATCCGCAATGCAGCTTAAGAGGAGCATGCGGAAGGGATGCCAGTTGTTGGCTATCACAATCAGTGACCGAGAGGAAGAAAATGAGAAGGAGCCTTCCATAGATGATCATCCCATCCTTGAGGCATTTGCAGACGTGTTTCCTGATGAGCTACCCGGTATGCCGCCCAGCAGGGAAATTGACTTCCACATAGATTTGGTACCAGGAGCCGAGCCAGTTTCGAGAGCACCTTATAGGATGACCACTCATGAGCTTAATGAGCTCAAGATGCAGCTAGAGGAACTCTTAGAGAAGGGTCACATCCGTCCTAGCGTCTCTCCTTGGGGCGCACCAGTCATCTTCGTGAAGAAGAAAGATGGATCCCTTCGGTTATGCATGGATTACAGGCAACTGAATAAAGTAACCATCAAGAACCGCTATCCTTTACCGAGGATCGATGATTTGTTTGATCAGCTTCAGGGTGCCAAAGTGTTTTCCAAAATAGACCTGAAGTCAGGGTATCATCAGTTGAGAATTGTGGAAAGTGATATCCACAAGACCGCGTTTCGCACCAGATATGGCCACTATGAGTTCACTGTGGTCCCATTCGGTCTTACGAATGCTCCAGCTGTATTCATGAGTCTCATGAATGGGGTATTCCGCACCTTCCTCGACCGATTTGTGATAGTGTTCCTCGACGACATATTGATCTATTCCCGAAATGAGCAGGAGCATGAGGAGCATTTGAGACAGGTTTTGCAGTGTTTGAGGGATAACCAGTTGTTCGGCAGTTTGTCGAAGTGTGCCTTCTTTAGATCAGAGGTCAAGTACCTAGGGCATGTTATATCTGGTGATGGGATCTCAGTTGACCCATCAAAGATTAGAGCCATCATGGATTGGCTGGCACCTACCAGTGTGACAGAGGTCAGAAGCTTCATGGGTTTAGCAGGATACTATAGACGTTTTGTGGAGGGATTTTCCAGAGTTGCACACCCCATCACATCCCTCCAGCGAAAAGGGAAGAAATTCGAGTGGACAGAGAAGTGTGAGAGGGCTTTTCAGGATCTAAAAAGGGCCCTTACTAGTGCACCTATTCTTATCGTGCCAGACCCCACGGCCGACTTCATGGTATGCACGGATGCTTCCTTAGATGGATTGGGAGCAGTTCTTATGCAGGAGGGTAGGGTTATAGCATACGAGTCCAGGAAACTTAAGACTCACGAGCTTAACTACCCTACGCACGACCTAGAGCTTGCGGCAGTTGTACATGCACTTGTGAGGTGGAGACACTTCCTTTTAGGTCATCACTTCGAGCTTCATTCAGACCATCAGAGTTTGCAGTATATCTTCACCCAGCCTAACCTTAATGCACGTCAGAGGAGATGGATGGAGTTCCTTTGTGAGTATGATTTTGATGTTCATTACATCAAAGGAAAGGAGAATGTGGTCGCAGATGCCCTAAGTAGGAGACGACATGAGGTTTACACCATATCCATGAGCACTGATTTGAGAGACCGTATTTTGCAGCAATTGCCAGAGGATGATTGGTATCTTGAGGTTTGTCAGAGGATCCGTAGTCAGGAGACCCTGGAGGGGAAGTTTGTGGACTACTCTTTGGAGTCTGATGGTTTATTACGCCATAGAGGGCGCATTTATGTACCCTCTTCTGGGGGTTTGCGAGATTTCATTGTCATGGAGGCTCATAGAGCTCCTTATGCAGCACATCCCGGGGTTAAGAAGATGCATGCTGACTTGAGGCAGTTATATCATTGGCCAGGAATGCGGCAGCTTATCGCCGAGTTAGTAGCCCGATGCCTTGAGTGTCAGAGAGTCAAGGTAGAGCACCGCCATCCAGGAGGGTTACTCCAGTCCCATGCTATACCAGAGTGGAAGTGGGATACTATATCCATGGACTTCATTATTGGTCTTCCTATGTCATCGCGTCGCCATGATGCTATCTTGGTGACAGTTGACAAATTGACCAAAGTAGCCCACTTCTCACCAGTTCGGACTACCTTCACAGCTCCAGCAGTGGCACAGGTGTTCTTACGAGACATTGTTAGGCTTCATGGTGTCCCACGCAAGATTATCTCTGATAGGGATTCTCTCTTTACATCTTCCTTTTGGAAGGCATTACAGGCAGCGTTGGGCACTAAGCTCAACTTCAGCACAGCCTACCATCCAGAGACAGATGGCCAGACAGAGCGGGTTAACCAGGTGTTAGAGGATATGCTCCGCATGTACGTCATGGATCATCAGACCCGATGGGAGGAGTACCTGCATTTAGTAGAATTTGCCTATAATAATGGGCATCACACTTCTTTGGGGATGCCACCCTTTCAGGCCTTGTACGGCAGACCATGCAGGACACCTTTGAGTTGGGATCGTATTGAGGACAGAGTGGCCATAGGCCCTGAGTTGGTCCGTGATATGGAGCAACAGGTAACTTTGATTAGACAGCGCCTTAGAGAGGCACAGGATAGGCAGAAGAAATATGCCGATGCAAAGAGGATAGACCGGAGTTACATGGTTGGGGACAGAGTTTTCCTGAGAGTGCGACCGCATAAGAGTCCAATCCGCTATGGAAAGGGTTCTAAGCTCGCACCTCGCTTTGTTGGACCCTTCGAGATCCTTGAGAGGATAGGACCAGTTGCTTATCGCCTAGCTTTGCCACCTAGCCTGTCACGCATCCACGATGTGTTTCATGTGTCAGTTTTGAGAAAATATATCTATGATGAGTCTCATATTTTAGATTGGGATGCCTTGCAGGTGGAGTCGGACGGGCAGTTAGCCTTGGAGCCCATTCGCATTTTGGCACGCCGGACGTTGGCCCTTCGAGGTCGAGAGCTGGACCAGGTTAGGGTCCAGTGGGATTGCTATGATGAGGTTACAGCTTCATGGGAGGATGCAGCACGTATGAGATCACAGTACCCTCATCTTTTTGATGAACTCCAGGAGGACGTTCATACCTAGAGGGGGAGGGTGTGAGGCCCTACCCCAACCCATCCTATCTCTTCAGTTATTTTCATTTTGGAACTATTTTGGATACTAGTTTGGACACACTATGGATATAGAACTTTTCATGATTCCGCGATTTTGGTAACATTGATATATGTGGATGCTTCATTTCTATGCCTTGTGGATTATAGAATATTATATGATTCTAGATTAGGGTAATGTTGTGATGATGCAGGTTATTATCTGAATTTCAGGATTAGATATAATGTTTGGAAAATGTTTGCATATATTGTAGATGGATCAAATTTTGAGGATTATGAGGAAATTGCTTTGAATTGTGACAAATTATATTTCATAATGTCAAGTCTTTGTAGAATGAATGTATTGTATTCTGATTATGTGATTTTATATTTTATATGAGGCTATTTGGGAAGTACTAATGTTTAAATTGAGATGTGCAGGAAAATATCCATGTGACCATGGAAATATTAGGGAGAATCAAGCCTAGGCCAATGTGCGTTAGTAAAACCAGGGGTTGTCTATTTGGAGAGACAACACCCCGTATGTACTGTATTTTATTCGTAAATGTAAAATGTTGCATGAGTGTAATTTGTATTTATTGGAATATTTAAATTGTTTAAGGGACAATTGCCATGTGTTTATTGTGATGTGGAATTATGTTGTAGTGTCACTTGACACCTATGTAGTATGTTGTGTTGGCAATTTGTCATGTCACCTTTTTGAAGGTTTTATTTTTGTTAATGGTTATATCCCCTAATTATCCTTGAAGGAACCAAGAAATCTAGGTTAGAGAGCCACAAGGAAGGTCAACTCAGAGTTGACCCGTAGGTTAACTTCAGGTGGACTTTCTGAAGGTCAAATCAACTCCTAGAGTCAATTTTAGAGCTTTTTTATTAGGCCTCATGGGGTACCTATGGGTGAAGGCCAAAATTGGCCATGTGTCTTTCCCTTAGGACTTGTTTAACCACCCAAAAAAGTGGTTTTCCCAAGATGGACGAATTCCATCTATAGGAGTGCCATCCTTGGTAGGATAACCTTCTTGGAGATAGTAATCCCTCTTCCCCATTCCATTTCCCTTCTCTAGGCACCTAGGTTAGGGAGTGTGTAAGACCTAGGGAAGACCAACCCAATGGGAGATCACTCACTCTACCCAAGAGGTTGGAAGGAGTGAGAGAGGCCTTCTTAGGCTAAGAATGGAAGCTTAGTGAGCTAATCACCCACTCTCCACTTTTGGAGATTTTTGGAAAAATTTGAAAGGAAAAACCAGTTTTAGAAAATTTAGAGGAATTTGGTGGCCAAGATTTGCAGAAAGTTGTGTGGATTGGGCAGCTCATCTTCAACCAAGTTTAGAATACCTATTGGCGGAATAAGGTTGGTTGTTATCTCCTCTTGTTTATGTTGTTTATGTTAGCTATGTTGTTTTGTTGAAGGAAAGATTTGCTTGTAAAGGAAGTGTGTATGTATAATGTTGTAGAAGGAAATAATGTGTAGTTTTATTTCTATGTTTTTTTCTGTTTTGTGTTTTTGTTTTGGGAGTGTCCAAGATCTCCTACTCTTGGGAGAGTAGGATGATCTTGGGGTGGAAGAAGCATGACAGCCTTGGGTGAGAGGCTCTCCTTAAGGAGAGTGATCTCAAGGGTGTCCTTTGTGACCCTTGCTGCATAGCCTTGTGTATGCATTTGGGGGTCATAAGGGGAGAGAAATGGCTTTGAGCCTTTGGGGGGGCATAAGGTGGTTGGGATGAATTCTGATTGAGTATTTGTGTTGCCATGAGGTGGCTTGTGATATTCTTTTTGGCTGCAGTCTCCCCAACGGTACTTGGTCCACTTCCACCCATAGATTTATCTCCACAAATGTGGTGATAGTGTAGCTTGGGATGGGAAAGTGTATGTGTTGTGTGTTTTCCTTATTGTTATGTTGTATTGCTTGGTTGTAACCCGTCTACGCCTTGATTCTCCTAGCTCGGGGGTGGCTTCTGGTAAGCCTAGGCTGGGAGGTGAGCATCCCATGGTCACAGTCCTAAAATTTACTTGCAGGTGGCTTGGGAAAAAGATTAGGAGTTGCAGATTGATGTGTTGCAGACTTCTATTCAGGATTTTTATTTTTATTTAAATGCAAAAAAAAAAAGAGAAAAAGAAAAAGAAGAGAAAGTGCAGATGTAAATATAGGACTTAAAATGATTTTGTTTCTATTTGAATAAATGTAATTTTTATTTTCTGTGTAAAGATTAGAGAAAGATGACTGTTTAGAAATTCTACCCATTTTTATATTGGGCTATTGTAACCTATCATTCTGGAAAGTAATGTAAATTTTTATTATATTTTGATGCCTATTGTGTTGTAGAAGACTACATTTAAATTTGGTCTGTAACATGTTTAGTTACTGCAATATTAAAGAAAAGTAACAGAAAAATGCATTAGGATTCCTTATTTACTATTCATTAGTTTATTTACTGCATTAGTAAGGAAAAGAAAAAGAAGTGCAGTAGGGTTATTATTTACTTGCATAGTGTAAATTCTGTAATTTTATGACTGTTTTAAAAAAAGGAGTGAACTAGTATTGTTTCTTTATTTATTTCTCACTATTTACTTGCATAGTGTAAATTCTGTAATTTTATGACTGTTTTAAAAAAAGGAGTGAACTAGTATTGTTTCTTTATTTATTTCTCACTATTTACTTGCATAGTTTAGATTTTGTTATTTTATGACTGTTAAAAGAAAACCAGAACTATTTCATTTCTGTAGCAAGTTTAAATAAAAGAAATAAATAAATAGATCTATTCTAAATGTTGTTAGAAGACTAAAACGGAATGTAGATGGTTTAAAAAAAACAAAAAAACTCAGATCAATATAAGGGTTTTAACCCTATTACTTCAACATTTAGTCATATATATATTTCTATATGTATATAAGTATATATATTGAAAATATATACCTATATATATAGAAAATATATATATATAAGATTTCCTGTATATGTATACCTCTGTAACAACGAAATTTAAAAAGAAACAAAAACATGTATTCTGAATCCTGTGCATCTCTGTTACAAATCATATAAAATATAATGCAGAATAAACCCTTTTATCCTATATATATATATATATATATATATATATATATATATATATATATATATATATATATATATATATATATATATATTCTGCATCAAAAAAAATATGCTCTGTGGATGCCTGTAGAAGAAAATATCTGCATATTCATAAACGATACTATGCATATTATATATATATATATATATATATATATATATATATATATAATACACATAATATACATTGGAAATTAAAAAATGAAAAAAAAACTACATCTTATACCATTTTTATCAACCCACGAAACTTATTAAAAATGTTGCAAAAAAAAAGGGAAGCAAGTCTCGCGGGCCACTGTGTGCAACACAGTGGACGGCCACGGCCGAACCACTGTGCTACACACAGTGGGCGGCGCCGAAGGGCACCGCACTGTGTGTAACACAGTGGGCGGTCGCGGCCGCCACTGTGCTACGCACAGTGAACGGCGCCCGCCACTGTGCTACGCACAGTGAACGGCGCCCGCCACTGTGTGTATACACAGTGGGCGGCGGCTATGCCGTCCGCCACTGTGTGTACACACAGTGGGCGGCGCTGCCGCCACTGTGCGTATGCACAGCGGCGCCCGAACCCCTGCGAAAACCTCCGCTCTCCCCGCATGAAACCCTCCGCCTCCGTACCTGCAGTCACATTTCAAAACAAAAAAAAAGAGAAAGAAAACAAAACAAAGAAAAAGGGTTAATATAAAACCCTAACCCATTTCGGGTTAGGGTATAATATGTAAAAAAAAAATATAAGGGGTAAAAATAACATAAGACAAGTGTAATATGTAAAAATGCAACCCTAACCCCATTTCGGGTTAGGGTTAGCATTATAAGAATATATATATATACATATATATATGTATATATATATAAATGAATATATTGATATATATATATATATGTATATTTATATATACATATATATTTATATACATATTGGAGATTTAGATTTGGGGACATTTAAATTGATTTTAATTTATAATGAGGATTAGAATTTAAGAATTTATAATGTGATATATATATATATATATATATATATATATATAAAAGGGAAATTAAATTGGAAATTTAAAGCTAGATTTTAGTATAAAATTTGGGGTTAAGTTTATAATTGAAATATTATGGAAATTTTAAACATTGATTTTAATATATGAAATGGGGTTAATTAATGATAGGATTATTATACGTCCATTTACTCCTTAGGAGATTTGAAATTTAAAAAAAAAAAGGATTTAAGAATGAAGGGGTTATCAAAATCGGAAACACCATACATCAACTCGAATAATTTAATTAATTAATCAATAGACTTCCCTAATTATATTTGGGGTATTAGGAAAATTTAAAAAAAAGGGAATTTGTAGAACCAATTTTATGGACCATAAACCCTTTGGGGGTAAGCTTGGGCCAAATTTAATTTAATCGACAAATTAAGAAGTTAGGGAAAATTGGAATTGGCCTTAGCTTATTGTCGGTTTTAGTGGACAAACGACATTGTAGTAATTCGAACCCTCATCAGTTGGATGTATATAATAATTTCGCAGGTGTATCAATTAATCAATAGCATTATCCTTATATGGATTGGGAATGATTTAATACCTTAAGGTAACCAATTATTCCTTGGTTTAATTAGCGACAACTTGTCTTAGGTAATTGAGCTAGCTAACTAATCGGCAATGCAAATTAATCTTCATCAATCAAGTCACTCGCTCGAGTTGGTTATTTAACTTAACCTTAGTAAGTAAGTTAATTACTTCCTAGATAAGACAAAACTTTAAATACAGTCGTTATGTATTAGGATTTATAGCGAGTTCATGACGTCAAAAAAAAATTTTGTTGTTCCATTTTTGTGCCCTAAAGTTTGGGCACGACATATCCCATGGTCACAGCAGAGATGGGGATATATATTTCAAATTTGAACAAAGCTTAGATGAAAACGAAAATCACAGAAAAGGAAAAATACAAAGCTTTGTATGAAGAATTATTGAAGAGAGGTGGTCATCCAGTGGCACAGATTATAGATGGTTCAAAGATAAAAAAAGAGGTATGATGAATTGTTACAGGAGTACAATAAGTTAAAGAAACAAATACGAACTATTAGAGCGGGTGCGGCGTGTGTGTTAATCACTAAAAGATATGAGAATTTACAGAAATTATTAGAGGAATTATGGACTATTTATCAGAAAAATATGGATAATAATGTATCACACCAGAGAATTTATGATAGATTAAATTTGTTATTGCAAGATAAAACACAAAGTGACAAAGTTGTTATCAAGGTCAAGAAATTAATTAATGCTCATGAGAAATTTACAACTGAACTAGAAACTGAATATGAGGAGTGTCAAGGGATTATCCAACATGGATTCCCAAGTGTTGTGGATGATACATGGATGATAAAGGATAAAGGCCAATGGATTTCTGATTGCAGATCACTACTCAGTGTAGCCCTTAACATTGCCCATGCAGTTACCTTAGACATGACTAAAATAGGGGAACAACTGGAGAATTTTTTTACATTGGAAGTGGCAGTCAGAGATATCATCTTTAACGCTTGCACCTACAAAGATGAAGGATATCTTCAACATATTCAGAAGTGTGGTCAGAGGCTGGATGGAAAAAGTTAATTTGTGTCATTGAAATATGTTTTGTAATGTTTCTGGTTGTCATAATAGTTAGGGAGTTATTAGGTAGGGTTTTGACAGTTTTTAGTTTATACTGATGAAAGGGGGTGTCCTTTCATTTGTTTCTTTTGACTCACATATGTATAAGGAGTCATTTTGTATGTAGAGTGGGGGGAGGACTTTTTTCACATTGTCTGTTGGGATTGCTAGTACTATGTTAAGGCAAGTCTTTAGGAATGAAAAGTTATACTTTGTGCAAGAAAGAACAGCATGAAGTACCTATGAGTATGTAGCTTTTGTACATCTTTTTATTCCAAAACTAATATATAAGATTCATTGTTTTATCTTCAGATCATTTTGTGTTACATTGTGTTGATGAATCAAGTCCTTTGGGTAAATCTAATTTAGATTTGTTTTAGTGTGTCATCACATGTTGTTGTATAGGAAACCAAATTGTTTTTGTTTTTATTGTAGCACATAATGAAACCATTGCAGCGGTAGTCTTAAATATTGTGAGTTTTTCAAACTGTCTCCAAAGTTGATTGAAATATTTGTCCACTAAGTAACACATTAATTGTCAGATAAGGCACTGGTCTATTGTTAGTATTTGTGAGTAATTCTGGTGTGCGTAAGGTCCTCATAAGGGAAACATACTTTTTATTCTTATTATTATAGTTCTTTCATAATTACTTAAAGTTCCAGCAACATTCTCTTACAAATATTCAATTATAATCAAATGCACTCTGTTTTTCATATTTAAGCAATTAAAAGAACACAATAAAGCAGAGTTGTAGGTCAGTTTGCCAAGCCTATAAATAGCTTATGCATTAAGTTTAAATTCACTATAAAGAAGTCTCTTTGTGTTTTGGAGTTTAAGGTATACTCGCCTAGGTCTAGTGGAGCCTGAAGTGTAGAGGAATTTGGTCTTGGACCATTCATGTTCATTGGCCAAAATTGATTGGATCAGTGAGCAATTTGGCAAGTCATTTTTTATTTCCAATCTACAGTTTTGGGAACCAACATAATCAATACACATTCTAAACCTTGAGAAGATCTAATGATATCTGTTAATATTCTTTCAGAGTGGTTCGTGTGTGACATTTTGGTAAAGTTTTGGCTTCTTCCTTTAATTTTTGGCCCCCTCCCTCGATCGCTCACGTATGTGACAAGTGGTGTCTTGGTGTTGCTCTAAATGGGTCGCTTTTCTACCTAGTGTTGAGAGGACGCAGAGTTGCCGCATGGAACAGGTCTTTTCTTTGGTGTATGTTTCCCGACCCCACCATCTTTCATTTGCTGGTAGTGACACTTGGTGCCTCTGTGTTGCATGCTATGGTTCTCTTTTGTGCATTCAACTTGAAGTCTCCCATGAGTTGTCACAAGTCTTATTTGATTGTTCATGAACTAGAATGTTGTTTGCACCATGATTTTCTTGTTTGGCAGGTGCAGGGGTTGCCATTATGTGGTTGGAGTAACAACATTAAAAGTCATTTTTTCTAGTTTGCGTCTCTGTGAGAGCCACATTGGGAGATTCCTGATCGAAAGCAGTTGCTAGGATTTTTCTGATGCTTTTGTGTTGTTTGTTGAAGGCTGAGGGATATTTATAGGCCTTCTTTCTATTTTTTTAGGAGTTCAGACTTTCATGAGAATTGATTAGACTTTGGCTCATTGAAAAATCCTTTATATTAATTAAATTGGGTGAATGATAGACATATCAGATTATGCGTATGGCCTTTGTGGCTGTTTTATTTGAAGCTTAATAAACTAACTTTTGTTTTGTATTCAAATTCAGTAACTTCTATGATATATGCTATGAGACTCTACAGCATTAAACTATGTTTTAGGACTTGTTATCTATTGGATGAATGGTGAATGTCATATTATATTGAATGAGTTTACTTTAATTATCTTCTCTAATGGTGTTGAGCATCTAGATTGTTGAATGAGCCTTAAAACTACATGTATTTGAGTTTTATGTGCTGCTAGTATCCTAAAAATATTTTGGCATATCACCTAAGCAGTGTAGCTTTTTAAGTTTTCCTCTTTCCCTTTTCTCCCCCAATTGTATGAAGAGTCGGCTTCTCAAACCCAGAGGTTATTCAGTGAATCTCGTGCAAAAGGTCCCCCATCACTGAATTTCCCATAAAGTTGTTAGCGTTTAATGTAAAATTAGTAGTCAACAATTCTTTCTCTGGCACACTTGATGGGACCTAATTTTGAACAAGCCTAGTCAATTTTATGAGCCATAGACCTGTTACCAAGAGTCAAACTGCTTCAAATCCCATTTTGCTTCTACCACCCCTAGTAAGCATCCATTCATCCATAGCTACTTCTTCTCACAATCCACTTGTTATCCCTTCGGTACCTATTCCCATAGTAATGGCTCAATTTCCTCCTAGAAATTTCATGACTTAGAATAGCAGTAGCCCTCTCATTCTTCTCATTCCACCTGTAGTGTGGGGGCCAATTCCTAGATTTGCACTAAAAGTTGTCCCTAAATTCACCAGAGAATGCTCCAAGATGTCGGGAGAACACCTACAAGATGTGGCTGATGTTTTCACCATCCATAATATTACAAAAACAAATTATCTCTGAGATTGCTTGTAGCTTCATTCAAAGGAAGAGCTTTATATTGGTATAGATCTCTTGCTCCAAGCTCTATAACTGATTGGGACCAGCTAGGTGACCGCTTCTTTGAGAGATTTTCTAACAAGGCTGATATATCATCTCTAATGCAGCAATTGATTACCATCAAAAGGGCTCCTCAAGAAGCACTGTCATAATTCAATATGAGGTTTTAGAGGACCTGGCAGAGGATACCATTGTCTTCTCATCCTTCTGCAAATATGGCATTTATTTTTTATCTAAACGCCTTCAATTCAGATATATTTGTGATGATTCAATCTCTCAGAGGAAATATTCTCCCAGATGCACGTGACTTGGCGGTCCGAGAAGAAAACAATTTAATTGACACTAGAAAGCTTGCACCACAACCGCTCATGTCCGTCTTCCCTGAGTTATCAAATCAATTTCTCGATCCGCCTCTGCCTAGCACATCTGCACCCCAATCTATGTTTGTGTATCCCAGATCCCAACAAGCAATTATGTCTTCCCCTTCATCTCTAGTTGTAGAAGTCAATGATATAAAAAATTTGTTGACATATTTCTCAAATGAAATCATTAATTTGAAAAGATCCCAAATCCCCCCTTCTAGACCTCCCTTCCAGCAAAATTTCCAAGGAAATAGACCCACATATCAGCAAAACCAATATACGAATAACCGAGCTTCCTCAAGTCAGTCAAATGGTCAGATAGTTCTAGTGCCCAATCCTTTGCAAACTGTCTATCCCAACACCAATAAAGAGTTGACCGTAAGATAGAATGATCTAGCAGATGACACCAATTCTTGGTGTTTCCCATGTAACAATTCCCACACCCCAAGAAACTACCCAAAAGGCAATTTGCAATAAAAAATTGTAGATCAGCGAAGTCAAGGTGTTGCCTTGGATGATTTGGTTTATGCTTCCCCTGGCATGGACAATGCAACTCTCATCACACATATGAAAGGTATGTCAATAGAGCAGGAAACAAAGATAGCTCTGGACCATGCTTTATTCTCTTGGATGGAGGATGAGGATGTCATACTCATAAATGATGCAATTGCATCAAGCTCAGGAGCTCCTCAAGTATAGTTAGACTACAATTTCTAGTCAAAAAGATGTTTCATGGGAGAGAATGTAGGCACCCAGGGGAGGTTCATCTTACATAAAGTTCCTGAACAACCCACGATTGCTACCGCATATCCGTGAAAGGAGTTTATTCCCTATAAGCCAAGAGAAGAAAAAACATCATTGCCATTAGTATTGGACATGGTGGAGCAGCTAAAGAAAGCCCCAACTAACGTCTCCTTATGGGATCTCTTTAGCATCCTAGAGCAGAAGAATAGGTTAAAAGAAGCTCTGGTAGAGGTGGAGAGACCTGCTGACATGAATGTTGCCAATTATTTGCAGACTAATGAGGAAAGATTTGTGACCCCCGTAACACAATCGCACTTACCGGTAGTGTTGACAAATGAGGCCGCACCACCTAGATCCCAAGTGGAAGGTAAGCCTAAACCAAACCCTTTCTATTTGACACTCATAGTAGAAGACAAGCTATTACATAATTCTATGATAGATTCCAGTGCTAGCACTACCATCATGCCTAAGAAAATTGTTGAGGTTTTGAACATTAAATGCGAGCCTCTAAGTAGGGGTGTTATGCAACTACATGGAAATAAAGTTCAAACCATGGGTCTTATTATAAGTCTTTCACTGACATTGTTTGCATTTCCTAGTATCACCACGTCGCAAGAGGTAGTAGTTATTGACAACCCACCTATTTTTGGCCTCTGCCTCTTCCGAGACTTTACCACCAAGAGAGGAGGCTACTTATCTCTAGATTGGTCACACCTCATCCTCCAGACCCAACATGGTGCTAAGCTCAAAAAAAATTCAGATCCCCTACACACCAAGCATGTAGTTGATCAGGATATGCTCAATTTTAAGCCTACTCATGCCTCTATCTCTATTGAGGAGAGAAGAACTGTAGAAAATCTAGAGGATGAAGAGGTGACCAAGGATATTACACTAGAGAAAGAAGTATTCCTCAATAAATTTATCCATATTCCAATTACCATGCCACGGTTCTTGGTACCTACTGTATTTTTCATGAGGATCAGATTATCCCAAAATTAACCAAGGAGGAGTTGTCTTCTGCGATCTAGACCTTGCATTTTGATGGTGCAAGATGCAAGGTAGGTTTAGGTGTTGGAATTTGCCTTGCTTCATCTTCCAGTGAACAAGTCCTGAGGTCATTCCGTCTGCAGTTAGCTTGCTCCAACAATGAAGCAAAATATGAGGGGCTAATCCAAGGCCTATGTTTAGTAGAAAGGATGGTAATAAAATAGCTAAAAATTTTAGGTGATTATGAGCTGATAGTGCACCAAGTCCGAGGAATATCAAGTTCCATGTACATCTGCATGAGGTCCTATCACCGAAGGACATGGGATTTGATTGAAATCTTTGATGCTTTCAACATCCAAAGGATTCCTTGAAAGACAAATGCATCTATTGATCAGATGGACACTATTGGGTCACAATTCAACCCTACTATGGATTTTCTTGCCAACCCTTAGGTAGTCTATGTGGTCGTTTGACCAGCTATTCCAGACAATGACACCCACTGGAAATTTTTTGAGAGATGAGAAAATTTCTTTGTTCATTCAAAACTCCAGAGAGTTTGCTAATCAAATGCAGTCTAAATTAAAGGAGGCTTATGGGGATTAAATCATTCAATTGAAATCCAATAAGCTCCCAAATGGATTGATCACCCTGGAGAATTTATTTGACCATGATGATGCTAAAAATGACAAGTGAAAATTCACAGCCGATAAGGGTGACTACACCAAAATATTAGTAGGGAATGGGAAAACACTTAAGGTTGAAAAGGGAGGTCCCCCAGAAGATTGAGAAAGTTTGGCTCAATATTGTGATGAATACATGGGTGTGATAGCATGGTCATATGAGGATTTGAAAGGTTACAATTCTAGAATCATTCAGGACACCATTGAGCTTGCCAATGGGGCCAAACTGGTTTGACAAAAGCAGAGACCTATCAATCTGAGGATTGAGGTTCTCATGATACAAGAGCTAAAGAAATTAATAGAGTCTAAAATTGTCTACCCCATCAAGAATAGTACATGGGTATCAAATTTAGTACCAATTAGGAAGAAGAATGGGGATATCCAGCTCTGTGTGGACTTTCGTGACTTGAACCAAGCTTCTCTAAAAGACCATTATCCTTTTCCACCAATGGAACACTTGTTAAGCATCGTCACTGGGTCAGAGATGTATTCGATGTTGGATGGATTCTTAGGTTATAACCAAGTGTTGGTAAAGTCGGAAGACCAACATAAGACCACCTTCACAACCAAATGGGGAACATTTGCTTACCAGAAAATGACATTTGGATTTTCAAACACAGGTGCCACTTTTCAGAGGGCTATGGATCTAGATTTTAAGGAGCTGATTAATAAAATCATCCTCATCTACTTAGATGACTTGACGGTGTTTTTAAAGCATAAAGAAGATCATTTCGATCATCTCGAGCTATTTTTCCATAAGTGTTTGGAATTCAGCATTTCATTGAACCCAAAGAAATGCATCTTTGGAGTCTTGCAAGGGAAATTATTGGGACACATAGTGTCAAAAGAAGGAGTCTCCATCAATCCAAATTGAGTGAAGGCAATAAAAGAGCTTCATCTTCCTATCAACAAGAAGGGCATTCAATCCTTCCTAGGCAAGGTCAACTTTGTTAGCCATTTCATCTCAAACTTTGTTGAAATGGTGAGGCCTATCACACTAATGCTTAAAAGGGACATACATTTTAAATGGACTCCTGAAGCAAAAGAGGAATTTGATAAAATCAAAGACACCATCTCTTTCTCTCCAATACTCTCCAACCTTGATATGTTTTCTCTAGCTATTATAGCATTGTCGTGGTACTAACCCAGAAAGATGCAGATGAAAAGGGTGAGCATCCAATAGCCTTTCATTCCAAAACTCTAAAGGAGTATGATTCTAAATACAACTTTGTTGAAAAGCAAGCACTGAACATTGTCAAAGGCCTCAAAAAGTTTAGGCATTTTATTGCTTGCAATAAGACTACTTTGTATGTCGCTCATCCTTCAGTCAAGGAATATATAATGGAGGGCGACATTACAGAGAAAAGGGAAAACTAGATTACCAAGATATTAAAATATGACATTGATGTCAGGCCCACTAAGGTAATCCATAGAAAAGGCCTTTGTGAATATATAGCCCAAGAGTCTGGCCCTCGAGAAGCTAAGACTACTAGGGAGGAAGCTGTGATGTTCACCTCTGAGCGAACGACAAAAGGTTGGATCGAGAGCCAAAAACACTTCATGGACACTAGAATCTTCCTAGTTGGCATCTCTCCTGAAAAGAGGAGATTATATAAGATGCAAAATAGCGGCTTTCGCCTTATTGAAGGAGTGTTTTTTAAAAGGAATTTTGACAGGATTCTACTCTGCTACATAGACCAAGACCAAGCTCGTAAGATCTTACATGAATTCCATCATGGCCTTTCAGGGGGGCATTATTCAGCACAAACCACCATCATCAAGATTAGCCATGCTAGGTATTTGTGGCCCTCAATGTTTAAAGACACACATGCTCTGGTAAGAGAATGCAAGGAGTGTCAATACTAGAGTGGTAGGTGGAGGAAGGCAGCAATGCCACTCAGGCCAATAATGATGGAAGAACCCTTTGCTCAATGGGGTCTGGATTTCATAAGGATCATTAATCCACCTAGCTCAACCAGAAAAAAGTGTATTCTTACTACCACTGACTGTAATACCCTAAAATTGGTCATCTAAACCATGGGCCCCTAATCTCGACAACATCACCAAGGTCCTAACCAAAGGTAATTAAATCAATCTTGAGCACATTATTAATTCTTTAATCATCAAATATCACATGGCAAATCAACTACTCAATATTAATTAAATATTTATTTAATTAATCAAATCATTTCCAATAATATCATTTTGATCAATTATCCCATTTTAATTTATTAAATATCCTTGCATATTTAATTAATAAATAAATTTGCCATTCAATCATGCAAAAAGGATTAATTTATTACAAAGAGTTGAATTGAAAATAAAATAAAAAGAATTGAATTGAGAGAAATCAAACTTGAGATATTATTTCTTTTTCTAAATTTAGAACTTGAAATCAGAAAAGCAATTTAATTGAATTATTGAATTATTCTCTAAAATTAGAACCCAAAGCTTTTCAGAAAAAGAAGTTAAGTTACATTGAAAAGACCTTTTTCTTGAATAAATTAAAGAATTATCTATTTTCATCATATATGCATGGAATTAATTTATTATTATTTTCCAATGCAACTTGGACTTCTAATTTGCATGCATTTCAATTAAACTATAATTGGAATCTATCTCAAGGTTAACTGAACATGATTTCTCACTTATTTTCAATTAATCCTAAATTGAGCTTTTTCATCATTTCTCTTGTGATTCTCTATAAATTCAGTCTTCAACTCTCATTCTAATTCACCCCAAAGATTTTTGAGAACACGCTTGGAGATTATTATCACGCTAATTTCGCTCTGGAGTCATTGAAGATTATTGTGCTTTTTAGATTATTTGCATCCATTTTACATCCATTATTGCTTTCACTGTTGCTTGAAATTGATTATTTGCTTGAATTATTCATCCATCTTGCATCCATATAGCTTAATATCATATAGATTAAATCCTTCATCTTGGTGTAGTCTAGTCACTAGTATTGCTTATTAAAATCTAAGAGCAATCTTATACTTGCATCTTTTAGAAGGCAATTGGTCGCTTTGCTATGGTTTATTATTTATTGATTATTGATTACTAACCATGCATATAATGACTTAATTGAAGTGTTGTGCTTGCAGCTACAGGTTCACTTTTTCACACACACATCTCCGGCGCCCACCGTGGGGCCCGAAGACTACATTTTTTCGGCCTCCAAGACTGGCCACTTTTTTTTAGTTATTTTCCAGATTTCAGATTTTTCGTTCGTACATCTCGTACGACAATTTTTATAGGCTGAAACGACAAACTGTAGGTGTTGCACGAATTGCAAATATCTTATCGTACAAGCAGATCCTCTGTCATACGAGAAGATCCTCTGTCGTACGAGCAGAAATCCTTTGTTGTACGAGTAGACATCATCAATAATTTTATTTCGTACAATACTGCATCCTGTCTCGTACGAATCAAGTGTCTGTCGTATGATTCTGTATTTTCTGGTAAAAGAGGCATTTTCATAATTTTCTCATTTTTGATTGATTATTCTGATGACTGACCCTGACTATTTATCTGTCTATCTCAGAATTTTTCACAACCTAATCAGTTTTTGCAGAACATTTGTCGAAGAATATGCTTGTCGCACAAAGACAATATGACTACTGATTCATTGTCTTTGTAGGTTGCCTAAGGAGAATCGACCAAACAACATGTATTCTTTAAATTCTTTTTTAGGAACCTAACTTGCTATCTGGTTAAAGAACAAATTTGTCTTTCATGCTTTTAGAAGATTCTGAGAGGTAGGAGAGTATGCTCTTGTCTTTTCCTAGACAATCAGAAATCTAGACCCTTGAAGCTTTTTCTTTGTTTGAGATTTGTACATCTTTAGCAGGCCTACCCTCCCGAGGGGTTGAAAAACTCTTAAAGCCATTACGGCCGGTGTGAGGGGAATGACCTAAGTGGGAATGGCTAGACGCCAAGTACTCCAACCCACTATAAAATAAATGTGATTTGATGAAAAATCAAGTCAACGACAATGCTCGGGAATAGCTCTCCTTCGTACCTTTGGGTATATTAAACCTTGGTTTGCAAGGCTAGGAGACCTCTTAATTGAGTTTATACCTCAACACACCAAACAGATCCCTGACTAAATCCAATTTAAAATTAGAAGCTACCTAGTTCACCTCTAAAAGGGGGATAATCTTTGTGCAAGAGAGATAGTAACTCTCCCAAGATACTTGTCATTTCATGCCCCCATTAGCGTTTGGAGTCGGATAATACGGTGTTGAGAATCCATTGCGTGAGACTTAGCAGTTGTATTCTGATTAGCTATTAGGTGTGTACCTGAGTCTACAAGAAAAGGTTTTCTTTCCTCACCAAATTCCTTAGGGTTTGCATGTTGTGATTGGAGTCACTATACATACTACTTGTTTTCAGTGTTTTCATCCCTGAAACAAAAATTGAAATACTAAAAATTGGTGAAGACCAGAAACAACTCAGTGAGTCAAAACTCTGTCCATGTCAGAAACTAGTCAATTCTAAGTTAAAACTTTTTCCGTGTCAGAAACTAGTCAATTCTAAGTCAAAACTCTCTCTGTGTTAGAAACTAGTCCATCCTAAGTCAAAACTCTCTCTGTGTCAGAATTTAGTCCATCCTAAGTCAAAAATCTGTCTGTGTCAGAAGCTAGTCCATCCTAAGTCGAAACTCTATCTGTGTCAGAAACTAGTCCATTTTAAGTTAGAAATCTGTCTGTGTCAGAAACTAGTTTATCCTGGTAAAAAATCAGTCCATCTCAGAATTAGTCATACTCAGTTATCATACTCAGCAATCAGAAAAACTTAGAATTTCTAGACTCTGTCCTATGAATAGTTGTACAAGTCTAATAATCCATCGTGTTGCACTAGGTCCTGTGTCATACGAGTCTACTAGTTTGCCATCCTATACCATATTATCTGTCGTACGAGTCTAAGTCATCTATTGTCCTGCACTATATCCTATCTCATACGAGACAGAATTTCCCTCAGTCTTTTGTCGTCTTGCACATGCCCATTTGTCATATGGTACAAGGTAGCAATTCATACAAAACAGAACTATTGTCATCCTGTAGCTGCTAAATTGTCGTCCAGTCCAGAAAATACTGTTGTACGAGTCTTTGGTTTTGTCAAAATAGAACAGGCAAACTTGCCTAGAAACAACTTACAACAAACATAATACTGGTTATCATTTTCCTAAGCATAAACAGATCAAGACAATGTACCTTTGCCATTTGCATTGCACGATTTGGTCGATCACCTTTCAGCTAGTTCAATCAACTACCTATCAAATTTTAGTCACTTAGATAATGTCTTATATAGGATAGATCATTCCTGAAACCAGACTGAATCTTACACTACGCTTAGAATCAACTTAGATAACATCTTAGATAGGATAGATAGTTCCTAAAATCAGACTAAATCTCAGTTGTTTCTCCTAAACAATACTCTAAATAGAACAACTAGCTCTGAAATTGATCTTGACCTCTGCATCACAAACAACTCTAGGTCACACAAATCCATAAAGATGCCTATTCAAACTAGGAGTTCTCGTAAGAAATAAGCCAAAGGAAAAGACCAAACTTTCACCTATCAAGATAATCCATTCTATGTGAAGGATCCACTCACTGACATGCTGTCATCATCAGGCAGACCAATTTTTGATGAACCCGAATCTCCCACCATACATGAGACAGAATACAATGATGGAAACAAAAACAACCATAATATTCCCAAAAATCATAATGACTCCTCATCATCAAGTGAGATTGACGAAGACACTAAACCTCTAGAAAAAGAAATCCTTGACTGTTAGAAAGACAAAGACTTTAGAAAAATGATGAAAACTATCATGACCCGAGAGAAGGAAGACTATTTCTTAGAACTAGCAAAACAAGGTGCCAAACTTCCTATTGGATATGATGTTCAGACAATTGTTACTAAAAAGGAAGACTCACCTATACTCATGGTACACAAACAGTTACTAGCTTTGCAGATGGAGGTCACATAACTGAAGAATAAGGACAAGTCCCCAAAACAATATTCTCTGGAAACAATATGTCCCTTTCCATTTGACAAAAATCTACACATGCCTCCACTTCCTCCACGAGTGAAAATCCCAAAATTTGACAAATGTGATGGTACCTCAGATCCTCAAGATCATGTTAGGGAATTTAGTGCTTCTTGTATGGAATTCATGCATGATCAAACGTACCTCATGCGTCTCTTCCCAAGGAGTTTAGGGGGTCAAGCAATGGAATGGTTCTCAAGTCTACCCAAAGGAATAAAAACATTTGAAGAACTAATCCAACTATTTTTACAACAATACTCATACAAAATTCAACATCCTATGACTATGATCGATCTTTTTAATACTCAACAGAAAACAGGGGAACCTCTTCTTACTTTTCTCCAACGCTGGAGAAAGATGTTCTCTAGGTACCCACAACCTATTCCAAACTCTGAGAAAATGGATATTTTTGTCAATAACTTGGTCCCTGAACTGAAATATAGCATACAAATGCAAGTACACCCATCATTTAACAAAATGGTAGATAATGCCATTTAAATGGAAGATGCGCTCATAAAGAAAGGAGATATCACACCTTGGAAAGAAACACAAACAGGATCTAGCTCTAAAGAGAAGAACAAGTATTGGAAATTTGCCAAAGACAACAACAAGAATGTTGTTAATGATGGAGTAGTAGACACTGTCAAAACCAACTCAAAATCCACAATATTCAACTTGGCTAGTGGTACACAAGCACTTAAAGCTGCTGAGATTGCAGTAGAGAATCCGCCAAAGAAAACAAAGGAATGGTTCAAAGAAAAGCCTTGGCTTTCCAAACCTAAGCGTGATTTTACTCCTCTTGAAGAATCATATGAATCTACTTTCAAGACTCTATTGGCAAACAACTTGATAACACTACCAAATAACTCCAGACCATATGATCTAGATGTCAAACCAAGATGGTGGAGAGAAAATGAATACTGTGACTTCCATCGAAATAAGGGTCATAACATAAACAATTGCATGAAGCTAAAACATGAGATTCAAGATCTCATAGACACCGGTAAAGTTGTAGTTGGGAATCATCCAACCAATGCTAATCATAAAGCATTTAAAAACCCTTTGCCTACTTACAAACAAGGTGATTCCTCAAAGACCAAAGGAGGTGTCAAGGTAAATTATACTTATGCCAGCCAGGACAACATTATCAACATGATTGAGCCTTCACATTTGAAATATTGCAATGTGATTATAGTTCAAGATAAACCAAATGAATCACGATATGCAAGATCTCTGGCCCGATCTCAAAAGAAAGTTACCCTCCAAGGAGCTAGTTCTTCCAACCCAGCTCAGGAAACATCAAATCCAATAGCCTTGCCAAACAAACAAAAGGAATCAACCTTGGACAAATTTAAAAGGTTAACCTCATCATCATCCTCTGGATACAGCGTGGTTGAACAGTTAAAAAGGACAAATGCTCAAATTTCAATTTTTGAATTGCTACAACTCTCATCTGCTCACAAGGAAATCCTAGACAAAGCATTTCTCACTACCAACGTTCCAAAAGATTTAGACATTGATCGGTTTTAGTCTATGGTGGGTCATCTGACTTCACCTCACTATTTAACCTTCTCTGAAGAAGATGACAATTCATTAAGTCATCCACATAACCAACCATTGCATATTGAAGCCATGATCCACAAACACAGAGTCAAACATGTTTTGATAGATGGAGGCACGGGGTTGAATATCTGTACTTATCATCTGCTTACACAACTAGGGTTCTCTGAAAATGTCATTAATCCAGGCAAGAAAATAATAATTAAGGCCTATGATGAGGAAGAGAGGACCTCCAAAGGTCTGGTATCATTACCAATCAAAGTGGGACCAGTAGAGAGATGTCCTTTTCCAGGTTCTCGATATTCCATTGTCATACAATATATTACTAGGCAGGCCATGGATTCATGAAATGAAGGCAGTACCATCAACATATCACCAATGCTTAAAGTTTCCTTATAACGGAGCTGAAGTCAGTATTCCTGCTGATACAAATGTCATCTGTAATGCATTGACAAAAGGTGCAAATAATTTTGTGCCACATAATAGGGCAGCCTCTCCAAATGAAGATCCAGAAACATTGATGAAAGACTTAGAAAAGAGATTGAAGATTACATATACCGGCATGGATGACTACAAGATAGAACCGTAACTATCATTAGTTTCTCTTCCTCCATCACCAAAATAGTTGGACAAACCATCAAAGGCTATGAGAACACAAACTTCAGCTCCAAATACTATATATTATGGTCTCTTTATACAGTCTTCTACCTCCTTGGTGGATGAAATAGAAGAGGATGTTGTGCTTAACTAGATCTTTAAGGAGATAGTCCAAATGAGGAGGTATGACATTGTGAGATTTCCTCAAACCAATATGGTCATGGTTACAAAATGATTCAGTGCATGGGGTACTCAGGTACTGGTCCTCTGGGCAAATAGAAAGAAGGTATTACTGAACCAATTCAGCTACAAACCAAATCCACACATGATAAGGCTGGACTAGGATACAATTCGAAAAAGACATCAGAACAAAAACATGTTTCTAATTCTAAGTGCTCGAAAAATATATCACCTTTAACATTACATGAAGCAAACACTAAACAAACAAAAGTAAAGTGTAGAAAAGAGAAAGAGGAATCAACAATCAAGAAAGAAGAAATAGTCAGTACCCAGGCTTTGATGGTATCAGCTATGATAATACAAGAAGTTGAGGTTCCTGAGGATATAAGAGATGAAGTGGTAAGAATCCGAGAATTGTTTTCACCATTAAAAGTTCCAGTTACATATACTGGCAGGCAACAAGTAGATGATTTAGAGACTGATTCAAATGAGTATGAATGGGGTCCTGACTATCTTTCAGACACATCCACTACAGAAACTCCAGAAGAATCTAGTGGTGTCATAGATGATACTCAAGAGATGATGCGCATAAAAATAGAGAAGGAAATACAAGAAATAAGACAAAAAAGGCAAGCAAATTATGAACAAGGATTGAAAGAAGGAAGAATACCAAAAAGCTTCTCATCTATGTGCCCTTATCCTAAAATAGAACAAATCAATTATAGCACTACATGGGAAGAGTTGGAAGCTACAGAACAAGAACCAGTCATTAGTCCAGAGGAAGCTGAATGGAGTAGACGACAACAAATCATAGAAACAATGAGATCATGTCAACAAGTGTGTCAAATGCAAATGACAAATGAACCACAACATGAAGGAACTTGTAGCATTAAAGATGTTGGTATTGATACCATACATATGCTTACTAAATCACCTAAAAGAGGCTTAGAAACTTCATCCGATGACAATCTTATTCATGATGATATCCACTCAGCCTCAAATTCTGAATCATGTGATACAAACAATGAAAAGTTGCCTACTAGTCTTATTGTTGTTAAACCACGATATGACATCCACTCTGGCGTAGTAAACGATGTTACAAGTATGTCTATTGGATTAGATCAAATAAATATTAACATGAACTTTAATAATCATGATCTGACTCTTCCTAGTCTTGAGACACTTACGTAAGGTATCATTCTAGAACTTGACTTTTCAATCCGCAGCTGTGATAACAATATTGTGAATGCTCTTGAACCTATCCAAAATTTGTCCTTAGTACATCCTAAATTGATTGACTGTACTTTAGAGAATCAACCCATGGATATACCTACTTTTTCCAATGACTATACATTATCCTATTATCTCAATGCAGTCGAACCTATAAACTCTTCCACCAGTGAACAGAGAAAAAATATGACTAAAGCGGATATCAAGTATCTTAGTCACAAAAACAAGAAAAATAAAAATAAGAGATCTGATGGCGAAAACCATATTGTGGCGGTGTCAGAATCTAAAAAAGAGAAAATAAAGGACGTACCTAAAGGTGAAAACCTCTTTGAGGCGCCTGAAGGTGAGATACTTGGTATACTGCCCAGTCATTTCCAGGAGCGATCTTCCATATTGATCGAACCAACTCAGCCAGTGAATATCGGGAATCAAGAGACACCACAAATCATTCATGTAGCTCAATCGCTATCAGCAAAAGAATTGAAGGAGTTCACTCAGCTATTCTCATAAAAGAAAATAAACTTTGCATGGATGTACTCTAATATGCTAGGCTTGGATCCTGATCTCATTATGCACCATCTCTCAATCACACTAGGAGTAAAACCAGTTAAACAAAAACTCTGTAAGATGCACCCGCATGTAGCGTTATTGGTCAAAGATAAACTAGAGAAACTGCTCAAAGCTAGATTTATCAAAGCAATAGATTATGCTGAATGGATTTCCAACATAGTGCCTGTGTCGAAGGCAGATAAATCTATCAGAGTTTGTACAGATTTTAGAGATCTCAACAAAGCATGTCCAAAAGATGACTTTCCATTGCCAAATATTGATATGATAGTCCACATGACAACTAGGTATGAGATGTACTCACTAATGGATGTATTTTCTGGCTACAATCAAATTAAAATCGCTCCTGGAGATCAAGAAAAGATAGCTTTAACCTATGCGTGGGGAACCTTTTGCTGGAACATTATGCCATTTGGGTTAAAGAATGCAAGGGCAACCTATCAAAGAGTAGTTACAACTATCTTTCATGACATGAATATGGAAGATTTTGTTGATGACACCTTAGTGAAGACTATGAAAAGATCAACGCATATTCAAGAGTTAGGTCCTATACTTGACAAAATGGAAAAATTCAATCTCTGATTAAATCCAAAGAAGTGTGCATTCAGAGTGGCATCTGGTAAACTACTTGGCTACATCATTTCAAAGAAGGGAATCAAGGTTGATCCTAAGAAGGTCCAAGCTATAATGGAAATGCCACCTCCAAAGAACATCAGTCAAATGAGAAGTCTACAGAGACGTCTCCAATCCATTAGAAGATTCATTTCTCAGCTAGCAGATAAGGCTCAACCTTTTACAAAAGTTTTGAGAAAAGGAATAATATACAACTAGGATCAGTAGTGTGAACAACATCTTCAGCAAATAAAAGAGTACCTATCTAATCCACCGATATTGATGCCACCTATTCAGGGTAAGCCACTAATCTTAATTATATAAGCAACTGATTCATCACTGGGGGCACTTCTGGCGCAATAGGATGACAACAAAAAAGAATGAGTTATTTATTACATCAGTAGGACATTGGTGTCTTATGAAATGAGCTATAGTATAAGAGAAAAAGCATGCTTGGCATTAGTCTTTGCATCATAGAAACTAAGGCACTATATGCTAGCACATTTAGTCAAGTTGGTGGCCAAAATCGATCCACTCAAGTATCTTCTTAATAAAGAAACACTCAATAGAAGATTGGCGAAATGGGTAATGATCCTTACAGAGTTTGACATTGAATATGTGGAATGCAAAGCCATAAAAAGATAGGTAATTTCTGATCAACTTGCTGAAGCTCCACTCGAGGATACTCAACCACTACACATTGAGTTCCTAGATGAATCAATAATGCATCTTACTCAACAACCCTAGAAGATGTTCTTCGATGGTTCCTTTACTCAAAATGGTTCAGGTGTTGGCATATTATTTATTACTCCTCAGAAGTATTCAATCCCAAAGTCTTATAAGATTCTATTCCCTTGCACAAACAACATTGCAGAATATGAAGCTTTGGTGAATGGGATAAAACTAGCTATTGAATGGAAGGCTGCTAAATTACATATCTATGGAGATTCTCAGCTGGTCATCAATCAGATCAATGATACATATCAGACTCGAGATGAGAAATTGATGCCTTACAAGAGGATGGTGGAGGATCTCAAGAAGTACTTTGCTTTTGTATCATTCCAATAGATTCCTAGATCAGCGAATAGAGCAGTAGATGCTATGGCCACCTTAGCATCTATACCTGAGTTACAAGAGTCCAATTTTTTCTTTGATTTCCTGGTGGAAGATTTATATTACCTCACTTATGATTCTCCTGAGACCCAAATAGTCTGTTCTATTATTGGACATGACTCATCTCAATACAACCACATCTATTCCTATCTATGCTATCAAATTATTCCTGAAAAACCTTACTCATAATGGGAAAAGAAACCTAATTCAAAATGCTTCATGGTATGTTATCATAGCTAGCGATTTATTTAGATGAGGTTTGGATGGTACATTGCTTAGATGTTTAGAAACTGAAGAATATAAACGTGCATTATCGAAAGTCCATGAAGGTATTTGTGGATCTCATTCGAATGGTTTTACTTTAGCTTGGAAACTATTATGAGCTGGCTACTATTGGCCAGATATGGAAAAAGATGCCATAAAATTTGCTAAGACTTGTGAGAAATGTCAGCTTCATGGAAATCTCATACAGGCCCTGGCAAGGGACCTCATACCATTTATAACACACTGGCCTTTTCAGCAATGGGCCTTTGATCTCATTGGTCAGATATATCCGGCTTCATCCAATGGACATAAATTCATCATAACTGCCACTGAGTATTTCACCAAGTGGGTAGAGGCAATTCCGCTCATCAACACAACTGGTAAACAAGTCGTCTTGTTCATCCTGAACTATATCATTTGTAGGTATGGGATACCTTCGTCCATCGTGACTGATAATGGAGGACAATTCAAGAATAAAGATTTGGATGAGCTTTGTGAGAAATTCAAAATAAAGCAACACTCATCATCAGTATATTACCCTCAAGGTAATGGACAAGCTGAGGCATCTAACAAAAACCTACTGACTATCTTGCACAGAACAGTGAACAAGTCTAGGAAGTATTGGCATTTGCAGCTCAATCTTGCACTATGGGCTTATAGAACAAGTATCAGAACACCTACTGGGGCTACACCTTTCTCTTTGGTGTATGGGTCCGAAGCAGTATTACCTATTGAAGTAGAAATACCATCTCTAAGAGTTTTGTTGCAAGGTCTTGTTACTGATGAAGATCATAGAATATCTAGATTGCAAGAACTCAAATTTTTGGATGAGCATTGGCAAGTGGCATTTGATCATCTCAGAGTGTATCAGAAGAGAATGTCCAGAGGATATAACAAGAAGGTTCAACAAAAAGAAATTCAAGTTGGTGACCTAGTTTTGATAGAAAATCCAAAAAATCAACAGTTTTGCAACAATAAGAGAAGTTTGAACCTAACTGGCTGGGTCCCTACATTGTTACTGCAGCATATGGCTCTGGTGCCTATCAACTCTCAAACTCAGAAGAAGAATAGCTCCATGAACCGATTAACACCATCCACTTGAAGAAATTCTTTGCTTAGCATTCTCTGCTCTAGGAAACATGTACAGCTCCTGAAGAAATCCAAAAAAAAATAGAAAAAAGAAAAAAGAAAAAAAAGAAAAAAGAAAAATAATTGCCCTAGTGAAAACCTGGTAAACAGGCACCTTGGTAAAAAAAAATGAATCTCTGCCAAGCAAGTGAAAACTTGGCAAATAGGCGCCTCTTGTACTCAAGCGCTTCATCTATCAACACAATGTTGACATTTCCCGCTTTCATGCATCTTTTGCTTTTGCTTGTACATATTTTCTATCACTTTTGTGACATCCTGGTTTGTTGGAACCCTCATGACTTGAAACTGATCAACGTCCTAGTCTTAGGTTACTTGACAGAGAACATTACATATCCTAAGCAGTGTCAACCAAGTCATTTTTTCATCAGTGAAACCTGGTCGTCTACTCTGAGTCAGTCACCTGTCTCCTAACTACCAAAGAGTTTTATCATTGAGTTCACAAGCAAAACAACATAATGAAAAACATTCACTAAACAGTTTGAGCTATGAATGAAATTTTTCTTTGTATGTTGTCTTTTATATTGATTTTTGATTATTGTCCCTCTGAGTAACTCGAGGAAGTCTATTGTGACTAAGAGGAGCAAGGATTGGGGGCATAATATTTTCTTTGTTTTCTGCTTGTAGGAATGATCCCGATGATCTGGAAACATATAAATTAGTTGGGTGTCTATGATAAGAGCCTTCACATCAAGGTGAAATCACCTCACATACCTTGACTCTGCTTATTTGTATGTTACAGGGAGGTCCATATCATTTCTTTGTTTGTTTTGAGAGAATTTCTTTATGATGCAATTCGGGTCCCTACGAAATCTGTCCAAGGATATGAATGAAAAAAGGGTCATTGCGGACAAGATAATTAATATTGCACATTGAAAAAGAAAAGAACTCTAACCTGCCTGTTGTGTTTGTTATGCTCAGTGATGAATCTTAAGTATTTTAAATCCAGTGACTAGGTTTAGGTTGCATTTTGCACATCATTTTGCATATCATTTCGCATTTTTGTGAATATAGAGTGATTCCGGTATGGTCATAATCTCTTTATCTTTTGAAGGAGAGCTGAAAGCATCATCATTTCTTACGCTAAGTGGTCTTTTTATCATCATTTCTTTGATTGAGTACTTGTGTTTTGAGATGTTTAGCTGCATACATAACATTTCATATAGCTTCATACATTTCATTATTACTTATTTGCATTATCATTTATTTGCATATCAAAGAAACAAAAATATACATTCATAATCATTTGCATTACATACATTTATATGGAAAAGAAATGCATACATATAGAATAAAGCATATAAGAGACATCTCATAAGCGAATCAACACAAGTACGATGAAGTCAAATCAGATCTCGTATATATATAATGTCAAGTATAAGAGTACAAAATGATGTCCAATGACATATACAAACTCCCATCGGAGCAAGAATCGTATAGGCTACAAAAATGGGTGTGTCTACAAAAAATATATATCCAAACTACAAAAAATGAATCATCTAGTTGGTGCTCTCTCCCTCATTTCCTGGTGGAGGAGTAGAAGCCTGATGCCCGGGATCCTGTTGAGGTGCTCGTGCTCCCTCTGATCTAGCCATATACTGTGAATAGGGTTGCACCTGCTATGCAACAGGAACTGCGACACTATATGCCACCACATAATAAGCTGCCCTATTGCTCTGGAGAAGCACCTCCTGTTGTAGAGACTCTATCTCTACTCTTGACTCTGCTCTCAATGTTGTGATCTGGCGATCATGATTGACCCTAACCTCGACCAGTTGTCGGTCTCACTCTGCCAGCTGAGTCTGAGCCACTATCAACTGTGACTGTAGCTCTGCAAGACGTGCTCTCATCGACTATCTTGTGTGAGCCCCCTGCTCTCTCGTAGGCTCTCCGCCACCATCTCCACCGCCATCTCCACCTGTGGCTCCACCCTGCTCATCCCACCACTGGAAGACCTGCCTCAGAGCTATTTTCTCCTCCTCTCCACCACCCAACCTCATGCCTACTCTCCCAAGGGATCCACCCTCATCCCTCTGCTGTCCAACATCAGTAGGTACAATGCTACTGCTAGCACTAGGATCACCACCAGTCCATCATGGAGCCTCTGATCTTTGCACCTATCCCTACCTCTAGCCCTATCCCTGTGTCGGTGCAGGGGCATCATCCTCCACATTCTCAATATGAGGAGCCTGCTCTCCCAGATCTATAAATCGAGGGAATGGATGCTGCTGAAAGTAATCCCTATACTGGGGCAATACCCACGCATCTACTACATCCTCCAGGTAATTCCATCTCAAGTGATGTAAACCTATCAGCTCCTACATAGCCAAAGCATATGACAACCATGGAGACTATCCCTGCCTCTCCTCATCAACATAGCGAGCATACACTGTATACTCCTGTGAGATCCCCTGAGGTTGGTCGTACTGCCTCATCACTCATGAAATGATGAATCGCTCCACAACAGTCTGTGATCTCCCGATCAGTGGGCGTGTCACAAAATGGTCCCTGCGAACCCTCTGCTAGTCATCCCACAGCTCCAATCCCTTGTATGGTCTCCAAACAACTACTATAAGGTCGTTGAGCTATCATCACCAAAAATCTATCTTGCCTAGATGGGGCTTCGTAATATATTCGGCATACCTGTAAATAATCGGCTGCCCTAGCTCTCTGCTATCATCAACAATCGGCTGACAAATGGGAAGGTGCTCCCAAGCCCACACCTATAAAATGTATACACTCGTGGCCATGCTCTGCCCATCTTTGTAAACAATCTCATGCATCTCTCGATACATGTGAGCCAATAAACAAGAGCCCCAGTCAAGTCTCTGAGGGGTCTCTATCAATCTCTCTAGCATCTGGCTCCATCTGCTCTGGAAACCTTGCTGCCCTCTGTCCGGCATCAAGAAGCAACCAATAAACCCTGCTAGAACACATGCCAGAGGATGCTCCTCACTATACCTACTCATAAGAATGTCCCAACTCATGGAATGAGTCAAAATGTTAGGGTCCCTGAATACGATCCTAAGAGCCTGTAGTATAGGTAACAACGCAGTATTATAATCCACCTTATCCCCAGCAAAAGGGATACAAAGGATCCTGTACACATCCTCGGGAGTGATAGTCAACTCCCCAACTGGAAAATAAAATGTATTCTCCTCCAAATGAAAATGCTCAACCAATACCGTGAGCATTCCGTGGTTCACATGGATATCAGGTAATCGCAATAGATGAGTCAAGCCGCATAAATCAACATGAGCCTGCTCAACCTCAAATAGATGATGAACTAATGCCATTGTAGGTGGATATACACATCTGAAGAGCACAGGAGGTAATCGAACCTGCAAAAACCCAACAATGATCATCAGAAAACATTCCAAATGAGCCTACAAGAGAAGTTAAACATCACACAAATCCAAATAAGTCAAATCCAAAACCAAAATTTTGTGTTTACACTTTCAAAAAAGATCACTGTCTTTCGAATGACAAAACACAGTCAAGCAACATCTCGTATGAGTCAGGAATGGCTCTCGTATGAGAAAACAGCCTCAAATGACAATTTAATAGACTTAGCATGACAAAATGGTCTTTAACAGACCTGTCGTATGACACAAGGGTGGACTTCGTACAATAAAACTAGTAGGCTCAAATGAAAACAAATTTTTTACCAGTTTCTTGTACATGACAGGATCCTGTCTCGCATGATAAACTGAGACACCCAACCCAAAACCCGTGAAAAACCTCAAAAAAGCATAAAAAAATTCAAAATTGGAAACATAAAGAGGCTTAAGATCGATCACTTACTGCTAGCTCATAGTTTCGGGGTCTATTGTGATGTCTCTGGTGCTCAAATCAATGCTGACGAGTAGGGACCACCATTTTTCTTCGTAGAAGGCTTTTTGAATTTTCAAACTTGGAGGGTTAAAATGATTTGAAAATGACACTTTCATCCCATATATAGCCTAAAACCTAATTTTTCAACTTGCTCCGATGGTTATGAAAATTGTACCCTTAGCTAATTTGCCTGCTCTGATTCCATTTTTGGGATCAAAATCAAAATTCAAGATCATTTTGCTAGCCAATTTCACAATTTTGACCAGTTAGCACTTTTTTAATCAAATGCTCATTCTTTCTTCAAATTGCGCTCAAATTTCAACGCCGAATCTTACTTCAGTTTCATTCTACACATCAACATTTCAATCAACTCTACGCTCAATTTCTCATCAATCAACGCCAAAATTTTCAAAAAATCCTCAGAATCAATTTGTGCTCAAATTACTTATTTTTGCCAAACAATTGCCTATAATCAATCCCTTGCTATCTTTCGATTTCCCTCCCGAGGGGGCATACTCACAACCTTATGACTTCACATCTCACAAGTCGAGAAAATTTTTCAAATCTTCAACCAAAGTCAAGCAAAATCTTTTCAACTAAAGAAAATCAATCCTTATTGCTAAGGGGCATCTCAACTTCATCGCTTCACATCAAGTTGAGATCTCTCAATCATCTGAATCGAATCAATCGCTAGGGGCATATCAGTTTCATTGCTTCAAATCAAGCTAATATTTGTCTTTCATCTGAATTAATCTCTTAACGTTAATCAATTTCATCACTCCAAATCAAGCTGATTATTCATTTAAACCCAATCAAAAGTTTCAAGAGTATCTTTGATCACACTAAATCTAAGTAAGTGTTCAGTATTCATTTCTTGATCAAGTTGAATGATTTATTCTTCACTCATCGTGTCTTGATCAATCAAGTTCAAGATCGATTTTTATCATCACTCACTATATCTAAGATCAATCAAGTTCTAGATCAGTAAGATCCGCTTCTTGATCAATCAAGTTCAAGTTCGGTATCTTTGTTTTCTATTGTTCCTCAGTTCAATCAAGTTCGGGATCGGTATCACTTTAATCAGACTTCATTCAGCTTTGTCACTTCGAATCAAGCTAAACACCTTGCTTTTCATCTAGTTCGTGATCAATCAAGTTCAGAACTGGCATCTCCTAGACATCACACATTCTTTGAACCAACGAGCTGCTTGCACATTAATTCAAAGAGGGGCAAATGTAATACCCTAAAATTGGTCATCTAAACCATGGGCCCTTAATCTCGACAACATCACCAAGGTCCTAACCAAAGGTAATTAAATCAATCTTGAGCACATTATTAATTCTTTAATCATCAAATATCACATGGCAAATCAACTACTCAATATTAATTAAATATTTATTTAATTAATCAAATCATTTCCAATAATATCATTTTGATCAATTATCCCATTTTAATTTATTAAATATCCTTGCATATTTAATTAATTAATAAATTTGCCATTCAATCATGCAAAAAGGATTAATTTATTACAAAGAGTTGAATTGAAAATCAAACAAAAAGAATTGAATTGAGAGAGAAATCAAACTTGAGATATTATTTCTTTTTCTAAATTTAGAAATTGAAATCAGAAAAGCAATTTAATTGAATTATTGAATTATTCTCTAAAATTAGAGCTCAAAGCTTTTCAAAAAAATAAGTTCAGTTGCATTGAAAAGACCTTTTTCTTGAATAAATTAAAGAATTGTCTATTTTCATCATATATGCATGGAATTAATTTATTATTATTTTCCAATGCAACTTGGGCTTCTAATTTGAATGCATTTCAATTAAACTATAATTGGAATCTATCTCAAGGTTAACTGAACATGATTTCTCACTTATTTTCAATTAATCCTAAATTGAGCTTTTTCATCATTTCTCTTGTGATTCTCTATAAATTCAGTCTTCAGCTCTCATTCCAATTCACCCCAGAGATTTTTGAGAACACAGTTGGAGATTATTATCATGCTAATTTCGCTCTGGAGTCATTGAAGATTATTATGCTTTTTAGATTATTTGCATCCATTTTACATCCATTATTGCTTCCATTGTTGCTTGAAATTGATTATTTGCTTGAATTATTCATCCATCTTGCATCCATATAGCTTAATATCATATAGATTAAATCCTTCATCTTGGTGTAGTCTAGTCACTGGTATTGCTTATAAAAATTTGAGAGCAATCTTATACTCGCATCTTTTAGAAGACAATTGGTCGCTTTGCTATGGTTTATTATTTATTGATTATTGATTACTAACCATGCATATAATGACTTAATTGAAGTGTTGTGCTTGCAGCTACACGTTCACTTTTTCACACACACACTGACTACTACACCAGATGGTCTGAGGCTGTACCCCTAAGGAATTCATTAGAAACTAAAATACTAGTATTTTTGGAGCTAGTATGCCGGTATGGTTCACGAAACACCATAATATTGGATAATGTGCATGGATTAATGGGCTCATGTAACCCAATTTTCTCTCAGCCAGGGTATATATCTGAATACCTCCTCAAATTATTACCCTCGAGGAAATGGCCTAGTTGAATCTACCAATAAGATCCTCATAAGACTCATTAAAAGAATGGGGTCTAAACACAAAAGGGAGCGGCATCACCACTTGAGAAGCGCGTTATGGTTGGACCCCATCACACGTAAGTAAATTTTAAAGAACTCTCCATACAAGCTGGTCTACGACAAAGATGCCTTATTCCCTGTATCTTTGGAGATCCCCGCTTTGCAGCTCCTCAAGTCCATTGAGGTGGCCAAAAATGAGCCCATGGAGGTAAGGTTGGAAAAGATTATGGAGCTAGAAGAAGCAAGGGAAGCAGTGTTTGAATCTCTTCAAAACTACCAACAAACCATTAAGAGGTGGTTTGATAACAAGAAGAGTTTTGACCCAAAGCTCAAACTGGGTGATCTTATTTTAAAATATAATGAGAGGGTGGCCAAGCTAGGTCAGCATGCTAAGTTTGATGGCTTATGGGAGGGACCCTTCCACATCACGAATTGTAAGGGATTTAATGCATTCGGCCTCAAGAATATGCAAGGGGAATCTCTCAAAATCTTGGTTAACAAGTTTCATCTTAAACCTTTCTATTAAAGCTTAGTGCCCCCAATGTAAATAATGTATTTTAGTGTACCTTATTTATTTAATTATGTTTCTTCATGCATTGTAAGGAAAGAAGTAAATCATAAGATACATCGTAAACAAGAAAAAAGAGTCATTATATTATATATATCAGTATCTTTATACAATGCATAAAAAGTCTTGCAGCCTATAGATTTTAAGTAGCAAGGTGGTAGTCTTTCAGTTGTCTTCCTCATCCTCATCCTCATCCATGAGAAATTATGAGTCATCATATTCATCATCATCATCTCACATCCACTCATGGCCATAGTCACTATCAAATTCCTGAGATATCGATATGAGCACCAGGTTTGGAAGAATATGCGGTGTCACGATCCGCAAGAAGATGTAGTCTCGAAACTCGGTATACTATGTTGTACCGGTGGGAGTGGGCACTATTAGATAGACTCTAGGGAGGAACTTTGTAGCATGCTCTACACACAGGTGATGAGCGGACAATGACATACTCTTTAAGCCACCTATAAGTGGATACCAAGTCACCTCCTGTCCAAGGGTAATGAAACGCTGCAAGTCCGAGGCCAAGGGCAGACCTCTGAAAGGGATGAAGTATTCCATGACATCCTTAAGGTCGCCCAGATACTCTAATGGGGAGAGTGTCTTAGTCAGCTCTATCGTTAGGTAGTCACTTGTCCCTGCATCTAACAATGAAGCCATGAAGAGGGAGCAGATATCGGTGTTGACATGATATTTTTCAATGTCGTCGATGAAATCTTCCCCGAGCACCCATTTAATTGCAGGAATGATCAGTGGATTTTTTTGCCGCGTCATTCCTTGCAACCTCCAGTCTAAAATGTCAACAAGAAAAGTGACTTGTGCCTTGCTGTTGGTAAGTTTGACAAGAGTATCCATAACTCAAGAAACTTCATTGTTGAGCTAACTTCTATGCAAAGAAATGTCTAAAAAGACATATTTATAGCTGATTTCTTGCTCTGAGTAATAAAATCAAATTAAGAGCCAACACCCTCGATCTTAAATTTGGTTGTATTTTTTCATTACTCACACAAGTGGATGGAGTCGAGCCTGAAGGTTGCGTATATCATGTCCAGAGCCTTGAAAGAAAAACATTGTACTCAGATGCCATGTGTATTTTAGAGTATGTAGTGCCTTAACCTAGTAGTCCGCAGGTTTGTTTTGGCTCGTGCGAGCTTCGCTAGCTATGTATTTTCTCTTAAATAAAGAGATTCATCTACTTAGGTAGATCATCTCTAGTGGATTGGAATGACGACGTAATGGGCTAACATCTTTTTAAAAATGCAAGTGGTAATGCTTCTTCCCATTTTAGCATTAATGTTGCTTGTAAAATGAAGTGGCATATGTGTCAGAGATGCCTATCATAAATGCTTCCTTTTCACGTACGAATCTAGGCATGTGATACATTTAAGGAAGAGAGCTTCAAAAGTGCATGTCATATTTTTAGTTTGCATTCCCAGCGCCAAAAGTTATAGTATCAAAAAAATATCACTTGCAAAAAATGGAGATGGATACAACAACCTCAAATCCTTTCCAGGGTGAAATGTGGGTGGACATATATGAGGTAATTTCATACACATCCCATGCCATGCTCCCCAAGCCAGAATACCCCAGAACCAAACCCAAATCAAAGATAGTCACCCATGATTCCATGACGGTGATTGATTCCTTAGAAGAGGTCATTGATCCCAAACTGCATAGACAACCAAGAGCTCTCAGGGAGGTTGTGTGTAGAAGAATGCTAAATCATAGAAAGGAGCCACAATCTATGGCATTCAAATTCTGGAATTCTGACACTCCTCAGTTTGTGGTCCCAATGGTTCCACATTATCCATAATTTGTGGCTGTATGTGCAAGCAGGTTCATTCCAGACTCTCTTCTGATACAGGGCTCCTCTCTGTGGGTCATCATAACCCCAAAATCTATTCGGGACGTGTTGTGTTGCCCAAGAATTGACAATACAGAGGTGTTTCATATGACGCTATAGAAGATTATTGGCATTCTAGGTGGGATATTGTCTCATTTTGTCAAAATAATATGAACCGGAGTTCGATGGTCGAGCCTCCAAAGCTCCCTAACCACTATAGTGATTTAAGGCAAGATGATCTAAAAAATATCTCCTCTATCATTGCGTTCTTGTGCGGTCATGACAATGACCGAGAGATCACCACTCCTACGATGGGTTTCTTTTTCAAATGTCGAAAGAAGAAGGAGCCATTCCATTTTGACTTATTTGTGTTGATAGCCAAAGAAATGGTGAGGCAGTTGGTCAAATTTGATCAATCACAGTGGTTCAAGTTTCCCTCATTCCTAGTTCATTTATTCATACACTAAAATGTCATTTACTTTAGTCAATTCATGCCATTGGCTACTCATGATGAGTTAGGAAACATAATGCCTATGTCTGCCTAGACCCCCATACAATTAGCCACTTATGACGTATACCAATTTTCAGACTATTTCCTAGCTCTCATCCTTCACAATTTTGGTGTCATCCCTAAGGAGACTCTTGCCCATTTTTCTCAAATCCAAATAAATTGGATGAGTAATGAATGCCCTCGATGCAACTAGTTCTTGCATAAGAATTTCTCTTTTGTTCAAGTGCATGGTTTCTCTAAGGAGCCCTTCTCCTTTCCTACCTACGTTACTATTAGTGAACAGATTTGTCCTTTGTTTTCAAATGATTAATCTTAAACTTTGTTACCTTATTCTAAGAACAAATGATTCACTGAATAGTTGGGTAAGTGTTGTTCAAATCACTTCCCTCTGAATTTTTGCATAGGTACAGCTCCCTATCTTAGTTTTTCATGAAATGTGTTCTATTTCTATTTATATCTAAATGAAGCTTTTCACCAGAAAGCATATAAGGCCACCTTTTTTATTCTTAGATGAAAGGCCATAACTTTCCTCATGTCTCATAAATAATGGAAAACTATTTTCTTTAATTTTTCAATACATGTAACTACAACAACTGAAACAAAGTTCAATATACTTCTTCCACCTAAACTAATTAAAGACAAATAGATTCAAGGAAAATAAATCCGCCTTCAATCATGAATCTTTCCTAGAGTAAACAACACGTTCAAAGGAAAGAACATCAGAAGAATAATGAAATACTACAATGAAATGATCAATTATTGTTACTTGATCGGATGAACATATGCAAAGACATGTTATCTATTCGGATTCAAAATACACAGATCTTTCTTCTCCCCAAAAACAATATGATCAGATTTCATATATATCTCCTTATGCAACAAAGACACAAAATATATCTGCTAATCTTTTTCACAACAAGTTCCAATCATCTGATTCCTCCTTTGAATAAGAAGAAAAAATACCAAAAACAACGCTTCAATCGAAGTTCACAAAATTAGTTACCAAAATCTAACCCTTCTAACATTTGTTTTACTTAATTTATAGTCTAAGTAGGGGAGGTCTCCCTAAAAACTTATCCACTCCCCGATAAAACAGTTACGAAACCAACAGAAAGTATTTTGGGATAGTTGTCTCAAAGTTTTTGCATAACTATAAGAAATGTTTTAAAAATAAAGAAAACTAGCCCAAAGTGGATGCATTATGTCATGTTTCATCCTCATCATCTTCTTTGTCTTCATGAGTGTCATGAGCAGCTGTGAGTTCCTGGATCATTGATTGACTTGGGACTTTCATTGCAATGAGTTTCACCTTTGCCACTTCTTTATTCCACTTGTGTTGCACCATCTTCTCTGAGTGCTTTGGCAGTTGATCATTCCCAATGAAAACCATAGATTCGATCCTAGCCACCTTGGTTATATCCTCCGGTGTGAAACTACTCTTAACTCTGATCTTCTCCATGTTCAATCGAAAAGACTTGACTGCTTCCTATGTGCTTGACACATAGATTCCTAGCTCCCAGTCATGATCAGGATTAACCACTTTATTATCCTTGACTATATTGCTTTGCAAATCTTGGAGTTCATAGATGGAGGTTTTTTTATCTGTAATTACCGACTGAAAGGTGAGCACCCACCACATGATAGTTTTCTTTAGTATGAAAAGTTGGCATTCTTTAGCTACCAGCTTAATTGAATGTTCTGTTAGAAATCTGGTAGCTCCATACTCTTCGATTTTGGTAAATAGAGGCAGGACATTTTGCCATTTGTGCTCTTCTTTCTCCCACAGTACAAGCTGGTTTTGGATTTCAGAAATCAAGCTCTGTACTTCATCACACAACTTCCAAGAGTCGGTAATGTATTTTTCACGATCTTTGATTACCTGTTCAATCCACTTCTCAACCGCTTCAGCGATGCTCTTAGCCCGTTGAACTTGGTTCATCAACTTCTTGTTTTCCGGAGAGGTTGGGTCAAAAATCTCAGTGGCATGGGATATTGGAATTGCTCCAAGGCAACCGATGCTATCGATGAACTGAGCCAAAACACTTATGTGTCTTTTAAGTTCCCTTTTCTCCTATCCATCCTTCTCTGACCAGGTAAGCATTTTCTTCGCTGACACTTGGAAAAAATGGTTATATGTATCCCTGCTCATCTTTCCCAACTCTACTTTTGTGATTTCAAAATCGTCAGAACTGGCCTCTTTGTTCTCATCTTTCGGTTTGTAAGAAGCAATTCCCACCGTCCATTTACCAGTTTCTTCATCAATGTTCAGGTGAGCGGTGGTCTTGAACCTCTTTGGCTTTGGATTCTTCTCAGAGTACTTGGTAACCATCTCCTGAATTGGAATGGTCATAGGAAGAAATCTCCTTTTCTTGTTCACTGAGGTTGTTAACCATTTAGGGGTTGCAGCAGAACAAGAAGCTCCTTCAATAATTTGCGGTGGTGGCGTCATTACCACAGTCACTATTTGGGAGTCTAGAGTAGAAGCAACTTCACCATCCAAATCTTCATTTTAAAAAATTTGAGCCTCAAGCACGGTATCTTTTACTCCCATATCCTTGACTTGGTCCATCTTCCTCTGGGCGACACTACGTGATCGAGTATGCCGAGGGGTACTAAAATCTAGAGTTGGGCTAGACCTGTGTCTAGGCTGAGCTGACTTGATTTCCTTACCTGCATGAACAGGAGCACTGTTAGAAGGATGTTTTGGTGAAGATATATTTCTTGCAGAAAGGGACTTGGCGCCTGGCTTCATTGCTTTCTTTTTAGCCACCCATGCCACGGTTCCTTCCAGAACTCATTTGGTTCTTAATTGTATGTCATCATTTTCCTCCTCATCCCAATTAATTGGGGGCATTTCAGTCTATACATGGGCTAAATACCCTGGTTCAAACAGTTCAAGAAAATCTTCTTCAAGCCCTTTAATGTCTAACCTTATTTACAAAGAGATAACCTGTTGCAGCACCAATCTCATGTTTTCCCTTTTGAAGACTTCAAGTTATCTGAACAATCTTCCTAGAAATATTCTAACTGTGGCGTGTGAAGATAAGGCACTAAGCCAAGGCTCCGAGAAAATCCTTTATTGTCAAACCCTTTTCTTTCAGAATATAAAGAGAAATTAAAAATTCTAAGGTCTCCTCCTATACTTATTGCATTAGACATTGAATTACAAGATAACACTCCCAATTGTATTGGAAAATTACCTTCCCACTTGTCCTTAGGTTGTGCCTTCTTGACCACAGAAGTCAGTTGTCTGCATACTTCTGCTAGGACAAAACAATCAGAATAGAAGTGCGGAAGCTTGAAGGGTTCCTCTTCAGAGCCTCCTACTCGTATATAGCAAAAGTGTGGTAACTAGATGTAAAAGCTACCGAACTTCTTAATCAAGGTCTATGCATCATCTGAAATCCATTTAGCCTTTGTACCCTTCAGTTCATGACACATATCACCCAGGAATGTGTTGTGTATCCTTCTAAAATCTTGTAGGGCATTATCTTTTTGCAGCATTGGATAGAACTCGTACACCGAAACATCTTCCTCAGTGGGCTGCTTGGGTATACTCGTTAACTCTTTAACATAAGCCAGACAATACAAAAGATATGAGGACATGAAGAAGTTTTGTCGAAACTGCTTGGCTAGACTCAACTGCTCTCTCATTGAATCAAGAATTAACTCTGCCCTATCCAAATATTGTTTTCCCTCCAGAACTAATTGCACATAGCAATATATCCAATCATCAAAGCTATAAGCCTCGGCAGAACCTCTGGCTCGATGCAACAGAAGCATCACATTGTGGATATGTGGCAACATGTGGTTCTTGTTAGGATTTTTAGGTAGTCTAGAACCACCTCTCTGAGGGACCTTCAACCAGAACCTCGCCACATTATTCCTGTGTCCAGCTCTATCTGCATTGAACTCACTAATTGACTGGATAGGAGAGAAATTAGAAAACTAGTAATCCGGTATCTTGAAAACTGAAGCAATTACCTCGTGGTTAATGGCAAGAAGGGTTTCACCATTATCTCTCTTAATAGTTTCAGATACAGGGTCATACCTAGCAATACACTCCCGAACCAACTCTGGACAAAGAATTACTGGAGGAAAGGCTGCAACTTCTAAAAGTCCACTACTCAAAATCTCTATACAAAAAGACTTATCAACACCCTTGAACACCCTTTCTTTCAAATCTTAAAGGTTCTCTCCCTTCAGGTCAGTATCACTAACTATGGCTTCTGTGGACGCCAAGCTAAAGATGTTTCCAAACAAGTGCAGGGTGGACTTCATGATTTCAAAACAAGAAACCTAAATTTGATTGCAGTGAAACCTTTTGTATGAGAGAAAATGCAAGGGAAAAAATTGGAGAAAATAAGGAAAGACTCACCTTCACAGTTGTATAATCGGACAATGGCTAGCAGCAAGAAAAACTCCTATCCAGGGATAACATAAACAAAAATCCATCAGCAAGTAGCAAATGCAAAACACAAATGATTTTCATACCTTATTGAGAAAGGTAATGATACAGACACATTAAATGCAATGATTTCACGATTTCATTCTGAACGCGGCAAATTGGTAGATTAGATCCCTGCACGCATGCATTGAATGCATGGTGGCATACTTTAAGAAACTGCTAGTTCCTGAAACATTCACTTATTTCGAAAAACCCAAAGAATAACATCACTTTACAATATGGTTCTACCTCTCTGTATTTAGCAATAAGTGCACTTCTCAAAACATTAGAAACCGTGGGACCCACCAACATTGAACATCTTGAACCAACTTCTTGAGTGTTCAAGTAGTTCAAGATGTATGCTGCATCAAACTATTGACCACTTGCCATGTTGAACATGTTGAACATATTTGAACCCTTTGAACTCAGTTCAATAAGTTCAACACAAACGTTATATTACTGAACAGGAAAAACCTTTTGGAAGAGCCGCTGCAAAATACTTAGAGAAAATGTTAGTACGAAAAACTTTTCCCTGAACACCTTGGAACCTATTGAACCTAAATGAACCTGTTGAACCCAGTTCAGAACGGTTCAACATGTTCAAGGAGTTCAATCAATTGTCTAAACTTGACTTAAACAACTAGAAAAAGGATTTGAGGGTGCATTAAGGACTTGAACCAAGGTAATATGGCATGAACTAGGACTCCAACATAAAAAGGAAGAGATGACCCACTCTCGCCATGAAGAATAAATGATGCAGTAACATTGGCTCTGACTGGGGATTATATTTTTCAAAGGAAAATGCAAAGAACTCATAGACTCTGGTTTCGCAGAACATAAAACAAAGGGGAAAGGATTAAGGGCAGAACCAAAAATACCTAGACTACTATGTACAAGTGACTCAAACACAGGATTTACAATTTATAGAGCTTGAGATCTTGCCCATTGTAGGTATAAGGCATGATCGTTCCATCAGCATAGCTAAGTCTGAATGCATTTTGTCCTACTGCTTCGCAAATTCTGAAAGGGCCCTTCCACAATGAATCAAACTTGCCGTGAGCACCTTTGGACTCTCTCCTTTTGTCCCATAGCAGTACCTCATCTCCTACTAGGAAACCTCTTGGTTGAGCTCGCATGTCAAAAATCCTCTTTACTCGGCTCTGATGTTCTGAAATCCTATCCACCAGTAATTCTCTTTCTTCTTCTAACTTTGTCAGATACATGATTCTTTTCTCCAAAGCATTTTGAAAGAAGGAATCTTCCACTACTGTTTGCAGCTTTGTTGCTGATAACTCCAGTGGCAAAGAAAGTTTCACTCCTACGCCATACAAAAGTTCAAAAGGTGCCATTCCAATGGCCCTCTTGGGTGTGGTTCTATCTACCCACAAAGCCTCATATAACTTCTTATGCTAATTCCGAGCACTCTCGTCAACTAGCTTTTTCATGATGACTACCAAATTCTTGTTGCTAGATTCGGCCAAACCATTGCCCTGTGGGAAATAATCAAAAGAATGTGAGAGGGAAATCTGATGATCATAGCAAGACAAAGTCAACTCTTCGGAAGAAAAATATGACGCATTATCTGTCACAACTTTCTAGGGTACTCCAAAACGAACTAGGATGTAATCCTTGAGAAAACTACACACAATCTCTGAGTTCGCCTTTTTGGTGGGAATGGCCTCTACCCACTTAGTAAAGTAGTTAGTTGCTGTCAAAATATACATGTGACCCACACTAGAATGAAGGTTTATTGGGCCTATGAAATCAATGCCCCACTATTTAAAAGGCTCATCCATCACTACCGGCCTTAGAGGCAGAGCCGCCAAATGTGGCTTTCCAGAAAACAATTGACATTTCTCACATTCTTTCACATGAATATAGGCATCCCAAAACATGCCAGGCCAATAAAAACAATTTCTCAGAATTTTGAAAGTAGTAACAGATGATGAGAAGTGTCCCCCACAAACCTCTCCATGATAGGCTTCCAAGAGCTTTTGCTGTTGAGGTTTATCTACACACCTTAGATATGTTCCATCTAAACCCTTTTTGTATAAAACATCCTGCCAAATTACATATTTTGCAGCTTTTAATTTTAAATTCCTTTGTTCTTTAGCCGACAGATGATTTGCACAACTACCATAAGTTAAATAGTAGGCCACATCAGAGAACCAAGTATCCTGCAATCCGACAAAAAGAGTTAATGGTAACTCCACTTCAATTTCCACCTCATTTTCTGCTATCAACCTGCATAAGCCATGTCCTTTAATTGTCTTCATAGGGTGAATATCTAAGTCATACTCCTGGATTTTCGTTACCCAAGTTGCTCTCTTATTTAGCCCAACCTCCTACTGAGTCAAAATGCTTTTTACGGCTGAATCTAGAACAAAAACTATAGAGTGAGAATGCAGAATATAGTATCAAAACTGTTTCATGGCTTTTACAACAGCATATGCATGCTTCTACATAGGTGAATACTTGAGCTCATGCTTCTTGAGCGGAGTACTCATGAACGCTATAGGCGTTTCAGCCCCATTTTCATCCAACTGCAACAGAATCCCAGACATAGTATGGTCTGATGCATAACAATACAAAATGAAGTCCTTCGTGAAATCTGGATTAACAAGAGTGGGCGCATTTGCAACTGATCCCTTAATTTTCTCAAAATCATTTTTGGCCTCTTCGGTCCACTTAAAAGGATGTTGCTCACTTAGCAAGCCAACAATGTGTTTTGTGGTCTCAACAAACTCTGGAACAAATCTTCTTAAGAAATTCACTTGACCAAAGAACGATCTTACTCTAGTCTGGATAGAGGGTAAACTGAGACATTGAATTGCATTGACCCTCTCAGGATCAATCTTGACTCCCTCTTTTGAGATGATATGTCCTAACAATTTGCCCTTTGTGACACAAAAAACTGATTTCTTAGGATTCAAAGAAATCTCGTGCTCACGACAACGCTGCAACACTGCACTCAAATCCTGAAAATGATCTGTCCTTTTTTTTTTAAAATACCGTGAGATCATCCAAATAAACTACAATTATCTGTCTTGGAAATCCTTGAAAGAGGAATCCATAGCCCTTTGAAAAGTGGCTCCGGCATTTATTAAACCAAAAGGCATGCGGTTGTATGCGAATGTTCCCCATGGAGTGATGAACATTGTCTTGTGTTACTCATGCTTTGCTACAGTTATCTGGTTGTAACCAAAAAACTCATCCAACATCGACATCATCTCTGACCCAGACACTGTCTGTAAAATGTGATCCATATTTGGTAAGGCGTAGTTGTCCTTCAGGCTTGCTTGATTCAAATTCCGAAAATCAACGCAGATACAAATCTCCCCATTTTTCTTTCTTACGGGCACAATGTTAGCCACCCAGGTGGAATGGTGGATTGGATATATGATTCAAGCTTTAAGTATTTTTTCAACTTCCTTAGAAATGGCATCCGCCATAATGGGGTTAAAATTCCTCAATTTTTTCCTAAAAGGAGAGATGCCTAGCTTCAGCAGAATCTAATGTTGAAAATGTCCATTTCTAAACTCCTTCAGGTCGTCATAAGACCAAGCAAAAACATCAATGTATTCCTTAAGCAGTGTACCAAGTGCTCTCTTTTCCTCTGTAGAACAACACCTGCCGATTGTCACTTCTTTTGGATTAGCTTCATCTCCCAAATTTATTTTCTCACAATTTCCTTCCCGTCATCCTTGGGAACTTTGTTACCTATGAATGCATCATCTCTGGTGAAAAATCTCTCCAGTGTCACTAACCCCTTTGGGATTTTGTTACCTTTGAGCTGAATAAAGCTATTTGTAGGATCTACCTCTGGGTCTAGACTGAACTCTTTGCAAACATTCTCAGAGCCTTCAAAATATGATTGAGAAAATGATTGAGCACATTCTAGGAAATCTTTGATCTGTACATCTGCATCAAAAACCTGCCAACGACCTACATTATCGGGAACACTGGGCCTATAGATCATTTCAATCTTATATGAGTTATCTTTAAAATCTGGATGTGGTAATAAAAGTGAGGCTGACACAGCCAATGAATCTGCCCTACTATTTTGCTCCCTCAGAATCGCTTCAATCAAAAAGGCATCAAAGAATTCTAACTCATCCCAAACTCTATTCCTGTAATGCTTCAACCTGTCATTCTTAACCATATAGACATTGCTCACCTGCCTAACAATTAACTCTGCATCACCTTTGACTTTAAGCAACTTAATTCCTTTACATTTAGCCTCACTTAATCCCAATAATAGTGCCTCATATTCAGCAATATTATTAGTGTTCTTAAAATCCAACTTGAAAGAAAAGGGGAAAATATTACGAGTTGGTGACAGCAAAACCACCCCTGCTCCAGAACTGGAGTTAGCGCAGCTTCCATCAAACTCCATCTGCCATAGCCCATCATGTTCATCAACTACCTCATCCATTTTCTTTTCACCAGGGGCAACAACAAGATAGTTTCCAAACTCACACTCTTGAAAAAGGATCTGGGCTTTGGGGTTATCTAAGGGAAAAACAATATACTTATTTTTGGGCTCATGTTCAAGCTTGATTTTCTGATTTCCAAGGGGAATAATGGCTTCAGACCAGTCCATTTTAATTTTGCCTCCAAGATCTTTGCAAAACATCCTACTCAGAAGCTTTCCGTAACTCGCGGGAATATCAGCAACCAGTATAGTTAATCTTACTCTTTTGTTTGGGCACGCTGCCAGGATGTCTACTGCCTAGACATCCTTTACCTGACCAATAAGAGGAACCTATTTTCCATCCATTGAAAAGCATCTTCCAAATGTTTTAGTGAGGGTCAAACCTAAAGATTTAGTCATAGGAGAAGGCATTATATTGTCTGAAGCCCCTGAATCAATTATGCAATTACTTAACTTTTGGCCATTCAGGAGAAGGGAAATATAGAAAGGTTCAGGTTTCGGAATCTCAACCTCATGCCCAGACTTTGTATCATGAAAAGCACAGGGATCTGCCAGATTAGCTGATGAGCAGGGAATAGATGAAGACCCTTCTGCAACAGCTAAATCACCATTTTCCATACATCCATGTACTTGAGACTCTAAAAAGGAATCTCCTTTAATGTATTTGACCAATTTATCCAACTCTTTTGGGTTAAGCTTTAAATACTCAGTGGTAGGAATTTGAATGGTAGAGGCCTTGCAGAATTCTATGATATCAAAGGAGGAAGAAGAGGAAGAGCTCTTATGATCTTCGTGGTTCCTTTGCAAAATCTTAACCTCAGGAACCTTTGAAAAGCTATTACCTGGGAGATCTTTGCCTTTGAAATTGCTTCCAAAAGGGTTCACAAAGGAAGAAGGCTGGGAGGTTCATTGATTCCTTGTTAGAATCACACATGAAGAACCTTCAAGAGTTGCCAAAATGTTTCTACCCTTTTCTGAATCTGACTCATATTCAAGGTAGAATGTTCCAGAGTCACCAGGTATCTCTTGAATTCTTTCTGCTTCGGTGAACTCTCCTAATTCATCCTTTGTGTTTCGCATCTGAACGTGTCTTATCATATCAGGACATGAAACCCCATCATGATCAGTGGTAAGATGAAATGAACACATGACACCTTTGTCAGGAGGTGCCTCTATCTGTAATCTTTGTGGAACTGCAGGAAGTTGCAACGGTCATCCATAGTTATATTTATTTGAAGTTCTCCTGCTTATATCCTAATAAGGTTGTGGATAAGAGTTTCCAGGCTTAGGTATCTGCCTCTTTAAAGCAATCATGTCATTGACAAGCTGCTGAACAACTGGATCGGTAGATGATGTAGAAGCCTGAGGTTGTCCCTGAGAAGTTTGTACATCTTTCCTCCATTTGCCAGCTGTTATCAGATCATCCTCAAGCTCTATAGCCTCATTTTGTGTAGTCTCTAAGTCCGCCAATCTACTTCTTTTGAGGTGAAATCCTACGCCAGGTGGCATAGAATTTACGAAGAAACATCGCTGATTATCTACAGTTGGTCTCTTGGCTTGAGGAATTTTGTGAATAATCTTGTTATATCTTGCTACATAATCCCTCATCAGCTCATGAATTTCCTTCTTCATCTGTGTGAGTTGAGCCAGTAATGTGTGTTCATCATCAGTACTTTGGAATCTTTTCTCAAAAGTAGTTGTCATCGTTTGCCAGTCAGTTATGGGTCCTTCTTGCAGCTGACTAAACCATTCTACTGCCCCTTCAATGAGAGTTTGGACAAAGAGCCTAACAGCCACGTCCTCATATTGGACTACTAGGATTCCAGTTGCTACATTAAAAGAATTCAAATGCTCTTCAATTGAAACTTTCCTGTCACCTTTATATTTGGGTAAAACATCTTTTGCTCCTTTTGGTAGTGGATTATGGGCTGCGAGAGCAAGAGGTCCAACAGCCGCACCCCAGGGTTGAGCCATAATGAACACTGGATGAATGGTTACAAGAGGTGGGGCTTGAATTCTAGTAAGTGTTAGTGCTTGCCAAGGGGAAGAAGAAGATATAGGGGTAACTCTGATAGGAGATGAAGGTCTGCTTTTAGCCTTCCTTCTAGGAGTAAAACTTGGGGCAAATGACAGATTTTGCAATTCTTCAAAATAGTTATCAACCAGTCCTTCCCTTATTTGTGCTCAGGTATATGGACGAGAATCCAGGGTAATTACTCGTAGGAAAACTAAACTACTTCAAATGAGACTCAATCTCAACAATCTTCCTGAACTTAGAGCAATTTTGCCAATTTGAGTTCACTTTGTTATGTCTATGGTATACCAGTCTACTGAAAAATTGGTTTCTTCTTTGTTTCGCTCCCTAGCAAAGTCGCCAAAAATCTGTTAGTGAACAAATTTTCCCTTTGTTTTCAAATGATTAATCTTAAACTCTGTTACCTTATTCTAAGAACAAATGATTCACTGAACAGTTGGGTAAGTGTTGTTCAAATCACTTCCCTTTGAATTTTTGCATAGGTACAACTCCCTATCTTAGTTTTTCATGAAATGTGTTTTATTTCTATTTATATCTGAATGTAGCTTTTAACCAAAAAGCGTATAAGGCCACCTATTTCATTCTTAGATGAAAGGCCATAACTTTCCTCATGTCTCATAAATAATGGAAAACTATTTTCTTTAATTTTTCAATACATGTAACTACAACAACTGAAACAAAGTTCAATATACTTCTTCCACCTAAACTAATTAAAGACAAACACATTCAAGGAAAATAAATTCGCCTTCAATCATGAATATTTCCTAGAGTAAACAACACGTTCAAAGGAAAGAACATCAGAAGAATAATGAAATACTACAATGAAATGATCAATTACTATTACTTGATCAGATGAACATATGCAAAGACATGTTATCTATTTAGATTCAAAATACATAGATTTTTCTTCTCCCCAAAAACAATATGATCACATTTCATATATATCTCCTTATGCAACAAAGACACAAAAATATATCTGCTAATCTTTTTCACAACAGGTTCCAATCATCTGATTCCTCTTTTGAAAAAGAACAGAAAATACCAAAAACAACGCTTCAGTCGAAGTTCACAAAATTAGTTACCAAAATCTAACCCTTCTACCATCTGTTTTACTTAATTTATAGTCTAAATAGGGGAGGTCTCCCTGAAAACTCGACCACTCCCTGATAAAACAGTTACGAAACCAACAGAAAGTATTTTGGGACAGTTGTCTTAAAGTTTTTGCATAACTATAAGAAATGTTTTAAAAATAAAGAAAACTAGCCCAAAGTGGATGCATTATGTCATATTTCATCCTCATCATCTTCTCTATCTTCGCGAGCGTCATGAGCAGCTGTGAGTTCCTAGATCATTGATTGACTTGGGACCTTCATTGCATTGAGTTTTGCCTTTGCCACTTCTTTATTCCACTTGTGTTGCACCATCTTCTCTGAGTGCTTCGGCAGTTGATCATTCCCAATGAAAACCATAGATTCGATCCTAGCCACCTTGGTTATATCCTCCAGTGTGAAACTACTCTTAACTCTGATCTTCTCCATGTTCAACCAGAAAGACTTGACTGCTTCTTGTGTGCTTGACCCGCAGATTCCTAGCTCCCAGTCATGATCGGGATTAACCACTTTATTATCCTTGACTATACTGCTTTGCAAATCTTGGAGTTCATAGATGGAGGTTTTTGCATCCGTAATTACCGACTGAAAGGTGAACACCCGCCACATGATAGTTTTCTTTAGTACGAAAAGTTGGCATTCATCAGCTACCAGCTGAATTGAATATTTTGTCAGAAATCTGGTAGCTCCATACTCTTTGATTTTGGTAAATAGAGGCAGGACATTTTGCCATTTGTGCTCTTCTTTCTCCCATGGTACAAGCTGGTTTTTAATTTCAGAAATCAAGCTCTGTACTTCATCACACAACTTCTGAGAGTCGGTAATGTATTTTTCACCATCCTTGATTACTTGTTCAATCCACTTTTTAACCGCTTCAGCGATGCTCTTAGCCCATTGAACTTGGTTCATCAACTTCTTGTTTTCCAGAGAGGTTGGGTGAAAATTCTCATTGGCATGGGATATTGGAATTGCTCCAAGGCAACTGATGCTATCAATGAACTGAGCCGATTCATTTATCTATTTTTTAAGTTATCTTTTCTCCCATCCATTCTCCTCTAACCGGGTAAGCATTTTCTTCGCTGACACTTGGAAAAAATGGTTATCTATATCCCTACTCATCTTTCCCAACTCTACTTTTGTGATTTCAAAATTTTCAAAATAGGCCTCTTTGTTCTCATCTTTCAGTTTGTAAGAAGCAATTTCCACCGTCCATTTACGAGTTTCTTCGTCATTGTTCAGGTGAGTGGTGGTCTTGAACCTCTTTGGCTTTGGATTCTTCTTAGAGTACTTGGCAACCATCTCCTGAATTGGAATGGTCATAGGAAGAAAGCTCCTTTTCTTGTTCACTGAGGTTGTTAACCATTTAGGTGTTGCAGTAGAACAAGAAGCTCCTTCAATCATTTTCGGTGGTGGTGTCATTGCCACAGTCACTGTTTGGGAGTCTAGAGCAGAAGCAACTTCACCATCCAAATCTTCAATTTCAAAAATTTGAGCCTCAAGCATGATATCTTTTACTCCCATATCCTTGACCTGGTCCATCTTCCTCTGGGCGACACTATGTGATCGAGTATGCTGAGGGGTACTGAAATCCAGAGTTGTTCTAGACCTGCATCTAGGCTGAGCCGACTTGATTTCCTTAACTGCACGAATAGGAGCACTGTTAGAAGGACGTTTTGGTGAAGATATATTTCTTGTAGAAAGGGACTTGGCACCTGGCTTCATTGCTTTTTTTTTAGCCACCCATGCCACGGTTCTTTCCAGAACTCATTCGGTTCTCAATTGTATGTCATCATTTTCCTCCTCATCCCAATTAATTTGGGGCATTTCAGTCTCTGCATGGGCTAAATATCCTGGTTCAAATAGTTCAAGATAATCTTCTTCAAGCCCTTTAATGTCTAATGTTATTTGCAAAGAGATAACCTGTTCTAGCACCAATCTCATGTTTTCCCTTTTGAAGACTTCAAGTTCATCTAAACACTCTTCCTAGAAATCTTCTAACTATGGTGTGGGAAGATAAGGCATTAAGCCAAGGCTCCGAGAAAATCCTTTATTGTCAAACCCTTTTCTTTCAGAATACAAAGAGAAATTAAAATTTCTAAGGTCTCCTCCTATACTTATTGCATCAGACATTGAATTACAAGATAACACTCCCAATTGTATTGGAAAATTACCTTCCCACTTGTCCTTAGGTTGTGCCTTCTTGACCACAGAAGTCAGTTGTCTGCATACTTCTGCTAGGACAAAACAATCAGAATAGAAGTGCGGAAGCTTGAAGGGTTCCTCTTCAGAGCCTCCTACTCGTATATAGCAAAAGTGTGGGAACTAGATGTAAAAGCTACCGAACTTCTTAATCAAGGTCTATGCATCATCTGAAATCCGTTTAGCCTTTGTACCGTTCAGTTCATGACACATATCACCTAGGAATGCGTTGTGTATCCTTCTGAAATCTTGTAGGGCATTATCCTTTTGCAGCATTGGATAGAACTCGTACACCGAAACATCTTCCTCAGTGGGCTGCTTGGGTATACTCGTTAACTCTTTAACATAAGCCAGACAATACAAAAGATATGAGGACATGAAGAAGTTTTGTCGAAACTGCTTGGCTAGACTCAACTGCTCACTCATTGAATCAAGAATTAACTCTGCCCTATCCAAATATTGTTTTCCTTCCAGAACTAATTGCACATAGCAATATATCTAATCATCAAAGCTATAAGCCTCGATAGAGCCTCTAGCTCGATGCAACAGAAGCATCACATCGTGGATATGTGGCAACATGTGGTTCTTGTTAGGATATTTAGGTAGTCTAGAACCACCTCTCTGAGGGACCTTCAACCAGAACTTTGCCACATTATTCTTGTGTCCGGCTCTATCTGCATTGAACTCACTAATTGACTAGGCAGGAGAGAAATTAGAAAACTGGTAATTCGGTATCTTGAAAACTGAAGCAATTACCTCACAGTTAATGGCAAGAAGGGTTTCACCATTATCTCTGTTAATAGTTTTAGATACAGGGTCATACCTAGCAATACACTCCCGAACCAACTCTGGACAAGGAATTGCTGGAGGAAAGTTTGTGGCTTCTAAAAGTCCACTACTCAAAATCTCTATACAAAAATACTTATCAACACCCTTGAACACCCTTTCTTTCATATCTTCAAGGTTCTCTCCCTTCAAGTCAGTATCACTAACTATGGCTTCTGTGGATGCCAAGCTAAAGACGTTTCCAAACAAGTGCAGGGTGGACTTCATGATTTCAAAACAAGAAACCTAAATTTGATTGTAGTGAAACCTTCTGTATGAGAGAAAATGCAAGGGAAAACACTGGAGAAAATAAGGAAAGACTCACCTTCACAGTTGTATAATCGAACGACGGCTAGTAGCAAGAAAAACTCCTATCCAAGGATAACATAAACAAAAATCTAGCAGCAAGTAGCAAATGCAAAACACAAATGATTTTCATACCTTATTGAGAAAGGTAATGATATAGACACATTAAATGCAATGATTACGCGATTTCATTCTGAACGTGGTAAATTGGTAGATTAGACCCCCGCACACATGCATTGAATGCATGGCGGCATACTTTAAGAAACTGCCAGTTCCCAAAACGTTCACTTATTTCAAAAAAGCCAAAGAATAACATCACTTTACAATATTGTTCTGCCTCTCCGTATTTAGCAATAACTCCACTTCTCAAAACATTAGAAACCGCGGGACCCACCAACATTGAACGTGTATGAACATCTTGAACCAACTTCTTGAGTGTTCAAGTAGTTCAAGATGTATGCTGCATCAAACTGTTGACCACTTGCCATGTTGAACACGTTGAACATATTTGAACCCTTTGAACTCAGTTCAATAAGTTCAACACAAACGTTATATTACCGAACAGGAAAAACCTTTTGGAAGAGCCGCTGCAAAATACTTAGAGAAAATGTTATTACGAAAAACTTTTCCCTGAACACCTTGGAACATATTGAACCTAAATGAACCTGTTGAACCTAGTTCAGAATGGTTCAACGTGTTCAAGGAGTTCAATCAATTGTCTGAACTTGACTTAAACGACTAGAAAAAGGATTTGAGGGCACATTAAGGACTTGAACCAAGGTAATATGGCGTGAACTAGGACTTCAACATAAAAAGGAAGAGATGACCCACTCTCACCATGAAGAATAAATGATGCGGTAATAGTTACTAAGAGAACTCTAGCTCTCAAGATATCATGACAACCGGTGGCAATTGAAAAAGCTATAGGGTTGGGAAAACATGATACATCTATTACTGAGGACTACAAAGTTATTGGCCCTATCATTCTTGAGAAAAGAAGCATTGTTGAGAGGGTCCTGACCTCCAAGCTAGTGCAACTAGGCTTGGTAGCATTGGATGATGTATGGAGCTATGAACCAGATGGCTGTATGTCCAGTAAACATAGAAAAAATGCTATTAAACATGTGTTGTGGAGCTTGTGGGAGGGATGCATCTGCCCACTAGTAAATGACCCAAGACTTTATGTGGGTCCTAGTGACTTTCCTATCATTGAGCGGCCCCCATGCTTGGATTTTTACCCTATCTTTCAAAGGCACAATCTAGCTAAGTCTATTCCTCAGAACATGTTGCAAGCCATGGAAAATGATTTTTGGCTGAAGAAGTAGAGAAATGATTTCTAGATCTACTGCCAAGAGACTAATCAACCTAGGACTAATTTGGGGAATGCCCCTTTTGATGAGCATTTTGAGGAAGAATGGTATAATCATAACAAGTCAGAAGAAGAGACAAGTGATGAGTCCCCACGTGATGACTCATCCACTGAGGAGGCCCGATCTCAAGAGGTCAAGGTTATAAATGTAGAAGAGAAAGGTGTCAGAGCTGACATTTTAGTTTCTCTCGTTAGCTCAGTTTGAAGGCCTCGTTCCCAATCCACCAAGAGATCAACTAAAAAGAAAACACTTTATTCCCCTTCTAGGAAGACACAATATTTGGGTTCAAAGAAGAAGGGTTCATCTTCTCAAGTCCCTATGGTTCCTCCAACCCCTCAACAACTGGTGACTTCCACGATTCAGGTACGCTATACTCTTCCCTTCCTCTCTGCTCAATCTATGGATTCCTCAGTGCCCCAAGTTGCATCAATGTTTGCTCAAGTCCCTACTTCTCTTACATTAGCCCCTGTTGGAACACCGATTGAGCCCCAAGTTGCGTCATTGCAGGTCATTTCTTCACTCCCTACCCTTGATGTCGTATTTCCTGCAACATTTTTCTCATAGATTTTTGCTACAACTACTATTTCATGTAGGCTTGGTTTTGGAGAGTCCACTCCTTCACCAAATGTCAGTACAACATCCATTGATCCTACTCTTTCAGGACCCTCTCCCTTTGTACCATTGTTCTCCCCAACCATGTTAGCATAACCCATTCAAACCACTTTTGCCAGCCCTATTTCCCATTTCCCCTATGCCATCCCTCCTGGTGCAGTGTTTGCAGGTCAAGCCATTTCAGCCCCCCCAAATACTTATTATCAACAAGTTACTTATTTTAAATCTGCACAGGTTAGCTGGGTATACAAGAGAAAGGAGAAGGATGGTACTAAGCTAGCCCAGCCACATGTGTAGACACATTTTAGCGAGGAAAATAATATCCTCCTCTTTGCAACCATGTTCCCAAAGGTCAACATGCCAAAGGCCCAAATGAGGCCCAATGATTACACCCTACATGTTGTCGGGGTTAATCTCTCAAATGCCACAGCTATGGATAACATAGAAATGATGGAAGAAAATTCGAAGGTTGTGTCTTTAGATTTCATCAAGAAGAGTCATTGCCTGGACAAGATGCAAGTAGAGCTCATCCACCTCAGAGAATCTTTGGATACTTAGAGAAAGGAGGACAAAGCTAGAAGTGTTGAAATAAATCGCTTGCAGGGCTTGTTAACTCAAGCCAATTTTGAAAAAGGAAAGTTGCAATCCACCCTAAATAATGCAAGTTCTCAATTGAAAGGGAAAGAGGTGACAAGGAATGTGGCACTGAAAGAATTGTAGGAGAGGGGGAAAGAGATATAGAAGTTGAAAGTAGCTTCCAAAGAGGCTACCTAGATTCAAACTTAGCTGTGAGAGGAAGTCCACCTGAAGGAAGAATACACTTGGTAGCTGAGTGAAGCATAGGTCATTCTTTCTAAGGAGAGAGAAAAGTTTGAAGCAGAAACACACAAGATGTAGATTAACCTAGAAGAGACTGAGAAGAAATTCCAAGATATAAAGGGATTATTACAACAAGAGAAGGATCGCACAATGCAGCTTCAGGAGGCTTTTCAAGATGGAGGTACTAAGATCCTCACTTTGGAACATCAGGTGTCCCATGAGCAAGATAGATGCAAAAATATGCAAAATGAGATAAGAGTGAAAGATGACAAAATTGCACACTTATCTCATCTTCCTCCCCCTTTGGAAGTTCCTCAGGATCTATCCCCGGTCATAGAAAAATTATATTTTTCTATTTGGGAGAACATTAAGCAGTATTTCCCTTCATTACAGCCCATGCTAAGATTCCTAAGTGAGGCACAATTTATCTTTGCAAGAGCGAGCACTCTTATCGATAACATTATGCTTTTCATTAGCCCTAAGCTCCCCATGGCTCAGAGTTTGATTCAATTGTTGTATGCCAATTCAGATGAGGAATTAAAAGAAAAAGGGGTTGCAAATCACAAACAGTTGATCAAGAAGGCCAACATTTTCATTAATCAACACAAGGCAACCATGCAAGCATCAACAACACTTGATTCCTTGAGGATTTTGGTTCCAGACATCAAGCGACGTGTAGAGAAGTTTGTGTTCCTGGGTCTTCCTTCACCTTTTCCAGCAGATGGTTCTGTACTAGGGATTGAGCAAGTTATGAATCAAATTCAGCAATTATAGCAAGATCGAACTTTCCTACAGCGTCTTAGTAGTCCTATTTTGGTGGAGGAAGTTGAGCATCTCTTGCAACCCTTGGCCTAGCTCTACGTGCTCCTGAAGATGGTCCATGATGAACCAGCAAGCTTGTCATTTGATGAAGTGATCTATTTGGACCAGAATCTAGAAGCTCAAGTGTTACCCTCTAAAGATGATTGGTTTCAGTTGCAGCAGGTCTTTGATCTTCTTTTCTTTGTTCAAGCATGAAGTCTAGTCTCCAAACCACCAATTTTGGGTCCTAGAATTCCATAGGAAGAATTCCCCAATGAGTCGTCAAGAAATGTTAATATTATTTTGGAGTAGTTCGTGTGTGGCATTTTGGTAAAGTTTCATCCCCTTCCTTTAATTTTTTTCCCACTCTTCTGATCGCTTGCATGTGTGCCAAGTGGTGTCTCAGTTTTTCTCTAAGTGCCTCTCTTTTCTTGCCCAGTGTTAAGAGGATGCAGAGCTTTCGTGTAGCAGAGGTCTTTTCTTTGATGTATTTTTCCCAACCCCACCATCTTCTATGTGCTGGAAGCGACCCTTGGTGCCTCCATGTTGCATGTTCTAGTTCCCTTTTTGCATTCAACTTCATGTCTCCCCCAAGTTACAATGTGTCTTCTTTGATGGTTCATGAACCAAAATGTTGTTTACCCTGCGATTTTCTTGTTTGGCAGGTGCAGGGGTTGCCATGATGCAGTTGGAGTAACAACATTAATAGTCATTTTCACTCAATTGCCTCTCTGTGAGCGCCACGCTGGGAGATTCCTAATCAGAAACTATTGCTAGGATTTTTCTAATTCTTTTGTGTTGTTTGTTGAAAGTCGAGGGATATTTATATTCCTTCTTTTTTCTTTTTTAGGAGTTTAGACTTTCATGAGAATTGATTAGACTTTGGCTCATTGAAAAATCCTTTATGTTAATTAAATTGGGTGAATGATAAACATATCAAATTATGCCTATGGCCTCTATGGTTGTTATATTTGAAGCTTTATAAACTAACTTTTGTGTTGTATTCAAATTCAGTAACTTCTATGATATACGATGTGAGACTCTATGGATTAAACTATGTTTTAGGACTTGTTATCTATTGGATGAATGGTGAATGTCATATTATGTTGAATGAGTTTAGTTTGATTATCTTCTTTAACAGTGTTGAGCATGTAGATTGTTGAATAGGCCTTAAAACTACATGTATCTGGGTTTTATGTGCTGCTAGTATCCTAAAAATATTATGGCATATCACCTAAGTAGTGTAGCTTTATAAGTTTTCCTCTTCCCCTTTTCTCCCCCAATTGTATGAAGAGTCAGCTTCTCAAACTCGAAGGTGATTTAGTGAATCTCGTGCAAAAGGTCCCTCATCACTAAATTTCCGATAAGGCTATTAGCGTTTAATGTAAAATTAGTAGTCAACAAGATCAAAAGGGGATTCTCATATGCAGTCCACTTATACAAAAAATCAGCTACAGGGGTATAGGTTGTAGGGTTAAGAAGCAATCAATGTAGTCATTAATATCATCAAAGTCCCAATCAACGCACAGTAAATAGATGCAGATCAAAATACAAAGGCAAAGATTGTTTCATACATACGGTAGCTTTCTTTCACCAGTAAGCATAATTATAAGATACAGTCAAAGCCATAGATCATATTCATTGTCAAAAGGCACAATGATCTCATGAATAAAGGCAGAGAAATGTTAGCATTTTACAACTGACAATAATGAGGTGTACATTAACAACTTCATGAGAACAAACATGGTGTAGGAGGTTGACACTACTAAAACAGTAATCACAGTGTTGCAAACTCAGTCAAGACAAGGGCTGGTAACCATCTTGAATAGAAAAGTTGATATAGTATTGATTCATGATTATAATAAGGAAAATGAGGGAAAATCAATAAAAGAAAAGATCAAGATAGTAAGCATTAGCAAGGATAAGTTATTTTCAAGCCCTAGTCAACACATCTATTGCAACATAGAATTCTCAATCACAGTCCTAATAGTACAAGATTCAAAGAGATCATTGTTGGGGAACTGTAATCTATAACAAAGATATAACCAAAGATAATGTTAATGTAATATTTCCAGATGTACATTGATCATGTATAAATCAAGGATATAAGCTAGCAGATAATATGGTGACTGTTTTGTTTCTCAAGAGAATTGTCATAAATTCATAGAAGAAAGGATCATTATTGTAGTGAGCTTCAAAGATATAATAGTTATAGCTACAATAAGAGCCATAGTCAATGGAAAGTATATTGTCATAGAAGTGAAACAGTCCATACATTACACAGCTTAAATATTGTTGATAGTTATTGCAATAGGGAGGAAACGGTGTTGAAAGGGCATGTATATATAGCAAGGTCAAAGCCTTTGGTCATGCATAAGGCCCATATCAAGACCAAAGTTAAAAAATAGCATCTTCAGTATTGCCAAAAGTATAAGAATTAAACCCTTAACATAAGACCCCAAAAGTGACAAAGCCTTCACAAAGGAGACTCTAGTAATGAATAGATCAGGATACAGACCAAGATCTAACAGGTTTGCTAGAGGATTGTCAAGGAATATTTAAAAAGCTACAAAATAATGGCAGAACAGGAGAACAATTAGCTACAACCATTCAAGTATAGAGATCATAAGAATTTAGTCATAGAACAGTCAAATCTTTCAACAATTAAAGTGAACATACACCAAGCAAATCCAATATGTAGCAGTTCACAGTTACTGTCAATGCACATAGATAGAGCAATCATATAAAAGGCATCATGGTCTCAAGGTCTTTTACTCATAGTCGTACATAATAACCCACAAACACAATCTTTATAAGGTAGCTGTAAGTGAATCTCACCAATGGCAGTTAATAAAGAATATTATCTCAGTCATTGTTGAATATAGTGATATACCCACTACCTCAAGGCAGAGAATAAAAAGATTTGTAGCATAAAGAAGCCAAACCTCAGAACAGACAATGAAAAATCCCTATTCACAGTCATCTGAAGATTGTAATACAGTCTTTGAATAGCAATCATGAGGCAATCAAAGGATCATCAAGGTCTCACAAACAAAGCTCAATGTATTATACACTTTCCATTTCTAATTCACAGAGCATGCAAAGTATAGTGGTTTTCAAAAATACAATGCATGTTGATCTTAGGGTTTTTTTAACTAAAATATATAGATGCAAGATGCATAAATATAGAGGTATTATATTCTCCAAACAGTGGATGCATGAAAAAGTTTTCTACAAAAACCCCAAAATATAGGCAGTAATAATGTGTACAAGGAGAAGCATCTAAGACAAAGATCATGCATACTATGAAGAGATCATGCAATAAAAAAACCTCGAAGACACCAGTTTGTAGTTCCATTTATAGACTTCAAAACCCTAGCTCCAAGTTCGAGCAGAAAAATGTATGTAGCCACCACAAAAACTTCTCCACAAAGTTGCAAAAATGAATGTATTTTAGGGTTCAAAATAATTTTTGATATGCATACCCTAAAATCTTGGGCTAGGTTTTCATTTTTATTTATTCTTTTAATAAACAAATGTTGCATATAATGTAAGCCTTGTACCCTAGGCATGTATGACCCCATGCAAAGGAGCAGTGTTTTAAAGCTCTCTTGCCCTATATTGTAAATATAATTTTAATATATTTCTATCAAAGGTTTATTTTATAAAAAACCTAAATAAAAATGTATTAAAGTTATAAACTAGTGTTAAATATATTTATAATTTAATACAATCTTATTAATATTAATCTTTTAAAAAATCTTAATAGAATTGTATTTAATTATTAAAAATATATATATTTAAAAGGGAGTAATAATTTTACTATGCCATTTAAAAATTAAAAAAACTATTTTATTTTAAGTGTCAAAATAGAATTAGTTTAAGAGTTTTAAAAGAAGAATTATCACAAATTCACATGCACATTTTCAGAGGGGTAGATAACAATGTCAGATTTATGTAATACAAAGAAAAAACTAGGCGAGCCTTTGATGACCTTTTTACAAAGATGGTGGAGCTTGGTCAGTTGATGTTCTCTTGATATACCTAAAGAATAACAAGTTAACTTGTTCATTCAAAATCTAGTACCAAAAATGATGTATGAGCTAAAATTAAAAGGTCCAAGCTCTATTGAAAAACTCATTAAAAGGGGAATGAACATTGAGAATGCACTCATTTCTAAAGGGGTGATTAAGATCAACAAATATAACAATAATTCAAACAACTCAAGTGACAAGAATAAATTTTAGTCCAATAACAAGAATGTCACTAATGATCGTGTAGTCAATGCGAGGATAATTTACTAATGATGGTGTAGCCGATGCGAGGACAATAAGCACAAATCAATATAAATTTGTTATAAAGGATTAAGTGCTTTGGCCCCTCAACAAATTTAGTAGATGTAGAACCAAATGAGCAACGTTATTCAACAACCACAAAATAAACAATGTAATCAACAACAACAAAGCTAGCAATAAGATCAAAAACATAGACCTTTTGGATCAAGAGATAGGCCTTCCTATCAATTTACGATATTGGGACAACCTATTGAATCAATAATGAAACAATTGATCCAAGCAAATTTCATCAGGTTGCTAGATATCAAAGAGGAACCACCAGTAAAGCCACATTGGTGGAATGATAATGCATATTGTGAATATCATTGGTCTAAGGGACATAAAACTATGTCATGTTTTCAATGGAAACACCTTATCTAGGATTTTCCTTATCAGAGTGTGATTGAGGTAGATCCATCTGTCAAAACTTATAATGTTGGTAATACAATTTTTAAGACTCCCTTACTTGATCATGACAAGGGAAAGGCATCATCTTTGAATGCAAATCAAAAAGGAAATTTGAATTATACCAGTATGAGTCATAATAATGTCATTAATTGCTTTCGTGCATCAGATGAGTATATGTCAACCATAAGGATAAAAGATCAAGATCCTTCATGTGCAGTGACTACTCACTAATCCAAAATATCCTTAAAAGAAGAACTTTCAAATCCTCCTAAACCAACCTCAATGAAACAGTACAACCTCCTTGATCACTTGGTAAAAATACTTGCACAAATTTCAATCCTTGAGTTGTTAAAAATGTCCCCTATGCATCGTTCTATCTTAGACAAAGCCCTGACTGAGTCAACTGTACCTACTGATATTGACGTTGACCAATTTCAAGCTAGGATAGGGCACCTTGCTATTTCCCAACATGTTTCCTTTTTCGATAAAGACATACCTTGCGATAAAACCCATCATAATGATCCCCTCCATCTTTAAGTTTTTATTCATAATTGCAAAAGTAGACGAGTTTTGATAAATGATGGAACAGGCCTAAATATATGCACTATGAGAGTCATAATTGACCCTGGTTACTTAGAAAATGATATAGATCCTTCAAGGAAGATAAAAATAAAATCTTATGATGATGTTGAACACCCATCCAAAGGAGTGATTGTCTTGCCTATCAGAGTGGGTCCAACAACAAAAAATACTTTGCTGCAAGTGCCAGATCTAGATATCCCTTATAACATGAATCTAGTTCATCCATAGATTCATGAAATTAAAGTGGTTCCTTTGACCTAACACTAGTATCTGAAATATTCATATATTGGAATCGAGATAACAATTCCAAGAGATCCTAATCCCTTCCAGTTTTGTGCTAACATAAAGGATACTTCGCAATAGTAAGTACCAGTCAATAGAGAGGCGTCTTCACCTAATTATATGGATCCCAATGCCTTGTTAGAATCCATCAAAGGCAAGATGAAAATATGGGATCAAGGTTGTGCAAAATATTCTATGTCCCAAACATTTCTTATTGGCAAGTTACCGATGCTGCCTAAATCACATGGAAAGTTACAATTGTTGAGAAAGGAATTCAAGATGACCATCCAATATCAACCCCCCACCACATTCACAAAGTGGGGTGAACTAAACAAAAAAGAGTGAATGATAATATATCAGGATGGCTTTATAAAGATGAAGTAGTCACATCAAATACTCCACCTGTCAAATTTCCTAGTGAATGATACGGCAAAGGGTTTACCATAATGCAGAATAAGGGATATGATGGATGCAGCAGTTTGGGACCTAATAAAAAAGGAAGATTGGATCTTATCATACCTAAGATGCGACATAGAACTTTGGGTTTAGTTTTTGTACCTTTGCAAAATTGGAACCTCATCTACCAAAGTGATAGTGTGAAAAAGGGCATGATTCTGATGATGAAATGACACTTGAGGAAATCCATCCTGAAACTAACTCTAATGAATTGGAGTGGGTTTCAAGTTCCTTCATCTCCTATTCCCTAGATAATGTCTTCATTGACCCTGACGATTTGCCTATGGAAGAGAAACATGAAATTGCTCCTCCCATCAAAACTTGTCCTAAAACTTGGAGAGAATAATTTTGGAATGCAAGCACTAAAGCTGACACTAGTAGCTCAGATAGTCACACCACTAACTTTTATGTCTTCACTATCTCAACCCAAAATTTCCTTGAAACCGATGATAACATGCCCCTCGTGTACCCACAACTTATTTAATGGGACCAACAAGGACCACCTAAATTAAATTGCTTTGAGAACAATGAGGCAATGGCAAAAAATTTTGAACTTAGAGAAGGGATACCACAAGGTAATCACAAGGCCAGATTTATTATTCATTTAGACTCTACAACATATTTTGGGGAGTCAACTCCATCTTCTAGTCACAAAAGTGAAAAATAAAAAATAAAAAAGAATAGCTCTTTGGATGAAAACCGCAAGGTGCTCTCTGACCATAAAAATGTAAAAACAAAGGACAAACCTGTGGGTGAAAACCTCTCTAAGGTGCCCAAAGGTGGAAGATCGAACATACCCTTGTCAGGTCAAGACAAATCAACACTGCTTGTGGAAACGACTGAAGAAATAAATTTGGGTACACCTAGCAACCCTAAGGTCATTCATTTTCTACTTCCTTATCAGAACAAGAAAGAATAGACTTCGTCAAATTTTTCCTTGAGAAGAAGATTAATTTTGCATGTTCTTATGCAGAAATGCTCGACCTTGATCAAAAACTAGTCCTTCATATTTTGCCACTAAAATCAGGAGAAAAGCTCATTAAACAAATACTAAGGAAAATGCATCCACAAGTGGCCCTATGAATCAAAGCAGAACTTAATAAATTTTTGGATGTGGGCTTTATAAGACCAATTGACTACGCAAAATGGATTTCAAATTTGGTACCAGTAAGTAAGGCAACTGGGGTCATAAGAATTTGCACTGATTTTAAGGATTTAAACAAAGCATGCCCCAAAAATGACTTTCCTTTGTTAAATATTGACATCATAGTAGACATCGTAGCCAAATATGAGATGTTGTCATTAATGGATGGCTTCTTCGGATATAATCTCTAGACACCTATAATTAATATTTAATTAATTTAAGTCTGTCAACATAATTAATTGATTTAATTGTGTTATCATTATTCCTCCCAACGTTAATTAAATCTAATTTAATTAATATTATCACTATTGTCCAATAATTAATTTATCAAATAAATTAATTATTTCCCTATTCTTCTAAAGTCCCTCCAATAATTATTTCCTCTAAACCCACTCGGTTAATTAATTTTAATTAATTAACCTAGTCATGTGATTCCTACAAATCACTTTTCCTAATTCCCATTTAGCGTAATTAATTCTTCTAGAATCTCTCTTAATCCCACTTATCATTATTTCACAATTTTAAATTTCCCCACTCATGTCACATCAACATTGAACCTCTCAAAGAAATTCAAGTTTCTTTGAATCTCTCCATGCATCCATTATTTTGGAATTTTTAATTCCTTTCCCATTTCCCCAAGGAATTTTATATTCCTATTTATTCTCCCAAGGCATCCTTCATCCATTCCCACCATTTCAAATCAATCTTGGCCCTCCATTTTGGCCTCCTCCAATTTATAAACTGGAGTCTCATTTCCTCACAAATCATCCACTTCCTCTATAGAATTCTCATGCTGCTAATTTTCTCTTCTATTCTCTTCTATCATATCCTTATCATGTTCTTATAATCCTTCAGTCTTTTAATCCAAATCTAACCATATTTTATGCTTTTGTTTGATATTTTATGCATATTTCAATTCAAACTAACCATCTACCTCCTCCCTAGTTTTCCCTTGGTTCATTTTGGCACGCTCGATGGGACCTGCATCCCTAAATTTAACATTTTGTGGAGCTTTTGTGAATTTTTAGTCGCAGGTGTCAGAACAGCATGAGCGATTGCAAATTGGCGCGACCGCCATGGGATCAGCGCGATCACTACCTGCTTTGATGTGTGTGCACGCGCTTTAGCACAAGCAATTCAAATTTCAAAATTCTAACCCATCTTTTCAGCAGGTCTACCAAATAGCACGAGTGCCACTGGAACAACGCATCCACTTGCAACATTCTTCTACTCAATTTCTTATTCTTGTTCTTACATATCTTGCTTTTTTTTCTTTAATAAGTCATCTAAAAACACATAAAAAGGAAATAATCTAAAAGAAATCACAAAAAAAAATTAGTAAAATTCCTTTTCTAGCCTTTTTATTTTCTAGACACGCCACTTTAGCGCGAGCACTCTGCGATTAACGTGAGCACTTCGAACGTATCCCGTTCATTTTTAGAATTTGAATTTTCAAACTTTTGTCTAACTGCTAACTTGTTTTTTTGTTTTGGCATGAGCGCATGCACTTTAGCGTGACCATCGTTCGAGATGCGCATCCGACCGCAGGTACAATTTGTCCTTTTCAGGAATTTTCTCATTCTTTGTATTTTCCTATTTTTGGCTTTTTGACCCCCTTGTAGTGTGTACACATTCACTTTAGCGTGTGTGTCTACAAAACAACATGAGTACTGTTTTTGCATAATTTTGTCTATTAATCAGATTTTTGAGTTTTACAAGTCCTACCTAAGTGGTCCAAGACATAATAAAAACTACTAATCTGATATTTTGCAGGTTGCCTAAGGAAATCCAACCAAACATTGTGTCTTTTCAATCATTTTTGTAGGCACCTAGATCTAATTAGGGGTGAAAGAACAATTTTCTTTTTGTTTTTGAGGAAAGCGTAGAGGTAGGAGAGTATGCTCTTGTCTATATAGACAATCAGAAATCCAAACCCTTGAAACTTTTCTTGTTTGCTTGTACGCTTTTACCCTTAGCGGCCCTACCCTCCTGATTTGTCTGGCACACTCACATAGGCATTGGTGAGAGGGGAACGACCTAAGTGAGTACAACTATAACCCAAGTATTCCAACTCACTATAATAAATAAGCTTCTTGGGATGAAAATCTCAAAGGATAGAGCTATTTAAGAGTTCACTCTCATATTGGACTTTTTGTAGGGCCTTTAGGTCTCAATCACACTTACATGACTAGATCTTGCTTGGTACTTTGTAGGGCTATAGGCCTCAATCATGCTTGTTTGACTACAAGGAGTAGTCTTCAAATGGAAATCCATACTAAGAGCTCTAGGATTAGATGCCACTTGATTCACCTCCGAAAGGTGGATAATCTTTGTGCAAGGGAGATAGTAACTCCCCTAAGAGATTTTCCATATCATGCCCCCATTAGCATTTGGAGTCAGCTAATATGGCATTGACAATCCATTGCATGAGACTCAATGGCCATATTCTGATTAGCTATTGGGTGTGTACCTGAGTCAGCAACCAAAGGTTTTTCTCCTCATCCAACTTCCTAGGATAGCATGCTGTGTGGTCAACGTGTATTCATTGCTTGATATTTCTTGCCAAGTCCATCCTTCCTCAAACCAATCAACCTTTCCTCTTTCAATCATCAAAACAATCCCCAATAAATCTATCCAAGAAATTCTCTAATCCCCAATCCACTTTCATCCATCCAAACAATCATTCTTCCTCAAACCAACATTTTTGTTCAAATTATTCATTTGACTTTGGGTACCCTCCCCCTTTATTCTTCCTTTCCATTCTTCCATAATCACTCTACTTCTAATCTAATCGAATCTCCGAAATTCCAATCAATCAATCAATCCATCTTTCTAATTTGGTTATCCAATCCCTCATCAATCAATCAATTTTGTCCTCAATCCAATCCAATCAAGTCCTAATCCAATCAAATCAAGTCCTAATCCAAGGACCAATCCAATCAAATCAAATCCAATCCAAATCTTATCAAATCCAATCCATCATCATTCAAAGCCAAGTCCTAATCCTCATCTTCATTTAACATCATCTTCATCATCTTTCTCCTCCAAAACATATTCATCCAATTCCAATTTAATCCCTCATTCTCAACTTGGCTACCCATAATTTCAAATCTTGGTATGAGCAGATGCTCATGGAAGTTCACGAACCACCTCAACCTGCCTACCAAGTCAATGCCATCACCTCCCATCCATTTCATCTCAACACACTAAATCCAATCCCAATTTATATCATATCTCATATCCCTCCTCTACCTTTGATAAGGGAAATCCATCTTACTCCCCATCCATATCTCCATATTATCCCTCATCCACATATATACCTCCATCTCTCCTCCCATCCATATCACAATCCCCATCCTTTTACAACACATTCATTACCTCTACTCCCCATCCAAATCCTTTACTCCGTAATCGTCCAAGCATTAATCCTAATTCCCTAATGCATTATCCCAATCCTCCATCTAATCTCAATCCTCCATCTAATCCTAATCCTCCAAAATCTGTATTATCAGTATCCTCTAAGTCCACCATCCATAATCTTATCCAAGACATGCTAGCAAAGGAGAAAAAATCCCCTTCTCAAAATCAAGTTGCCTTGTCTCCTCAAGTCCTCCATCCACCTCCATCACCTCCACCTCAAAAAAAATCCCAATCCTCTGCACTTCATGATACCCCCTTTCCTTCATCTACTTACATTGAAGCTTTTGTATCCTCCTCCATCACAATCCCAACAACTCCAAACATGCCAAAAGCTTGTTCCAAAGCATGATAGCATAGAATCCTCTCCATCTCATGATGCATCTCCCTCCACTCCATCTAATGGTATCATTCCCTCCACTTTCTCTCATGATCATATGATTCCTCTATCCAACCCTCTCCCTATCGCATGATCCTCTTCCATCTCATGATACCCTCCCTAATCAAGATCAAAGTATCCCTTGATCTCCATGTCATGATCCCAATCAATCTAAAGATCTTAATCCTCCTTCCACATCCCATCCCCTCAAAATGGACTCACATCTTGTTTCTGAAATAGTAAGGGTCCTCAAGCTAATGCTCAAGATGTTGGTACATCCTCTATTCCTCCTAAATCTAAAAATCCTTCATGAAAATCAAAATTCTTTCATCCCCTATCATCCACATCCATTTTGGGCCCCTATGTTCCAAAGATAAATCCTCCATTCCTTCCATCCATTTTGGGTCCTTACATCCCTCCATCCACCACTCCATCACCTCAAATAATCCCTAAGAAAGATCAACAAAGGCACACATCATTGAGTCCCTTCCAACATTCTCCCTCCACCATTTCATCCATAAAATCCATCAACCCTTCATCCTCATGCACCTATCCCATTTCTATTGGAAGCAATTTGGATTCCCAATCTAAAAGGACTAAAGCTCAAAATCCACAAAAATCAAAGGATCAACATGTTCCTTCAAAACAACATGCTCAAAATAAAATTATGATCCAAAAGAATGAAAAATAAAAAAGGCCACAAAGGCCTCAAAAGAAAAAATAAAAAACTATGTGGATTTCCAAACTACTCAAAGAAGCAATGCATCTCAAAGTAAAATCCAAATTAGCATACAAACTTGCTAATCCAAAAGCTCCACCCATTCACAAGTCCTCCAATCCTCCATCTAACACTCCTTTAGCTTCAAAATCCATTTTGGGTCCTTATGTCCCAAAATCCACCATCCCAACTTCATCGTCCCCTTCTTCTATTTTGGGTCTTCATGTCCCACAATCCACACTTTATCCCCTATCTAATTCAAAACACTCTCCTCCACTACTCCACCACCCTTCAAGGTGTGTGCCAAATGTTGATCTTCCACAAATTTTTCAAAACCCCATCCATTATCCACCATCCATTTTTCACAATCCCATTTCATTAGTCCAATCCTTTGCAAATCCTATCTTCCAAATCTTATCCATTTCATCTCCCCAATTATTTTTTTACCAACACCTATGAGAATACCTCTAGTTCAAATAAATACTAAGGGATACCATCTATGGAACTAGATGCTTCAGTCCTCCCTTCCTCCTTCATGCATCCACTATCTTCCATATCCACTCATCCTTATCCCTATCCATCCAAACTATTCCAAAAAATCAAAAAGTCAAAAAAATCAAAACATCAAAAAATAAAAAATATCAAAAAAAAAAAAATCAAAAAAAGTAAAGAAAAATCATTTCATCCAATGGTTGAAATCACTCCTTTTGGTGTCTTGGGTAAGTACCATGATGAAAACTTGGCAAACAAGTTTCATGTGTTATCCCCTCATCCTCTTGCACTCTACACTTAGGGGCAAGCTTTGTCCATGCAATTCTCCCATCCATCTGCATCCTATTCAAGTTCATCCTCCTTTCCTATCTTTTATCTTGAATATCCTATCCATATCCTCCATCTCATATCCCTCATCCTATCCAAATGCAATCCTCCATTCTTATTTTTGGTATTCATCATGTTAGAGGAAAAATAATGTATATGCATGCATGCTTTGGAAACACACAAGCCTTAAACCTCTATCCATATCGATTACACATTATCTTTCCATCACTCATCTTTCTTATCCTTCATTCCACTACCATTTGTGGGGAATTTTCCTCCTTTTCAACATAGTATTTGGGTCTACATCATCCTACCCTCTATCCTGTATTCCTTCATATCCATCAACTTGATCCATCTATCTCTTATCCAAACAATATATCCCTTCTTCTATTCATCCATTCTCTTACCAATCTTTGGTTCTCCCTTGTCATTGGTTCCAGTCAATCAAATCCTATCCACCAATCCACCCCATCCTATCCAATTTCTAATCCAAACCTATCTCATCCAATCATATTCTCCATCTCTTCCAATTCAATCATTAATCCCATACCCAATCCAATCCTGCTCAATCATCCATCCCCCTTTTTCATCCTATCTAATCATTTATCCTTCTTCCAATCCATCAAATTGAGCTTTTCCCATCTACCTGAGCTTACATTGACTTGTGTCTAATCCAAGCACCTTTGCTAATCAAATCCATGTGGAAATCCTCTCATTTGCAGACCTTGCACATCCAACTTGTCTTTTGTCATCCATCAATCTATCCATCACCTATCCATCGGGATGCATCCTTCCCTAGTCTGGCAGCTTATCCAAGTCCATGTCCTACTCTTGGCAAGAGATATCAGTGTTAGGAACCGGAAGGACAACTGAGAGGGGGGGTGAATTAGTTGTCAATAAACTACAACCCAGAACCAATTAATCCAACTTAGAACTTAGTGTCGGTAAAAAAACTTAATGCCGGTAAAACAGATTAATAGTTATAGCAATACCTATATAACTTAATGCATGAAACAAAAAGAGAACATCCACAACACATGACACAAATATTTTGACGTGGAAACCCTGTAAGGGGGAAAACCATGGTGGGAAACCTTACCCACAATCAGATGATACTACTGCAGATAGTAAGTGAATACAATAATGGGGTTTACACATGCAGAAAGGCCAACCTCCTAGAGCTCATTGCTCAATCACAAAATAGGAGTCACGCTGACTACAATTGGATGGTTAAATCCAATAACAATGTACTACTTCAATATAACATCTCCAATGCTAGATTCAGTAATGGTTTAAGCTCTGAATATGAGTGCCAAAAACATTCATAACCTTTCCTTCAACCTTCAGATAACATCTGCGTGATTTACACAAGGATCTGCTTATTTTCACTCTACAATGATCTTCAATATTGGTACACACTCATAATATGATCTTCAATAAGATCTTACAATTATTTATACAAAACCCTAAGACCTTATCATAAGGTCAGCTCACTAAAGATATTACATTTAAATCAATTACAAATAAGTCTTGATGTGATACAATATGTCGACTCAATACATTTATACATTATCCAATCAATAAACCATTTCCAAAACGTGTCGTGCTGATCTGGAACATGATATCTTGTACCCGTCCATAGCCTAGACCTATCTGTCGGTAAAGGCAAATATGTGAACCCGATTAGTCCAATAAGAAAAACACCAAATCCAAACATCCAATCCATGTCTTTGACATAACCAAATGATCTTCAGATGATAACAAGTCATCATCAACTTCCTAAGCTACCGATGACTGTGCATAAGCCAATATCCGTGTGGGGACCACAATGTGCCAGTTCAACAATAAACCAATATAACCAAAGTGCCAAATCAACAATGTAGACCTCCAGAAGGATAAGTGTTGACATCAATGACAAAACCAATGCAACACATGATGAAGTCATCCATAATACCAACAATCAGTTGGTCATGTGCATGTTGTTTGCATGCTTGATCTGTTCACTTTGATTTTCATCTTGTGTCCTAGGAATATACTTGTTCAAGATTGCCTCGATCATCCTATATCTTGGTATGTCTTGGCTGGTGTACAATGGGGCATAGTTTTCATGGTATGGTGTGTTTGAAGTTTTTCCTTGTACAAACTAACAACCCTGCATTAGTGTTTATTAACACTTGCATGATTGTGTGCAAGGCATACCTGTTTGTCTGCGAGTCAGTCAACACCTTAGATCTTCATATCATCCTAGTTCTTATAATCAGTAGTGTATACTATCCATGGAAGTATCAAACCTAGGTTTTCTCTCTATATTTTCTCAACAAGAAATCCAATCCATTTATCATTTCTTTGTCTCATTTCATTCACAAGACTCCAATCCATTCATGCATTCCCTCTTTCATCATCTTCATCCTTTTATCACCTAGTTTTATCATCCATTTCAAGAGCACACCCATGTTCTTTGAACCCACATATCCTCTCGAGGGGGCATACAACTACTTCCTCGTCACCCTTCCTCGCCATTCTTCCTCATCTTATGAATGGGGCATCATGCTACTAGTCCTTATCCTTTTCTTCCATGATGTTTTATTATTCTTTTATATAACATCATTTCACGACGCTATATCAAAGAGGGGCAAAATATAGACACCTAAAATTAATATTTAATTAATTTAAGCCTGTCAACATAATTAATTGATTTAATTGTATTATCCTTATTCCTCCTGGGGTTAATTAAATATAATCTAATTAATCATGTCACTATTGTACAATAATTAATTTATCAAATAAACTAATTATTCCACTATTCTTCTAAAGTCCCTCCAATAATTATTTTCTCTAAACCTACTCAATTAATTAATTTTAATTAATTATCTAGTCATGTGATTCCTACAAATCACTTTTCCTAATTCCCACTTAGCATAATTAATTCTTCTAGAATCTCTCTTAATCCCACTTATCATTATTTCACAATTTTAAATTTCCCCACTCATGTCACATCAACATTGAGCCTCTCAATTCCTTAAGGTTTTTATAACAAGTGAATCCATGAGTGTATCTCTTAGCATGGATTCACTTGGGAACACTAGTGTTGGTCTTCGGTCTACGATCTCTAGCCCTGTTCTGCATGGTTCTCATGACTCAGATTGGTCTAAGGAAGGGAATTTTGATGGGGAGTGTAACAAGGATAGGGACCCACGAGCTGTGGATCCTCCTTTTGACCCAGGAGATAACAAGGCTTCACATGTTGAAACCTCTAATCGAGAGGGAATCTCAAAAGGGGGAGTGGAGCTGGAGCAGAATGTCATCTTTCAAGGCCCCCTAAAATCTTGGTTTGACTTATTTGGTATGAAACCAATAGGTAAATCCGCTTTCCCTAAGGTTTCTGACATTTCTAACAAGTCGGTGGGAAAGTTTGCCATTTCAATCCCGGATGCTATGATTAAACACAATATTTCTTTAATGGCGTTCACTCTAGTGGGTAAATTTGGTTGCCCAAGACCTAATATTGAGATAGGGAGGGTTTTTGCCAAGAAAAAATGGCACTTGAAGGGTCAAGTGGAAAAATCCGCGATGCCCAAGGGGTTTTTTTCTTTCAACTTCTCCTATATGGAAGATTTGGAAATTTTTCTCTATGGAGGACCTTGGGTGCTAGGTAAAACTTCTTTAACCCTGAGAAAATGGTCTCCTAGATTGGAGTTAAGAGATTCTTCCTTCTTTGAGTTGGCCCCTATTTGGGTGTGTCTTCCTTGTTTACCCTTGGAATTTTGATTTGAGGATGTTTTTAAGGGTATTGTTGGTTCCTTTGGGAAGATTCTTGCTATGGACCCGATGACAGTGGCCAGGAAGAGGTTGGTTTATGCTAGAATTTGTGTGAATGTATGCCAAAATTCTGATCTCCCATCATCAATTGATATTTTCTCCAAACTAGGGATATGGGAACAACCTATAGAGTATGAGTGCTTTCCTTTTGTGTGCTTTCATTGAAAAAAGGCTAATCATTAGGCAAAAGGATGTCCTAATAACCCTATGAATCTCTCTAAAAACAAGGGGACCCAAAAGCAGGTTTGGAAAGAAAAACCGATCAAGGATATTGTTAGCTTTGAAAGCCCTTATTTGCAGGTTCATGAGGCCCCTATCTATGGGGATTAGGAGAATATAGAAGGAAAATCTACTAATATGGCTCCTCAGATTGAATTGAGTGTATGTCCTATCATAGATTCAAAGGCTCTTGAGAAGAAGTCTTTGGAAGAAGGAGAAATTGATGAGTCGGTAGTTAATGGGGAGATGCCTGTTAAGGATATCAGTGGTGAGAATAATGGCAGTAGTTACTCTGAAGTGCCAAAAACTATCTTTGAGAAGAGTAATGACCCAAAACTCCCTATAGGGATAGAATGCCAATGATCTCAAGATTCATTTAAACAAGGGGAGTCAAATGATCCAAAAGATAATACTGTTACTTCGATCTCTAGCCATTGGAAGAGCCAAAATATGGACTGTAACAAGAATGAATCTAAGGAAGAGGAGGGTGACTAATCATTTATGACAGTTGGGAAAAAGAAAAGTAAGAAGATGGGTAATGCTATTGGAATGCATACTAGAAATAGGGCTAAGGTTGATGTTGGCAACTTGAAGTACCCTCCAGGTAGAAAATCTGCTAGATGGCACAGAGAATTTGAAAGAAAGAAGAACATTGTTGATGGAATTCAGTGAACCATTTTGGAGACCTGCTCTCCTCTTCCTAAATGAAGATAATTTCTTGGAACATTCAGGGACTTAATGGATCCCACAAATATGATATCCTCTAGAATCTAGTTAGAGACCATAAATTGGATGTCGTTCTAATTCAAGAAACTAAGACAAGTAAAGAGAAAGTTGAACAAATTAGCATTTTCAGCTTTGGGGGTGTAGTTGGTAGTAGCTCTGATGGTGCCTTAGGTGGTGTTGTTGTCTTCTAGAATAAGAAAGTTATTGAAGGTAAGCTGATTGTGGCTAATAATAATTTGATTTGTATTAGACTAACACACATAAGGGATGATTTCATTTGGGTCCTATGCAATATTTATGCTCCAAATACCAAAGTTGCAAGGTTCAAATTTTGGAAGAATGTTGAGGTCAAAAGAAAATATTTTGATCAAGACTCTTGGTTGGTCATGGGAGATTTTAACACTCCTCTCTATTATTTCAAAAAATTTGGAGGGTCTCAAGTTCACATGGATAGAAGAATTGGTCTTATGGACTTCATTAACAACATGGCTCTTTCATATGTGGAGTTGAGTGAGGCCTCTTTCACTTGGACCAACATAAGGAATGGTGAAGATTTGATTCAGTACTGGACAAATCTTTAATCTCTAATGATTGGTTATCTAAATATCATTGTTCTTTGTCTATCATCAATAGAATTGGCTCAGACCACTTTTCCATTTCTTTTATTGCTAATTCCCTTTCAAAAAGGAGAAGTTTTCCTTTCATATTTTAAAAAATGTGGTTATCCCACCGTTCTCTGGAACAAAATGTTGGACAGTGGTGGAGTATCGTAGTGGAAGATCGGTGATGTTTAAGGTTGTTAAAAAAATTAGATATGTGAAGGAAAGGCTCAAGGTTTGAAATAAGGAAGTTTATGGAGATATCTTTGTCATGAAGAATGCTTTAAAGATGGAGGTAAAACATCTTCAGGATCTTATTCAGAAAGAAGGTTACAGATTCATTACAAGGGATAAAGAGAATGAGGTCCTTGCCAGTTATCACAGGATTATAGCCAATGAAGAATATTTTTGGAGACAAAGGTCTAGGGCATTGTGGATGTTTGTTGGAGACAAAAAAACCAAATAATTTCATATGTCGTCTGTGAAACATAAAGTTGCTAACCAATCACTAAGCTAGTGGTTGATATTACAACAATTAATAGAGATGAGGATATTTCTAAGGAGGTTGTGCATTTTTTCTTTAGTCTTCTTACTGTTGATCCAAATCTTTGTTTGAACGATCAAGAGTCTTTGCTGTAGAATATTCCTAAGGTGATTGGACCTGATCATAGAAAAAGTATATGTGCCATCCCTTCTAATGAGGAAGTTAAGAGAGCCATTTTTGCTTTCCAGGGGGATAAAGCCCCCTGAACCTGATGGGTTCCCCATGTTATTCTTCCAACATTTTTGGCATATTGTTGGTAAGGATTTTGTTCATGTTCTGAAGGAATTTTTTTGATCCAAATCCCTTCTTAAAGAGGTTAACTCTACCTTCCTAGTTCTTATTCCTAAAAGGCTTGGTGTTGACTCTATGGATAGGTTTAGACCTATTAGTCTCTGTAACTCATTATATAAAATTATCTCTAAGGTTGTTACATCTAGATAGTTGGCAGTGCTACCTTCCATCATATCCTTGCATCAGAATGGATTCATTCCTGGGATGCAAATCTTGGATTCTATCTGTTGGTTCCCAAAACCACAGATTGGAAATCCTAGAGCTTTTCCAACTCTCTTACTAGTTTCTCAATCAACCTTGGCGAATGAATAGGAATGGTCAAAGACCAAATTCCTCTGCACTTTAGGCTCCACTAGACCTAGGTGGGTATACCTCAATCTCTAAAGCACAAAGAGATTTCTTTATAGTGAATTTAAACTTAACAGATTAGCTGTTTACAAGAATGGCAACATATTTTCTACAACTATGCCTTATTATGTTCTTTTAACTTGCTTTAATCTGAAAACTTGAATATAATTGATAATGAATAAAATCTTATAAAAGAATGCTATTGGAACCTTGAGTGATTATGAAAAAACAATTCCAGTAGACACTAGTAATATGTTTCTCTGGTGAGGACTTTCTGCACATCAAATTTACTCACAGAAAACTAATAATAGACCAGTGCCTTATCTGACAATTTACATGTTACTTAATGGACAAATATCTGTGGTCCTTGGAGACAATTTGAGAAAACTCACAAGTATGCAAGACTATCACTGCAATAACTTCAATGTATGTTATAAGAACAACAAAAACAATTATGTTATCTATATAACAACAAGTGATAAAACACTGCAACAAACCTTATACAGATTTATCCAAAGGATTTTAACTCATCAATATCATATAACATGAAACTATCTGAAGATAAAGACAACAAATATTGTATATTAATTTTTGGAACAATGGCTATACAAAAACTGCAAACTCACAGGTACTTCATGATACACTTACTTGCACAAAATGGATTTTTCATTTCTATAGACCTGTTTTACATAACACTGCTAGTTCCAACATACAATCTGGAAAATAGTAGTCTTTCTTACGTCTTCTAATATATCCCCCTAAAAATTAAAATGACTCCCTATATACATGTGACTCAAAAGACATAAATGAAAGGACACACCCTTTCATCATTACAAACTAAGACTAATAAAAACCTAAATACCCCCCCTCGCTTAACTGCTATAACTAAAACATAATACAATAACACAACTAAATATTTTTGGAGAGGATTTTTGAAAAATATTTTTGGAGAAGGATTTTTGGAGGAGATTTGGGCATTTTGGGAAGAAAGGATTTTTTGAGTTGCAGGTTGGGGCTCTTCATCAAATCTTTGCCAGGAATGCGAAATGAGGTAGGATTCTTATTTTGTTTCTTTGTTGAAAAGAAAAAAAGAAAGAAAAGAGAAAATGAAAATAAAAATTTTGTTTGTTGTTTGAAAGAAATTTCTTGATTGAAATGGGGGTTGGGTTTTAAATCTATGCATTTTAGTTTAAAGTTTGGCAATATGGTGGATTCATTGTTTGGGAAATAATCTTCTTTATGCTCAAGATTTGCTTGTTTGGATTAGTTATTCAACCAAGTTCATGTTTTTGGAAAAACCAATATTATGCTGGAAAAATTTTCAATATTGGTGTTATTGTTCATTCTGGAAAATATTAGAGGAGTTCTGGATTTAGAAAATTTGGGGGTTTTTAATTTATTTATATTTTTATTTAATGGGGATTGATTTAATTTAAAGATCAAATTGATTAGATTAAAAAAAAAGAAAAAGAAAATTTGTTTGGGGCTAGGGTTTAGCAGGCAGAGGAGCTGAGTCTTGACTCACATCACCTCCCTTCCCCTCCTCCTTGCAGATTCAGTAGTGACTTGCGCCCGCGGCGGCCACAGGGTCCTGTGCCCGTGGTGGCCATAGGGTCCTGTGCCCGTGGTGGCCATAGGGTCCTGCGCCCGCGGTGGCCGTAGGGACCTGAGTCAACGGCCTGCGTCTGCGGCCACAGAATCCTGCGTCCGCAACGACTGCGGGGGAGGCTGCGGTGGCTTTCACCACTCCCATGATGGGAGGTGGTCCCCGCAGCGGCTCCCCACTATCCTTTGTTTTTTAAAGTTTTTTTTTATAAAACTTATTTTATATGAAGTGTGTTTTAATGGTTTTAATTATTACTAATTATTATTAATATATATATTTTATTAATGAAGATTAATAAATATATTAATTAATAATTAATTGAAAACTATGTATTATTAAATTATTATTAATATATATTTTATTAATGGAGATTAATATATATATTAATTAATATTTAATTTAAAATTGTGCATCATTAAATTATTAATTGTTTATATCTTATTATCCAGGGGTTAATAAATATAGAACGATTAATATTTAATTTGGGTATCTATCTTAATGAGGAAGTACCCTTTGGGAACATATAGAATATTATTTTTCATTGGAGATTTTTGAATTAAAAAAATATTTATTATTTGGTGATTTTTAAATAATATATTTTTCAGGAATATATTATTCTTCGATTTAAATGATATAGGTCATCTAGGAATTTTAGAGATGGAATACTAAAGTATATGAGTAATTGGAAAATGAAATATCAATCATTGGATATTTTGAAAATTTAAATGATATTCTATTAGAATTATTGGAAATTTAATAATGCATCGATTGGAAAATTGGTAAGTTAATGATATCTTCATTTAGTAAAATAAATGGTTTAGTTATGTTCTTCCTCTGTATTGTGAAATAGACAAATGGTAATATTTCAATTAAAGTATTGTATCCACCTTGTAATGGTGATCTTTCTATTAATGTATTTTTGAAAACTTAGATCATTTAGAAAACTTGATCGACTTTTATTGTTTAAACCAATAGGAAAGAAGATTGTCCTTTCCCGGTTATTGCCTATGCAAGTTTAATTTTTGTATTTTCTTTTGTTTAAAGTAATGGCAAGGCCTTGATATGTTTGTTTGGATGCTATTGTTTGGTTGATTTGGGGTACCTGTTTATATCAATGGTCTCTAGTTTGGTTGTTGCCTTGTGATGATGTTATAATTGGTCTTGTCCTTTATGCGGGTGTAGTGTGTTGATTTGTCGTTGACCATAGTTGGTCAGGTCTCTAGTTAGATTACTGTTAGGCAATGGACCTTTGTATTTGCTTTTAATATGTTCAGTTGGATCCATTTCTATGTAGGGATCATTTATGTATTATTGACCGATGTGGTCGTTTGTATATTGGTTATGTCCGCCTTGATGGCCGGATTGTAAATGATGTGAACCTTATGTATCCTTAACTTATTTAAATGATCAGAGGCATCTTGCAGTTGAGCAGACTCAGAGATGTAGCCCTTTAGGGGTGAACTCCGATATCAATTTCATGTTATGTGATGCTTTTGTTCTTATGTTTCATGTTTTAGTGTTAGCATGTATGGATGGCATATTGGTAGAATGTATAAGTGGATTAGGTGAGATGTATCGTAAATGCATGTATGCAATCGCTGCTTAATGCAGTCATGTGGATCATGAAAGAGTGTAGTTTTGGTTAGCAGAATAAATTCTATTATTGTTAATGAAAATAAGTATGCTTGAAAAGATCTCACTAGTTATGATGAAATTTAAGTGTGTTTTGGAACAAGGTGCATGACATGTGTTTGATGTAATATTGATCGTAATGAATGGGTAAAAATTATTGGATGAACTCGTCATGTTCCCTAAATTGTAATTCTAATGGATGAACTTCATTTTGTTATCTACATTTTTAACCTTAATAAATGAACTTCATCTTACTAGCTATATTTTAACTACAAGGGATGAACTCATTTGGTTATTTACATTTTAAGCTTAATAAATGAACTTCATCTTATTAGCTATATTTTAAATATAATGGATGAACTCATTTGGTGATTTACATTTTAACCTTAATAAATGAACTTAATCATATTAGCTATATTTTAACTATAATGAAAGAACTCATTTGGTTATTTACATTTTAACCTTAATAAATAAACTTCATCATATTAGCTATATTTTAACTAAAGTGGATGAACTCATCAAGCTAACTATATTTTAACCTTAATGGATGAATTCATATGTTATCTATGTTTTAACTTCAACAGGTAAATTTCCTCATGTTAGACTCATCTTCAACCATAATGGATGAACACTTCCTATTACCTATAATGTTAGTTTACTAAATGAATTATATCCTTGTTTAAAGTAATAACATGAAATTAAGTTAAACTGCTTTACTAGGTCAGATGTCGTGAGTTGAGTTAGATGTTAAGTTGCGTAATCACATTGGGAAACTCCTTAGGTATTGTTTAGTCTTCCGCTGTGTTATTTGAACCTTTGATAACTCATTTTATCATTAGGTTGTGTCTTATTTAAAAAATATATATTTTCACTCCATTTGTGCATTGTAGCTTTATCCCTTCGTGTCATGCCCAACTCTTGGGCACGAACGGAATTTTTTTTTTTTTAAATACTTAACTATTTAACGACTTACTTAACAAATAAAATCAACTAAGTGTGATTAACTTAATGGATAATGCATTTTGAGATAGGTCAAAACTATATTTGTATAAAACGGGTAAATAAACTCAATATGGTGACAAGGTTTACTAAGCCATCTACGAGCTAAATTCTCTCCCAAATGGATTAACTCTAATCTTCATGAATAAATATGACGCTTAACCTCCATATTTACAATGCTTCTTAATTAAAATTTTAATGAACTCTAGGTAATGTTCCAACTCCCAATTGAGTTATCAAATGCCTACAACCGATTTAAAATTACCTATATATATATATATTTATATACCTACATATTGGTATGTATATATATAAATACATATATATCTCTCTTTTTTTTTTAATATTATTATCTTTTTTTGTGACCATTAACCAATTTGCTTGTTTATCCTTCCATACAAATATAATTTTCTTGTAAATGATTTCACATTCTTATACACTTAATTTTAAATCTATATATATATATATTTATTTAATATATATATATATATATATATCTAAACACATATATTAGTATCCCTTATTTAACCATTTACAAAAGTTATTTTTTTGTCTTTTGTCTCCAAGAGAATTATAGGGATTTGAATTTCCCTCACTTTCTTTTTTTTTAAACAACCCTAAAAGCTTATTGCTTTTGCCCTAACCCAAAGTTAGGGTTAGGGCATGTGTAAACTTTTGCTTCATCTTTTTTTTTGAGAATGACATTTGTGGATTTGTGCCGGGGGGCGGTGCGAAGGGGACCGAGAGGGGAGAGATCGGCGAAACCCTACCGAATGCCATTTATCTGCCACTACCACATGCGGGGTTCTGCGAAGAGAAGGAGGGGAGGCGGGGGTACCCGCAGCGCGGGCGCCGCCGCTGCGGACGGCGCCGCCGCAGGTTGCGGCTCCCGCAGGCTGCGGCGTCGCCGCCCGCAGTCTGCGGGGAGCCGCAAGCTGCGGTCGTTGCCGCCCGGGCGCTGCGGCCCGCGTGAACCCTGCGCCACGTTAACCCGGTTGCTATACGTGCTCCTCTCGCGACTTGGTTGTTAACGCCTTTGTTTTATGGGGAAAAAAAAAAAAAACAGGGTGTGAAACCTCCCCCGAAAGCCTTTTCATGTATTTTTCTTTGTTTGTTAACATTTTTATATATATATAGATTTATATATATATATATATATATATAAATGTATTTATATATATATATGTATTTTTATATGTATATAGTTTGGCAGAATATAATGCACAAAGTTTTCTGTACTGGCAATTTACTGATAACAGGGATATGTATATATATATATGTATATATATATATATATATATATATATATACATACATATACATTTATATATATATATATGTGTGTGTGTGTGTGTTCTGGTTTTTTTTTTCTTTTCCTAAAAACAGGGGTTTATTATGGTCTGCCAGATACAAATGTATATACTTGTATTTATTTATTTATATATATATATATATGTTTGTTTTTATGAGTATATCCTTGAATCTTTTTTTTCTATAACAGGTTTAAGTGCAATGAATTCTCTTATCAGATATGATTCAGTTTTATTTCTTATATATATATATATATATATATATATATATATATATATATATATAAGATATGGAAATTGGTTTAATAAAACATTTTTTTTGTTTCTTAAACTGGGATATAACTGAATATCAGAATATAATACAAGAAGGAAAATGTATTTAAATGTATATGTATATTTGTTTCTCTTTTTTTTTTGCTACTCTTCTAAAAACAAGGAAAATATAACTAGATTTATTTTGTTGCCACATTTACAAAATGGGAGGGCAAGTAGAATTCAGTTTTATTACAGCTGCAACTAATGTTACCTAATATTCGTTTAAACAATAAAAATTATGAAGTATTTTCATAAACCACTACCATTTTCATTTCTTTTCAAAAACTTGGTAAAACATAAACAAACTTTCTGTCATAATACAGTCCAGCAAGTAAACATTAACTTTATCTTAATATCCATAAGGAAAGAATTCTATTTCTTTCATTTGCAACTAACTAAAATAGGAAAACATCATATATTTCATTTTTTTCATTTTCTTTTGCAAAACTACCAAGTAGGGATAAACATGAGTATTCATTGACAAATATAATTTACAAGATTGACAAGGATACAAAATAACATTAATACAAATGGGATGAAATCCCTACAATGCTTCTTTTATTCTACTACAACATAAAATCTATCTTTTTTCACCCCTTTTTTTTTTTCTTTAAAAACTCTTTTCTGCTACACAAGAAAAAAAAACAGCCACATAGCTCTTTATTTCATCTTTTCCCATTCCCATGCAACCTGCAATAAAACACATTTTTTTTTTTTGACCATGGGAAGCTCACCTCCCAGCCTAGGCTTACTAGAAGCCACCCCCAAGCTTGGAGAACCAAGCACTAGATGGGTTACAAACATGCAAAACCACTACAAAACATAGGAACATATTTACAATCAAATCTCCCTTCCCAAGCTTCACATTCACCACTTTCATGGTGACTCTTCCATGGGTGGAAGTGGACCAAGTACCTATGGGGAGAATGCATGCCAAAACAATACAACATAAGCCAGCTCATGGCAACACAAAAGCAACCAAAAATACTTCTTCATTCCTTATGCCCCCCCCAAAAAGGCTCATGGCCATATTTACTCCCCTTATGACCCCCAAATGCATACACAAGGCTATGCATCAAGGGTCACCAAGGACACCCTTGAGAACACTCTCCATGAGGAGAGCCTCTCACCCATGGCTGTCAAACTCCTTCCACCCCAAGATCTTCCTACCCTCCCAAGGATAGGAGACCTTGGACACTCCCAAAACAACAAGAAACACAAACAAATACATAGAAGAGAAAACTACACATATTAACTTCAACTAAAAACTTCATAAACACAATCTTACAAGCAACTCTTTCCTTTCACAAAACAACACAAACTAACATTTACAACATAACAAGAGGAGGTAAGAAGTAACCAACCTTATTCTGCCAATAGGTTTGCTAATTTTAGTTGGGGATGAGCTGCCCAATTCCACACTAACTTTCTCCAAATTCCACCAAAAATGCTAAACTCCTACTAACTTTTTCGAAACAAGCATAATCTCCAAGAAAGGAGAGTGGGTGATTACTCACTAAGTTTGCAAATTCTTGCCTAAGAAGGCCTCTCACACACTTCCCAACCCCTTGGGTGAGGTGTGAGTTCCCATTGGTTGCCCTTCCCAAACTCTTGCACATTACTCAAATTGGAAAGGGAAAAGGTGGAAGAGGATGGGGAAGAGAGTTTAACTCCTAAAGGGAAGGTTCTCTATCCTAGGGAGAACTTCCTAAGTTCAATTTTCGTGCATCTAGAAAACACCACTTTTTGAAGTGACTTCATAGTCACATGGGAGAAGCCACATGTTGCAAAACACCCCTAACCCATAGGTATACCCTTAGGACCTTTGGAAAAGCCTAAAAACTTACCCTAGGAGTCCATTAAACCCTTTGGAAACCCCACTGAAGTTTACCTACGGGTCAAGCTTGAGTTGACCACTCCCATGACTCCCCACCCAAGACAAATTTGGGACCACACTCATGTTTTTTTTGAATGGCTTTGGTAGAAACAAAACTCCCTCCAAGAGACAAGTCAACATCAATGACACTTAATCAGCACATGTGTCAAGTGACACAACAAAAATACAATATAAAAATTACACATGGAATATGTCTCTTGAAGGATTACACATTTACATATAAATTAAATTTTACACTCAAGCATTATACACATCACAAATAAAATACTTTACAAGGGGAGGGGTGTTGTCTCTCCAAATAGACAACTCCCGGCTTAACAAACGCACATTGGTCTAGGCTTGGTTCTCCATTAAATTCCATGGTCACATGGATAATTTTCCTGCGCATCTCAATTAGCACATTAGTAACTCCAAATAATCACAATTATACATAATCAAATACATGGATTCTGTTGCAAATCAAACACTCATACATTAGGCAACAATAATTCAATATCTCATTTGTTTTCAAATTCAATTTCACATAAACAATTAACATAATTTCCCAAAATTGAACCATTCATAAATAAGCATCATTTTTCTTTCGTCAAAATAAAATCCTGCAAATTTCCAATAATGACATTCACCATCATAATGTAATTCTATTCTAGAAATCATATCTAAAGTTTCATAATCATCATGCATGAAATAAAACATCAACAAATGTCAGTGTGATCCAAATCATGGGATCATATAAGTTCTAAGTCCATAATGCATAAAATAAAGCAACCATAATAGGTCTCAATATGCAAATAACTGAAAATGTCAAACTGATTCAGGGTAGGGCCTCACACTTCGGGGTTTCTTGGCGGGGCATTACATTTGGTATCAAAGCTCATGTTGCAAATACTAGGATCTCTTGTTTCACTTGTGCCCTTAGTTGGTGTGAGGTATATCGACCTTATGTGTATTCTTGTCCTCCTTTTGTATGTGTGTGATTGAGCATATCTTAACTTGTGTGTAACGTGTGTGTTCACACCTTGTTTCCACCTTCTTGATGTGGGTGCTTTGGAATGATTATATGTTCGTTGACTTCTTATTGAGGTCTTGGTCTACGATTTCTCTTATTTTGAAGGAGAGTTGTATGTACCTTCCTTATTGATTGTTGTACTCTTTTGACTAATCCATTTGGGTTGGTTAGTGTTGTCTTGAATCTAAAAGTACGAAATGTGCTCATTTAAGGTTATGTTCTAGCTTAGTGTTGTTTGCTTGAAGAACTAGTGTGGTAGATATTGAATGCTTTTTATTTAGTGAATTGAATGATTACCACCCTTCCTCCTCTCTCTCTAGAAATTAAAATGTTTTTGATATGTGTAATTGTCTCTTATTTGAGTTTTCTTTTGCGAGAGAAGGTTGCGACTTCTTGAGCCCTTGTGTGAGCCTTATAACGCTTGTGATTATAGATTATAAAAGGGCTTTGGTTTGAAAGTTCATATTGGTTATTGAGAAAAATTGTATGTTTACATTAAAGAATTCTCCATGTGTTTCGTAGGAGTAACATAATTCTATCTTAAGTAAGGTGCATTAATATACAAATAGTTAAATTATGTGAAACTACTTTGTTTGTAAAAGAAGTACCAAAAGGGAACATGTTATAGTAGCTTCGAGAGTGTATTAATGTGTTCCACGAAAGATTGTTTTATGTGTTTCTTTAAACCAGTTTGAATGAGGATCTATTTTAGCAATGCTCCATTGAACTTGCCTTTGGATATATGTAATTGCCTTATTATGTTTAGAAAGTGCGAATGAAAATCTTGTTTGATGTGTATGGATTAATATATATTATTTAGTTGATAGCTCCTCGCTTATCTTCTTACCATACCTTGAATTTTCAATAATAGGTTGCAGATCATGATATGCTTGTATTGAACTAAGAGTAGTGAGTGCTTGCACGAGGTCTTGCATTATTGATAAGTTTACCTGTTTTGATCTCTATTGTTTGGAAAACTAGAACATTCTATTGCAACCCTAATAATTGGAAATGTCATGCTAGGTTATTTGGCATCCTCCTAAAACGGTAGAGAAATGAAAATGGTGCAATTAAAATGATAGACTTATAGTGAGAAATTTTAGCTTGTAGTATGATCTTGTGTCTTTGTAGGAAATAGTTGATTATGAAACTCTCTTTCCCTTCTCTTTTCCTAAATCATAAGATTTTTACAAATGCTACTAAGAATGCATTGATTTAAAAGGAATTTTTATAACGCATATGAAATTGTATGTTTGCTTTTGGGCTTCTTATGGAAAGTTGAAAGTCTTAAGCTTCAAAAAGAAAATTGCATAGTTAGTAATGTGAATTCGAATGCTTAGTGGAATTAGAGAAAGATATAGGAATGATGTTATTTCCTCATGTAATGGTGAATTGTTAAGAGGTTTGGTAATTGTATCTAGAATAAACTTGATTCAATTATTCATGTGGAAGGCATAGTTAAAACCTTCCTTGAGTATATGATAGCGTACTGAAAATTTCTCCCTGTAAATGTAACTAAACCAATAATGGTGCTATTCCTTGTGTATTGTAAGAAACTCATGCTTGCTATGTGTGCCCATGGGATGGTGAAGTAATCAACCATGGAGGATATGTTTGCTTATGAGTATGGGAAATCATACTGTTTATGTGATGTTGCTTACTTGTTTCCTTACTGAGTGCCAACCCATGGGTTGTTGATAAGTTAGTATGTGAAGGGATAGTATTAGAATTCACCATTCCTTGAATAGTATGGATCGACATATGAGTAATGTCAATACAAGTGACTTTAGCTTCTCTATTTTGACAAAAAATATAGTTAAATAATGAAACTGTATTATAGGTGTACTCAATACTTTCCCTTTTGATGAACCGATTTATAAGGTTTATGTGTGCCAGCCTATTCCTATCCTTTATTTGAGCATATTGATGTCAGTTCTTGAGTAGAATGATGGTTTTTATTGGAGGATCTTTTTCCTTGTCTTCATGAAAGGTATGTTATTTTTTTTCACATGAGCTACCAATTGGCCAGCGTTGGTAGACATGTGGGTGGACCTTAGCCATGTATACCTCTGGCTTACGGCAAGTATCCTGAAAGGTACATTGCTATGCGGGGTGTGACCTGTGCATGCTATTTTTTGTGAGGTGCACTGCCATGCAGGATACGTCCATTGCGTGCCTTTTGCACTTGGAGTATTGCCATGTCGTGCTAAGACATAATGCAGGATGTAGTAGACATTGCCATATGACCTACCGACTGGTTTAGGGTAGAACCATGCCGTGTGACGACATGATGCAGGGTGATGTTGAGGTGCACACTACCATGCCATGTGGATGTGTGACTAGGCCACACCACATGATGAGCTACTATGACAACTAGACGAGTGTTCCTTCCTTCCTCGTTGGTGGCTAGATGCTAGTCACATAGTTATGTTATATGCACTTATGATTTTTTTTATTTAATTCCTTGTGGGTTAGCAATTTATTTTATTTTGACCTTGAGGGTTTAGCCACGATCTTGCAATATTTTGCTTACTTGATTTGGTGTTGCAATTTTGGAATTATTTTCTTGTCTTATTGTTGGAATTGATGATTATTATCTTTATTCTTTTGTACTTTGGTGGCTAAACTGGGTTATCCTTATTGTTTTTGTATGTTGGTCTTGTGTTGAAATGTGAATTCCTCTCCAAGAATGTAGGAGATGGTCTTGGTTGAGTGTATACAAGGAAGTAGACGTAGGGAACCTCGAGGATGGGGGTATGTGAGGCTATGAAACAACTAGGATCCACTACCTACCTTTGTGTGGTGACTATCTCTTGGAGGCTAACCACCTTACACAATAAGGGATGTTCATGAGGGTCTTGTATGGAAGGTAGCATCGCTATGGTGTGATGAATACTAAGAGGGGGGTGAATTAGTATACCAATAAATACTGAACTTAAACACTTAAACAATTTAGTAGTAAACCGGTATAATAGTTTTACTAACAAACCAGTTAACACAAATGCAAACCAAACAACAAATAAGGCATTCACCCACAGAAGCACAATCACCATAACACAATAGATTTTGACATGGAAATCCAAATGGGAAAAATGACAGTGAAATGAAACTCACAAGTAACTATCTGCAGAATAGTGACTAGACCGGTTAAGGTCAGACCGGTTAAGGTCATACAATGTTCTTTACCAGAACAGATCCTATTAGGAATCTCAATCTCTATTAGGAGATAAGTCTGATTAAAGACTACCTTATGAGAGAATTTCAGATCCATAGTTGTTAACCACCTCGTTAGAGGATATACAAAGGCTTTTCTGGGCCTACCCGGTTAAGGGTTTTAGACTTGTCGAAGATGTGAGTAATCAACAAGTGAATGATCTAGAAAATAGCACAGTCTGCTTGGTTAGATCCATGATAGCTCATTGCTAATGCATTTAAGCATTACTTCAATCTTCAGTAAATCCACACTTTGTTACAACACACAGACTCGATCTTCTCTTCTAAGATCACACATACAAAAACTTAGCAACCACACCAAAACCCTGACAGCTACCACACCTAAAACCCTAGACATGATGTCCTTATAAAGGAATCTGATTTCATGTCGGTCTAATAGGATTACATTGCAAGTTACTAGGTTCATTGTATCTAGACACATTTGGTAACACGACACAAAATTACCTTCAAAGTGTCGGTGGATGGTAACTCATCACAAAAATACCGGTTGGTAACTCATCACAAAGTATTACCGGTTCATACAACTTTACCAATTACCAGGTTGTAACTCATCACAGAGTAATACCGGTTCAAATATTAAACTGATTACCAGTTGTCAAAAATGAAGATTGGGAAAATGATAACTGTCGCTTCAGTTCCTTCGTACCACTTGGGATCCTCGAACTGCTTGAGGTCTTCATACCGCTTGGGATCGGTAAACACTTTCTGCAAAACACAGATAGTCTTAAGACTATAATACATAATACTGGTTTGGAACACATACCGGTTGAACATAACTTATACATACAAAAAAGTGATCTCAAAGCAAGTGTGTGTCCATCAATGACAATCACAACATCATTATCAAAAATGCCAACAATCTCCCCCTTTGGCATTGATGGCAACACTTAGGAAAAATTTTGACATCTAAGTGTTTTACAATAAAGATATGCCATAATCAAAATTACTCGCTCTAAGCATATACACTACCCCTTTTGTAGAAAATACAATGTATACTACTCCCTTACAGAGATAAACATGAAAGTATACATAACATGCATCAAAATTTTAAATACAGAATACTACTCCCCCTTTGCCAACATGACAAAGGATAGCTAAATAACCCCTGTTTCCATTATCATTAAAATCATAAGAGTTTATGACAATAAAGAGTGAAACTTGTCAAAAACTAATTTAAAGTCCTGCATAAATGTCTTCATGGATAAAGACCATGACTCAAGTAATGAGGTAGCAACCTCACTTTCTGTTTGCATCTAGAAAACTTGTTCCTCCATGGCATCCAAGGTACTCATCTCTTGAGTGACCGTTAAGGCATCGAGATTGAGATTTTGCAGTCTTGGTAGTAGAACCACTTGAAGTTCCTGCAAATCTCATGTCCGGTTGCTAATCTCTAACTCTATTCTTGTAGTCTAGAGTTGAAACCGGTGAACAGTTTGCCCAAATGTGGTGAAGGAATCATAGGGTGTCTTGAAGGTGCTTATATATGCTTGCAGGTTAGATTGTAGCTTCTCCTTCTATGCAAGAAAATCATCACAAAATAGATGGGGTTGACTAATCTTACTGAGTAGTAGATTCCCCTCATCCATAGCATCTCTTATGTCCTTATGTGCCTTCTGTAGTTCTGACCGAAGCTCATTTAACTTCTTCACTAAGGCAGTGTTCAGAGCCTTTTCGATGCTTCTTTTGTGCATTGGCTTCAGCAACATCTTCCAAGCATTGCACATGGTCCTCTACAACTGTGCATAGGAGTTTTAGTTGAGCTAGAGAGGAATTGGTACTTGGGAGATTGGTACTAGGAATCAAACTGGTAAGAGTTTCCACCGTAGTTTCAATAACACCTTCCTCCTTTTTCCTCCTTAGCACTTCCAGTCACTCTTGGGCAAGCTTAATGCTTTGCAGCAGCTCCGTTTCATTTGCAGATTGGAGGTCAATGGGACTGGTAATGTCAGCCAGTTTGGCTTGACTACCGGTTGACTTTGGGGTCTCCACTTGTACGCTCTTTGCTGCTTCCTCCTTGTCCTTAGATTTTTTCTTTTCTTCTTCTGCCTTCTTTTTCTCCTTTTCTTCTTTCTTTCTTTTCTCTTCTTCCTTCTTCCTTTCTTCTTCTTTCTGCTTCTCTTCTTCCTTCTTCTTCTTCTCCTCTTCTTTCTTCTTCTCCTCTTCCTGCTTCTTCTTCTCCTCTTCCTATTTCTTTTCTTCTTCCTTCTTCTTCTTCTCCTATTCCTGTTTCTTCTTCTCCTCTTCCTTCTTCCTCTTCTCCTCTTCCTGTTTCTTTTCTTCTTCCTTCTTCTTCTTCTCCTCTTCCTGTTTCTTCTTCTCCTCTTCCTGCTTCCTCTTCTCCTCTTCTTGTTTTCTCTTTTCCTCCTCCTCTTTGCTCTTTTTCGCCTCTTCTGTTTGTTTCCTTTTCTCTTCATGTTTTTTATTTTCCTCCTCTTGTTTCTTTTCTCATTCTCTGCTTTCTCTTTGTCAGCCTTTTCTTTGTCCTGTTTCTCCTTGTCCACTTTCTCTTTGTCAGCTTTGTCCTTTACTATATCTAGGGTAACATTTTCACCATCCAAGGCATCAACATCAATAGGGTCCATTTGATCAGTGACCTATTCTCCTTCACTGTTATACACCTCATCTAGTTTTTCAATTTCCGGTTCTTTCTCAGCCTTTTTGTTGGCTTCGAACACTTAGTGCAATCTCAGAGCTGCCTTGGCATGAGAGTGGGTATCTTTCAACACTTCAGGGACTTTCCCTTCTAGCAATAGGAGTCTCCTTCTTCTCATGAATAAGAGGCCTTTATATTTTTCCATAACTTCATAAAGTTCTGAATTAGACACATCAGGAAAATATTGAGCAAATATTTCCTCTCTTATTTCCTGTTCCTTTTCTATGGCAATGCACCATTTGTTATCTAAAGAATTGTATAAAGAATCTGGTGTCACAGATTTAATTTTTGATGGTGACCAATCATTAATACATAAATATTGAATGACTTCCTATTCTACTTCCTCCTTCTTATTGTCATTGAAATCATCAAAACAATCTACTAAATCACTCAGCACTTTTCTCCTAATATTATTGATAGTTCTTTGATAATGTGTCAAAGGTTTGTAGGAGGAAATATCAATATTTACTGGTGCTAATGATGTTAGTTCATTGCTAGTTGTCTTTGTCTTCTTCCTTGTTTGCCTAGTCTTCCTAGGTTGTTTTTCAGATTCAGTGTCCTCTAAGTCCGGTGTGTTGCCTTTTGTCTTCTGCTTCCTCTCAAATACCTTGGTGGGTGCAACTTCCGATTTCTTCTTTTCCTATGACTGCTTGGTCACTTTAGACTTGCTGAAGTAACTGGTGCCAATACAGATGGCATTGCCTTTCCTTTCTTCACAAAGGGCTCCTCAACCGATGTAACCCTTTCCAGATAGGTGTCGGTTCTCTTCTTCTTAGGATCAAGCAGTGAGGCAAGTAGGGTAGAAGCATACCCGTCTAGTATGTCATACATCACCTCATAACCCATAGGCTCCACTTCTTCCTTTCTAGGCTCAACAACCTCCATTATGCGCTCATCTACTTTGACGATAAAGCAAATGTCCTCTTCATACTTCTTGACAATATCACCAGATATTCTTACCCTTTGGCTCATCTTGCATCTGAACTCATCAAAGTATTTGTTCAGGACGTTAGGATAGCCAGTTCCAATTGCTTGAAGACTTTCCCTGATTTTCTTTGTAACCGGTTGGTCAACAGACCACTAAATATAACCGACTCCTAGAAAGTAGCCTTGGAAGTAGAAGAACAATCCAACCAATAGTTGTCTAAATTTAAATATCAAGGCATTGTCCTATTTAATTGACTTCGGGTTCACCAGAAGTTGCCTTTGCATATAGGTGCATAAATCAAACGAAGCATCTTCCATGATCATCCTATAGCCAGCATTTACCGCTGCAGCAGAGACAGAGTTGATCCTGCTAGCATAGAATGTTCGGTAACCTATCACCATGTAGGCATACTTGAACAGATCATCCTTGATGGTATTGATGGTCATTCCCCATTGGTCGCTCACAAAAACTAGTGAGCTTGGTCATTTCGGTCTTGCTGATCTTCCTTAGGGCTGGCACTTCTCCAACGTTACAAAAACTGGTGATGGCATGAATCGCTTCTGGTGTGATGTCATGTGTCTGCTCTAAATACATTTTGTCACCGTGCACTTTACTTAGAATGATGTAGATGTGATCATCTATAAATTCTTCAAGGAAATAGACTGTATTGTGAAGATTCTTATTTTCTAGTATGTTGTATTCTGGTTTGATCTTCTTGTCCTTCTTGCAGAATAGGCTTAACTGTGAATGGATCACTAGAGATCCTAGGTCTTCAATTTTACAGTCAATATAATCCAAAATACCTTCCTCAACTATAACACCAGTAGGTATTTGGGATAGGGCATTATATTTTGCCTTCTGTTGGATGAAATCAACTGAATCAACGGGTGCACTAGAACTAGAGTGCAATGCAGAAACCATTGATAAATAGAGAAACTCGAAAAATACCTTCACACATCAAGATTTAGGGCTTGCAAATTCCACTTCACCACACACAACTTCAGTTGTTGGATTACTGCTTTGAGTTCTACACTTGAGCGATTGATATTATCTTCTGATTCTTCTTCAAAGTTTTAAAATCTTTCTGAATCGCAAGACAAATTGCCTTTTGTCGCTCTGCACTTGAAAACTTCTTCGCTCGCAAATTGATAAGTGAAAATGACTTGAAAATCCCTTTTAAATGAATTCTTCACTTACCATAATAAATGCTCCACCATTAGGGTGTAAACCCTAATTTTCCTTTTACCATTTCTAGTGTTCTACCAATTGACAGGTATCACATACCGATTAAGGTCTTTTACCGGTGTAAACTGGGGGTTCAAAACATTTCACTGATTTGTTTCCCCCTAAGCTTTTCTGTAGCTTAGTTTGCTGGTTCAGCGACTTCCACACTAGGTGCAGAAACCGGTTCTTCTTGTGACACTTCTTTAGGTTTCTTCTTCCATGTTGTCTTCATATCTGTTTCAACAGTTTCTACATCAATCTTTCCTTCCAGAGTGACCGGTATATCATCTGCTATGTTCTTTCTCATTCTATAGAATCTTGTTGTATGACCCGGTTTGTTGCAATGATAGCAAACCATTCCAAGTGCTCTCCAAGGTCCATTATTCATGTTTCCATTCTTCCTTCTTCATGTTGCAGCAGTGTGACCATTTCCATGATAGATCAAATAGGTTTCTCTCTGTCTGGTTTCCACTTGATAGCCACCGCTACCTAACTGATGATTATAGGTATTAAACCAATTTGGATTTTGGTTCCTAGAGGGTTTAGGAAAGACTCCTTGACTCCTTTGAGGATACCTTCTGGTGTTGTGCATGACAGACCTACATTCAAATGCTCTATGCCCAAACTTGTTGCATGCATAACAATTTCCATTGAATCTATTGGATCTACGCTTATTGTTTAGAAAATAAGGAAAGTTATTGTAAGCCTTGTTTCTACATACATTAGCAGTATGTCCTTCCTTGAGACAATTAAAGAAAATAGGTTTGAACTTTTTCTTACTTTTATCCTTTGGTGTCGGTTGCTTCTTTGATGCTCCATCTTTTGTTCCAAAGGTCTTACCTTCCTCGTAACCAAAAAAATAAAGTCCAGTGGTATTCTTCACCGGTTTTTCTGATTCAAGCTTTTGTTCTAGCTTAATAATGCTCTTATTGAATTTGGCAAGTATTTCCTTTGACTCAGTGAGTTCTTTGGAAACAGCAGCATTGGATTCCTTCAAGGTTGCATTCTTAGAAATAGCCATGTTTAGTTCACCTTGCATTTCTTCTTTTTCCACTTTAGTCTCTTGGAGATGAGTGGTAAGTGCACTGATTTCTTGTTTTAGCTTGGAGATCTCATGATCTCTGTCTTTTACAAGATCTTCAACATTTCTTCAGTTCTCAAGCTCTTGACACATCCTGATAGTCAGTCCTTCAAGTTCCCTTCTTAGGTAGGCATTAGAATCACTCAGTTTTTCAACTTCTTCAACTAGGGCTTCCATGTCCACTTCATCAGAGGAACTGTCTTCTATTAGTTCCATCTATTTTTCAGCATGCTCTCTTCTTTTTGCCAAAGAGGCCTTATATTTGACTTTGAGTTCATCATAGGCTTTCTCAGTCTGAGTGAGCCGATGAGTAAGTTCCCTCACAGTGTATTCCCCCATATCTCTTTCCAAGTGGTTAAACTTATAGAAAGGTTGGCTTTGATACCAATTGACGAATACTAAGAGGGGGGGTGAATTAGTATACCAATAAATACTGAACTTAAACACTTAAATAGTTTAGTAGTAAACCAGTATAACAATTTTACCAACAAACCGGTTAACACAAATGCAAACCAAACAGCAAATAAGGCATTCACCCACAGAAGCACAATCACCATAACACAATAGATTTTGATGTGGAAACCCAAATGGGAAAAACCATGGTGAGATGAAAATCACAAGTAACTATCTGCAGAATAGTGACCAGACCAGTTAAGGTCAGACCAGTTCTTTACCAGAATAGATCCTGTTAGGAATCTCAATCTCTATTAGGAGATAAGTCTGATTAAAGACTACCTTGTGAGAGAATTTCAGATCCACAGTTGTGAACCACCTGGTTAGAGGATTTACAAAGGCTTTTCTGGGCCTACCCAGTTAAGGGTTTCAGACTTATCAAAGATGTGAGTAATCAACAAGTGAATGATCTAGCTTATAGCACAGTCTGCTTGGTTAGATCCATGATAGCTCATTGCTAATGCATTTCAACATTACTTCAGTCTTCAGTAAATCCACACTCTATTATAACACACAAACTCAATCTTCTCTTCTAAGATCGCACATACAAAAACTCATCAACCACACAAAAACCCTAATAGCTACCACACCTAAAACCCTAGACATGATGTCCTTATAAAGGAATCCAATTTCATGTCAGTCCAATAGGATTACATTGCAATTTTCTAGGTTCATTGCATCTAGACACATTTGGTAACATGACACAAAATCATCATCAAAGTGTTGGTGGATGGTAACTCATCACAAAAACACCGGCTGGTATCTCATCACAGAGTATTACCAGTTCATACAACTTTACTGATTACCAGTTGGTAACTTATCATAGAGTAATACCAGTTCAACTATTAAACCGATTACCAGTTGTCAAAAATGAAGACTGGGAAAATGATAAGTGTCACTTCCGTTCCTTCATACCGCTTGAGATCCTCGAACCGCTTGAGGTCTTCATACCACTTGGGATCAGTAAACACTTTCTGAAAAACACTGATAGTCTAAAGACTATAATACATAATACCAGTTTGGAACACATACCGGTTGAGCATAACTTATACATACAAAAAGTGATCTCAAAGTAAGTGTGTGTCCATCAATGACAATCACAACATCATTATCAAAAATGCCAACATGGTGTGCCCTAGCACCATCAAGCCCTTGAGTGAGATGTTGGATATTTATGATCATGTTAATTGTTCTGAGATTAGGCATAGAGAAGTTGATCATGCATGTTATCTTTGACCGAGCATTAGATATGCTCACATGTGGCCTTTTGAGTTGTGCATTCTAGTTATGTGGATGGTTATTATGTGTAATCATGGATTAAATGGTGTTAACTTGTCACTATGTTATGGGACATAGTCATTGGAAAGGTTTTTATATGCCGGGTAAGTGTAAACAATTGAGTTATCCATGTTACTCTTATTTATTGAAAGTTAACTTGGTTGTAGAAATTGATATTTGAAGCTAGTTCTATGCAATAAAGTTTTGTGAAAAAGATGTATTGGTAAAAAAAAAATTCATCACGATGGCATGTTTTCTTGTCATGTTCGATAGATGAGTATAGTAATTGTTGCTTACCTCTTTTAATGCTTTAATTTGGTGTAATGAAAGGAAGAAAAGTCTTGTTTCTCTACTATGATTGTGGATAATTCCTAGAATATTTTAAGAAGTGTATGGTTTTAGATGTATCTTGCCAATGGATAATGACATTCATAGAAGATTTAGCAATAATGTTTCAATTGTTCAGAATATATTCATATGTGCAAATTAATAATTGTTAAATGAGTTTCAGGGCTAATACGTGTTGCATGATTTCCGCTTAGCCTTATGACTTCTGGGAGTAAGTTGGAGCCTAGGGGGGGAGGATGTAGTACCCCTAACCTCGTCAGCTTTGTAAAAATCAGTTTGACCTTGGTTGACTTTTTATGTGGCATTCTTGAATGGTTGAAATACCCTGATGTAATGTTTTAGTCAAATATCATGATTTTTGTGCGTACCTGTTAATGTGCTTTCGCATTGATTCTTATGTAAGTTTAATTGTTCTCTTGATTCTTGTTATTAATCTTGAGATAACACCTTCATTATATATATATATATATATATATATGTATGTTTGTGTGACTCTTGGTTGCAGGAGATTGCAGGTATAGTACCGCCTAGGTGTGAGGTTCATCTTCACCTGGATTCACAGGGTTGATTATACCTCTTTCATCCTTAGAATTTGGGTTAGGTGGTCATAAAACCCTCATTTTACCCTAGTCATTCTCAAGTGAGCATCGCCTGTGGTCCATCAGTTTCCCTTTTCATTTGGGTTTGCGGGTCGGGCATTTGGTTGGCTTTCTTGGGTTGTGTGCTTGGTGGGTGGTAAAACTGAGTATTTAATCCTAAGTAGCTATTTTGATTTAATGTGTTCATTTACGCATTAGTAATTAAGAAACTAAAGTAAATAGGTTTCTTTTATATAATTAATCATTTATTTAAAAATTACCCTATTCATGTTAATAGCACGTTTAATTTAATGGTTAATTTTAAATCATGAATTTATTTAGTTTATGCATTTTGAAAGGGAAGATTTAAATTTATTCAAAATAGAAATAATTTAATCCCTTTTGCTTTTTGGAATAGAAAGGTAAATTTTAATTATTTAAGAAAACCAATTTTGATTAGAAAAGTAAGTTTAATTCATATATATTTGATATAGTGTGAAAGATTGATTTTGAGAATTTAATTTAATTAAAAATATTTTACCCTCATTAATATTGTGAAATACAAATATTAGCTTTGCTAATATTGAGAAAATAAAAATTAATTGAGGGAGAGAAGCATTTTGATTTTTAAATTGAAAAGCAAGTTTAGAATATTTGAATAGTTGAAAAGAATGATTTTTCTCTCTATTTAAAAGATGTTTAAATTCAAAAATAAGAGATTAGGTCAAATATTCTTCCATTTTCCCTAGGGTTTGAAAATATTTTTGGGGGGATTATTTTTGGAGAGGATTTTTGAAAAATAATTTTGGAGAAGGATTTTTGGAGGAGATTTGGGGATTTTGGGAAGAAAGGATTTCTTGAGTTGCAGGTTGTGGCTCTTCATCAAATCTTGCCAGGAATGTGAAATGAGGTAGGACTCTTGTTTTGTTTCTTTGTTGAAAAGAAAGAAAAAAAAAAAAAAAAAAAAGAGAAAATGAAAATAAAATTTATGTTTCTTGTTTGAAAGAATTTTCTTGATTGAAATGGGGGTTGGGTTTTAAATCTATGCATTTTAGTTTAAACTTTGGCAATATGGTGGATTCATTGTTTGGGAAATGAGCTTCTTTATGCTCAAGATTTGCTTGTTTGGATTAGTTATTCAACAAAGTTCATGTTTTTGGAAAAACCAATATTATGCTGGAAAAATTTTCAATATTGGTGTTATTGTTCATTCTGGAAAATATTAGAGGAGCTATGGATTTAGAAAATTTGGGGGTTTTTAATTTATTTATATTTTTATTTAATGGGGATTGATTTAATTTAAAGATCAAATTGATTAGAGTAAAAAAAAAAGAAAAAGAAAATTTGTTTGGGGCTAGGGTTTGGTGGGCGGAGGAGCCGAGGCTCGACTCACGCCGCCTCCCTTCCCCTCCTCCATGTAGGTTCCACAGTGACTTGCGCCCATGGCGGCCACAGGGTCCTGCGCCTGCGGTGGCTATAGGGACCTACACCTACAGTGTTCGTAGGGACCTACGTCCGCGGCGGCCGTAGGGACCTGCGTCCGCGACCGTAGAGACCTGCGTCCACAGTGGCCGCAGAGACTTGCATCCACTGCAGCTGCAAGAGAGGTTGCAGTGGCTTCCACCACTCCCGTGATGGGAGGTGGGCCCCATAGCGGCTCCCCACTTTCCTTTTTTTTCAATTTTTTTTTGAAGTCTGTTTTAATGATTTTAATTATTATTAATTATTATTAATATATATATATTTTATTAATGAAGATTAATAAATATATATTAATTAATAATTAATTGAAAACTGTGTATTATTAAATTATTATTAATATATATTTTATTAATGGATATTAATATATATTAATTAATATTTAATTTGAAATTGTGTATCATTAAATTATTAATTGTTTATATCTTATTATCTAGGGGTTAATAAATATAGAACGATTAATATTTAATTTGGGTATCTATCTTAATGAGGAAGTACCCTTTGGGAATAGATAGAATATTATTTTTCATTGGAGATTTTTGAATTAAAAAAATATTTATTATTTGGTGATTTTTAAATAATATATATTTTCAGGAATATATTGTTCTTCGATTTAAATGATATAGGTTATCTAGGAATTTTAGAGATGGAATACTAAAGTATATGAGTAATTGCAAAATGAAATATCTATCATTGGATATTTTCAAAATTTAAATGATATGCTATTAAAATTATTGGAAATTTAATAATGCATCAATTGGAAAATTGGTAAGTTAATGATATCTTCATTTAGTAAAATAAATGGTTTAGTTATATTCTTCCTCTGTATTGTGAAATAGACAAATGGTAATATTTCAATTATAGTATTGTATCCACCTTGTAATGGTGATGTTTCTGTTAATGTATTTTTGAAAACTTCAATCATTTAGAAAACTTGATCGAATTTTATTGTTTAAACCAATAGGAAAGAATATTGTCCTTTCTCGGTTATTGCCTATGCAAGTTTAATTTATGTATTTGCTTTTGTTTAAAGTAATGGCAAGGCCTTGATATGTTTTTTTGGACCCTGTCGTTTGGTTAATTTGGGGTACCTGTTTATATCAACGGTCTCTAGTTTGGCTGTTGCCTTGTGATGATGTTATAATTGGTCTTTTCCTTTATGCCGGTGTAGTGTGTTGATTTGTGGTTGACCATAGCTGGTCAGGTCTCTAATTAGAGTACCGTCAGGCAATGGACCTTTGTATTTGCTTTTAATATGTTCAGTTGGATCCTTTTCTATGTAGGGATCATTTATGTATTATTGACCGATGTGGTCGTTTGCATATTGGTTATGTCCACCTTGATGGCAGGATTGTAAATGATGTGAACCTTATGTATCCTTAACTTATTTAAATGATCAGAGGGGTCTTTTAGTTGAGCAGACCTAGAGATGTAGCCCTTTAGGGGTGAACTCTGATATCATTTTGGTGTTATGTGATGCTTTTGTTCTTATGTTTCATGTTTTAGTGTTAGCATGTATGGATGACATATTGGTAGAATGTATAAGTGGATTAGGTGAGATGTATCATAAATGCATGTATGCAGTCGTCACTTAATGCAGTAATGTAGATCATGAAAAAGTGTAGTTTTATTTAGCAGAATGAATTCTATTATTGTTAATGAAAATAAATATGCTTGAAAAGATCTCACTAGTTATGATGAAATTTAAGTGCATTTTGGAACAATGTGCATGACATGTGTTTAATGTAAAATTGATCGTAATGAATGGTTAGAAATTATTGGATGAACTCGTCATGTTCCCTAAATTGTAATTCTAATGGATGAACTTCATTTTGTTATCTACATTTTTAACCTTAAAAAATGAACTTCATCTTACTAGCTATATTTTAATTACAAGGGATGAACTCATTTGGTTGTTTACATTTTAACCTTAATAAATGAACTTCATCATATTAGCTTTATTTTAACTATAATGGATGAACTCATTTGGTTATTTACATTTTAACCTTAATAAATGAACTTAATCATATTAGCTATATTTTAACTATAATGAATGAATGAACTTAATCATATTAGGTATAACAAAAGATGTCTCCTTCTGATGAGGTGATGATATCCTGATGACTATGTCTTCGATTGATGTAACTCATCCCGATCAATTTTCCTTCTCCGTGCCCGACTTGTCTTCCTCATTGGGTATCGACATAGCCTAAAACACCTTTTACTGATGGTTTAAGTTACCCCAATGACTTAGTATTTTCCACCTTTTGGTATCACCTTATCAGAGTAAGATATGTCAATAACATTACCTTCGCCACCTAGCCCATCGAGTATCAGGGTAGCATGCTATGACATTTTCCGATGACTCGATGATATTGTCAACCTCTACTTTGCATTCTCCTTCATCAGTGTAAGTTATACTGATAACCTCATCGGCTATCGGCACAACACTTTTCTCATGCCCCTGATAGTGAATGTTTTTCTGATGAAGCCCTCCTTTTGAACTTCCTTTTGGTTCTCCTTCGGAATAGTCAGTCTAGCTCATGTCGATAGGTCTCTCATTGTTTTGGCTAGTCGGTTCTATTAGGATAACTTACGCTGATAGCTCAAATTTGGTAATTATGCTAATTAAGCTCCTCTTCATATATTGTTTACACCTCCAACCTTCCATGGAGACTGAGTCTATCACATAGGCCCAAAAATGTCCTTATAAGGATCCCAATACTATCATGATGAAATTTCCTCATGTAGTCCCTATTCAGTGTCAACCTTTAGCATGCCCCAGCAGTACTTGTCCAATTTTGAAAATAGGTCATAGTAGGATTTTTCTGATACAGCAACATACCCCCTGCACATGCAATCCAACAATAAATGCTCTTATGATGAAAATCTACATATAAAACATCAAACAAATAGCACATAATATTTTGCAAAAATATGTGCTAACAGTGGATCTTTCTGGGGATGTATGTTCTTTTTAGGGACATAGAAAGATGTCATCTATCTCTCGAAAGCAGACCAAAAATAAACAGAAACAAACAACAAAGGAAAAACTACACTACTATAGTACAAGAATACTCCCTGCTCCCTAAGAGAAAAAATGCTTGAGATACTTAGGATGTACTGGAAATTCTTCAATTTCACCCTCAGTGTTCTGCAAGAAATATGAATTTTCTCCTCCTTTACCCATGATGATGTATGGTCCTAGCCAAAGTGCTTCAAATTTTCCATGCTTCCCCCTATCCTGGTCTTTTGCTTTCCATTTGGCACCCACTCCCCTTCTTCAAAAGTCCTATCAGAAGCCTTCTTGTCATGTAATGCTTTTACCATCTTCTACTTTTGTATATTTGGTTCCTGAGCCTCTCTTCTATACTCATCCAATTCAACCAACTATACCAACCCATCTTCTGAATTTTCTCCTCCTTTATCCATGATGATGTATGGTCCTAGCCAAAGTGCTTCGAATATTCCATGCTTCCCACTGTCCCATTCTTTTGCATTCCATTTGAGCACCCACTTCCCTTCTTCAAAAGTCCTATCAAAAGCCTTCTTGTCATGTAATTATTCTACCATCTTCTGATGAATACTAAGAGGGGGGGGTGAATTAGTATTCCAAAAACTTCTGCACTAAAACACTTACACAGTCTAAAGATAAACTGGTAAAGCAGTCTAACAGTCAAACCGGTTACCACACATGCAAACCAAAATGCGAATAAAGCATTCACCCACAAAAGCAATACAACCATAACACAAGATATTTGACGTGGAAACCCAACTGGGAAAAACCACGGTGAGATGGAACTCACAAGTCACTATCTGCAGAATAGAAACCAGACCGGTTAAGGTCAAACCGGTTAAGGTCTTACAATGTTCTTCACTAGAATAGATCTTGTTAGGAATCTCAATCTCTGTTAGGAGATAAGTCTGATTAAAGACTACCTTGTTAGAGGATTTTAGATTCACATGTGTGAACCACCTTGTTAGAGGATTTTACAAAGGCTTTGAGGCCTACCCGGTTAAGGGCTATAGACTTGTCAAAGATGTGAGTAATCAACAAGTGTTTGATCTATCTAATAGCACAAACTACTTGGTTAGATCCAGTATTTCTCACAGCTAATGCATTACAGCATTACTTCAGTCTCCTCTCTCTCTCTCACAGTTACAACTTGATCTTCTCAGATAAGATCATTCTAGACTCCCACCTTAAACCCTAGCTCAACATTAACCCTTTCAGCAACAACTTAAAACCCTAGACATGATGTCCTTTTAAAGGAATCTGATTTCATGTCGGTCCAATAGGATTACATTACAATTTCCTAGGTTCAATGAATCTAGACATACTCAGTAACATGACACAAAAAGCACCGCCAATGTGTCAGCACCATCAAACAATCGGTGGATTGGTAACTCATCACAAAATGTTGGTTGGTAACTCATCATAGAGTATTACCGATTCATACAAAAATACTGGTTGCCGGTTTGACAAAAATGAAGACTGGTAAGAATGTGTTGTGCCGCTTTGCTCCCTCGTACCGCTTGTGATCTACGAACTGCTTGGGGTCGACATGTCGCTTCAGACCGGGAAACACATTCTACAAAATCACCACTAGTCTAAAGACTAGTATACCACATATCGGTTGGAACAAATATCGGTTGAGCACAAGCTCATACATATAAAGGGGATCTCAATACAAGTGTGTGTCCATCAATGACAATCACAACATAAACATCAAAAATGCCAACAATCTCCCCCTTTGGCATTGATGGCAACACTTAGGAAAATAAAATTTTGGCATCTAAGTGTTTTACAACAAAAACTTGCCATTAACAAAATTGCTCCCCCTAAGCATATACACTATCGCTTAATCAACACAGTGTATTGCAATTTTGCATACAGAGCATAATCATTAGAGCATATAACATATATCACAACATATATCAAAATTTCAAAACAGATACTTCTCCCCCTGATATACTTCTCCCCCATATGATAGAAGATCAAAATTTTAAAACCAAAAACTAGATATACTTCTCCCCCTTTGCCAACAATGAGAAAGTACCACTGAAAAACCCTATTTCCATATATATATAAAAGAGTTTATGACAATAATGAATAATAATTGTCAAAAACTGATTTATAGTCCTACAAAAATTGTTTCATGGAGAGGGACCAGGACTCAAGTAGGGAGATTGCCAATTCCTTCTCTGTCTACATCTGGGATACCTATTCCTCCATGGCATCTATTGTGCTCAGTTCCTATGTGACTATTAGGGCATCCAGGTTCAGATAACACTTCTGAAGAATTTGTAGTTGTGGAAGTAATACGAGTTGAAGCTCCTGCAAATCCCTAGACCGTGTATAGATCTCTTGCTCCATCTTGGCTAACTGGACCTGGAACCAGTGAACGGTTTGCCCATATGCTGCAAAGGAATCATAAGGAGTCTTGAATGTTCACAAGTAGGATTGTAAGTTTGTTTGAAGTTGTTGCTTCTTTGCTAGCACATCATCACAGAATAGATGAGGTTGACAGATTTTGCTGAGTAGCAAGTTTCCCTCATCCAAGGCATTCCTTATGTCCTTTTGGTCTTTTAGCAGCTCAGTTATAAGCTCATTCAACTTCTTCACTAGAGCGACATTAAGAGCCTTTTGGTGCTCTTTCTTTACATTGGCCTCTGCTGCTTCTTATAGACTCTGCACCTGATCATCCACTATAGTACATAGAAGTTTGAGTTGTGCTAGTAATGATTCAGTGTCAGGAAGATTAGCATCGGGGATTAAACCAGTAAGTGTGTCTACAACTTCCTGAATAATATCTTGTTCTCTTTTCCTATGAATGCCTTCAAGGCACTCTTGGGCAACCTTGATGCTCTGCATAAGCTCAGGCTCACTTGCAGATTGGAGATCAATGGGGCTCGAGATAACAGCCAGTTTGGCTTGGCTACCGGTTGTCTTAGGAGTTTCCATCTGTGTGCTCTTCATTGCTTCGATTGTCTTGTCTGCTTCTTCCTTCTTTTTCTTCTCCTTCTCTTCCTTCTCTTTCTCTTCTCTCTTTTTCTTCTCTTCTTCTTCCATCTTCTTCTTGTCTTCTTCTTCTTTCTACTTCTGCTCTGCTTCTACCTTCTTCTTTGCTTCTTCTTCCTTCTTCTTCTATGCTTCCTCTTCCTTCTTCTTCTGTGCTTCCTCTTCCTTCTTCTTCTTCTCTTCCATTTCCTTCTTTTGTTCTTCCTCTTCCTTCTTCTTCTTCTCTTCCACTTCCTTCTTCTTCTGTTCTTCCTCTTCCTTTTTCTTCTTCTCTTCCTCTTCCTTCTTTTTCTTCTCCTCTTCTTCCTTATCCTCTTCTTCTTTCTTTTTCCTGTCATCTTCTTGCTTCTTCTTTTCTTCATCTTTCCATTTCTCCTCTTCCTCTTTTCTCTTCTCTTCCTCTTTCTTCTATTTCTCATCTTCATCCTTCTTCTTTTTCTCTTCTTGTTCCTTTGCCGCTTGTTGTGTGTCCTCAACTTGTTCACCACCTTGATCGGCCTGTTGCCCTTGTTCTATTCCCTCAGAAGGTATGTCCTGAGTGACATCATCTACATCTAGGGCATCGACATCGATGGTGTTGATTGGTTCTTCAACCAAGTTTCCTTCCTCATCGAAGACCTCATTTGGTTTGGAAATAACCAGTTCCTTTTCCACTTGGAGGTTGGCCATTCGTGCTTTGTGAGAGATGATAGCATGAGCCATATGCTGATGTGTATCTTTTTCAACATCATCAACTCTCCCCTCCAACAACTAGAGTCTTCTTCTCCTTGTGAAGAAGAGACCTTTATTTTGATCCAGGGCATCAAATAATTATGAATTAGAGAGTTCGAGGAAGTACTGTACAAAGACTTTCTCCCTAATCTCCTATTCCTTTTCAATGGCAATGCGCCATTTATTGTCTAATGCTTTAAATAATGAATCCGCTGTTTGAGATTTAATCTCTGATGGTGACCGGTCATTTTTACATAAATAAAGAATGATTTCCTGTAGTACTTCATCTTTTTCCTCACTATTAAATTCATCATAATAGTCTATTAAATCATGAAGTAGCTTTCTCCTAATATTTTTTACTGTTCTTTGACAATGTGTCAAAGGTTTGTAAGAGGAGATGTCTATATTTACCGGTGCAGATGTTGCCAATTCATTCTTCTTCATCTTCTTTGTCTTTCTTGCCTTCTTTGGCTGTTCATCAGACTCAGTTTCTTTGGAGTCTAGTTCATTTGCCTTAGTCTTCCTCTTTCTTTCGAAGACTTTTCCCGGTGTTACCTCCGGTTTCTTCTTTGCTAGTGACCTCTTGGTCACTCTTGGAGTTGCAGTGGTAGCCAGTGCTGATGCTGCAGGCACTGCCTTAGCTTTCTTAGCTGCTGGTTCTTTTCCCTTCTTCACCAATGGTTCTTCAGCCGGTGCAATCCTCTCCAAGTAGGTTCCAATCCTCTTAGCCTTTGGATCAAGAGGCAAGGCAATAAGGGTTGAGGCATACCCTTCCAGTATGTCAAACATAACTTCATAGCCCATTGGCTCTACCTCCTCCATTCTAGGCTCAATAGTCTCCATTAGGCATTTGTCCACCTAAATAGTGAAACAGATGTCATCTTCGTATTTCTTCACTATGTCACCTGAGATTCTTACCCTTTGACTCATCTTTCTTCTGAACTCATCAAAATATTTGTTTAGTACCTCAGGGTAGCCGGTTCCAATGGCTTGCACACTTTCTTTTATCTGCTTGGTTACCGGTTGGTTAGGGGACCAATGGACATCTCCTACACCAAGAAAGTAGCCTTGGAAATAGAAAAACAAACCTACCAGTAGTTGTCCAAACTTAAACCTCAGTGAGTTGTCTTGCTTGATTGCCTTAAGATTTAGTAGGAGTTGCCTTTGCATGCCAGTGCATAAGTCAAAAGATGCATCCTCTTTTATCATTCGGTAAGTGGCATCTACTGCTGCAGCAGATACAGAATTAATCCTACTAGCTGAGAATGTTCTGTAGCCTATCACCATGCAAGCCTATTTCACCAGATCATCCTTGATAGGATTGACTGTCATACCCCGTGAATCACTTGTTGAACTGGTGAGCTTGGTCATTTCCATTTTGCTCACTTTTCTCAGGGCTAGCACTTCCCCTGTGTTGCAAAAACTGGTGACTGCATGAATTGCCTAAGGCGTGATATCATGCATCCTTTCCAGGTACATCTTGTCACCATGGACTCTACTCAAGATGATCCTAATGTGATCCTCTATGAAGTCTTCCAGGAAATATACTGCGTTGTGGAATTTCTTCTTCTCTATGACACTAAATTCCAGTTTGATCCTTTTGTCCTTTCTGCAAAATAGACCTAACTGAGTATGAATGGCTAAAGACCCTAGGTCTTCTATTTTGCAATCAATATAATTGAAAATTCCTTCTTCGATTATGACTCTAGCTGGAACTTGTGATAAAGCATTATACTTGGACTTCCTCTGAATGAAACTTTTTGACTCAATGGATGTACTTGAACTGGTATGAGATGCAGAAGCCATTGAAGAGTATTTCAAGAACACAAAAAATACCTTTCAAACGCGAATTTAGGGCTTCCTGATTCCGCTTCACTTCACTCTCCATCGAATTCCAAATCACCACTTTGTGTTCTCCACTACCGCTTGCAAACTAGATTTGAATCTCTTTCAAGGTTGTTCACTTTCTTGAAATCAAAGCTCAAATTTCCTTTTCTTCACTCGAAAATAGATAGTGAGAAATGATTTGAAAAATGCATTTATACATGTCTCTCACCTACCGTCATTAATGCTCCTCTATTAGGGCGCAAACCCTAATTTGCCTTTTTACCATTTCCAGTCTTCTGCCAAGCGATAGGTATTGCATACCAGTTAAGGTCTTTTACTGGTGTCAACCAGGGGTTAGAAAGCATTTCACCATTTTCTCCCCCTAAGCCTTTGAGGCTTAGTTTGCCGGTTCTGATATTTCCACACTAGGTGCAGAAACTGGTTCCTCTTCCGACATTATTGTTTTCTTCCTCCATGTTTTCTTCATGTCCCCTTGAACTTTTTCAACATCTATTTCTTCTTCCCAAGTGACCGGTATATTATTAGATATACTTTTTCTGCTTCTGCAGAATCTTGCAATGTGGCCCGGTTTGTTGCAGTGATAGGAAACAAGTCTAGGTTCTCTCCAAGGTCCATTGTACATGTTTCCATTCTTCCTTCTGCATGTTGCAGTAGTGTGACCATGACCACAATAGATCATACAACTTTCTCTCCATCTGGTTGCCACTTGATGACCACTGCTTCTTGACTGATGATTGAAGACATTAAACCGGTTGTGGTTCCAGTTTGTAAAAGGTTTAGGACTAGTTCCTTGAGTCCTCTGAGGATATCTTCCAGTGTTATCCATTATAGACCTGCATTCAAATGCTCTATGCCCAAACTTGTTGCATGCATAACAATGACCATTGAACTTATTGGATCTAGGTACATTGTTGATAAAATAAGGAAAATTATTGTAGGCTTTGCTCCTACATACATTAGCAGTGTGTCCTTCTTTAAGATAGTTAAAGCAAACAGGTTTGAATTTTTGCTTACCTTTTCCTTTGAGTGTCGGTTTCTTCTTTGATGCTTCAGCATTTGTTCCTGAGGATTCTCCTTCCTCATGTCCAGAAAAACCAAGACCATTGGTATTCTTTGCCGGTCTAGATGACTCAAGCTTTTTCTCTAGCTTGACTGTACTTTTGCCAGACTTAACAAGTATTTCCTTTCACTCAAAGAGTTCTTTGGAGATAGCAGTGTTTGTCTCCATTAGACTTGCATTTTCTGAGATGGCAATGTTCAATTCTCCTTACAAATCTTCTTTTTCCATTCTGCTCTCATGAAGGCGAGCAATCAGTGCACTAATCTCTTGTTTCAACTTGGAGATCTCATGATCTCTATCCTTTACCAGATCTTCAGCTTTTCTCTGGTTCTCAAGCTCTTGACTAAACCAAATAGTCAGTCCTTCCAACTCCTTTCTCAGATTGGAGTTTGAATCATTCAACTTATATACTTCAGCAATCATGGCTTCCATGTTAGCTTCATCTTCAGAACTACATTTAGATAGTTCCATTAGCCTCTCTGCATGTTCTCTCCTTTTTGCTTGAGATGCCTTGTATTTGACCATAAGATCATCATAGGCTTGCTTAGACTTAGTGAGCCATTGAGTAAGTTCCCTCAAGGTGTATTCCCCCATATCTCTTTCCAAGTGGTTAAACTTATAGAAAGGTAGGCTCTGATACCAATTGATGAATACTAAGAGGGGGGGTGAATTAGTATTCCAAAAACTTCTGCACTAAAACACTTACACAGTCTAAAGATAAACCAGTAAAGCAGTCTAACAGTCAAATCGGTTACCACACATGCAAACCAGAATGTGAATAAAGCATTCACCCACAAAAGCAATACAACCATAACACAAGATATTTGACGTGGAAACCCAACTAGGAAAAACCACGGTGAGATGGAACTCACAAGTCACTATCTACAGAATAGAAACCAGACCGGTTAAGGTCTTACAATGTTCTTCACCAGAACAGATCTTGTTAGGAATCTCAATCTCTGTTAGGAGATAAGTTTGATTAAAGACTACCTTGTTAGAGGATTTTAGATTCACATGTGTGAACCACCTTGTTAGAGGATTTTACAAAGGCTTTGAGACCTACTCGGTTAAGGGCTATAGACTTGTCAAAGATGTGAGTAATCAACAAGTGTTTGATCTATCTAATAGCACAAACTACTTGGTTAGATCCAGTATTGCTCACAGCTAATGCATTCTAGCATTACTTCAGTCTCCTCTCTCTCTCTCACAGTTACAACTTGATCTTCTCAGATAAGATCGTTCTAGACTCCCACCTTAAACCCTAGCTCAACATTAACCCTTTCAGCAACAACTTGAAATCCTAGACATGATGTCCTTTTAAAGGAATTTGATTTCATGTTGGTCCAATAGGATTACATTACAATATCCTAGGTTCAATGAATCTAGACATACTCAGTAACATGACACAAAAAGCACCATCAATGTGTCGGCACCGTCAAATAATCGGTGGATTGGTAACTCATCATAGAGTATTACCGGTTCATACAAAAACACTGGTTGCCGGTTTGACAAAAATGAAGACTGGTAAGAATGTGTTGTGCCGCTTTGCTCCCTCGTACCACTTGTGATCTACGAACCGCTTGGGGTCGACATGCTGCTTCAGACTAGGAAAGACATTCTGCAAAATCACCACTAGTCTAAAGACTAGTATACCACATATCGGTTGGAACAAATACCGGTTGAGCACAAGCTCATACATATAAAGGGGATCTCAATACAAGTGTGTGTCCATCAATGACAATCACAACATAAACATCAAAAATGCCAACATCTACTTTTGTATATTTTGTTCCTAAGCCTCTCTTCTGTACTCATCCAATTCAACCAACTATACCAACTTGTCTTCCATGAAATCAACATCTTCTAAATATTCCTCTGAGACAAATTTATACACTAGGAGAAGGTTGTTCAATGCCAACCTTGCTTCTTTACCATAAACAAGCTGATAAGGAGTGAACCCTATGGATTTCTTGATTGTTACTCTATCTGCCCATACTACCAAATTCAATTTTGAATCCTATGCCCTTTTGTTGTCACCTAACATCCTCTTAATGATATTTAATAAGTTTTTGTTACTAGATTAGGCTTGTCAATTCCCTTGGGGATGATAAGGTGATGAATATGACAAAGTGATTCCATAACTTTCACAAAAAATGAGCAAATTCTTTGGATCTAAAACACATCCCATTATCTACAACATTTTTGTGGGGTACCCCAAACCTTGTCAATATATTTTCCAAAAGAAACTTTGTTACCACCTTACTTGTAGCCTGCCTTGTAGGAATTGCCTCCACCCATTTGGTGAAGTAATCAGTAGCTACCAAAATCCATTTGTGTCCTCCACTAGATTTGTTTGCAATTTCTCCTATAAAATCAACACCCCACATTTGAAAAGGTTCTTCATTTTGCATGGGTCTGAGTGGAAGAGCTCCATCATATTTAAGTTGTCCTGAATTTTTTTTGGCAAGCCTCACATTTTTTGATATGTGTGTGAGAGTCCTTGAATACTTGTGGCCAATAGTAACCGACATTGAGTATTTTATGGGTAGTACTTTTTGCTGAAAAATGTCCTCCGCATACACCTTCATTCATTTCCTTTAAAATAGATTGTGCTTGATAAACATCCAAACAAAATAGGAGGATACCATCCCTATTTTTCCAATATAAATCACCTTTAAGAAATACATACCTAGATGCCTAAAGTTTAAGTGTTCTTTTCTGACTATCATTTAAATCCTCTGGACACTTCATGTGTTTTAAATAATAGACAATATTCTTGTACCAAGGACACATCTCAATGCTTATTTGAGCCTCCTCTAATTCTACCTGATTTATCTGTGTTTCTTCCAAATTTGATTGTGTCATTAGTTTAGCCAATCTTTGATGTCTTACTAGTTTAGTAATCTAGATATGAATGTTGAACTCCTGAAATTGATTGATCCATCTGCATCTTCTCCCAGTAGTTTCAGTTTGCCTGAAAATATCCTTGACTGCATCATTAGGAAAATAGGCAATGACATTAGCTCCCACTAAATATGGTCTAAAAGATTTTACAACTTTTACTCAGGCATATGCTTGTTTCTCATTTATATCATAATTTAACTCAGAAGCTTGTAGTGTCTTGCTAAAAAATGTCACTGGTTGTTCATGACCTTCATCATTATTTTGCAGCATAACTACAACAATAGTATGAAATCGAGCAAAAGAAAATACTTGAAAAGGTTTAGAGAAATTAGGAAATTTAAGTACAGGTGCTTCCTTGATGGCCTTTTTAATGTTTATAAAGGACTTAATTTCTTCATTAGTCCATTTTATCTCTGCACCCTTCTTCAACATTTTTGCAATAGGTTTTATAATCTCAAAAAAATTCAACACAAACCTCCTAACAAAATTAATTTCTCCAAAGAACAATTGAATAGCTTTGACTGTTTTAGGAATCTGAATTTTGTCAATAGCTGCAATTCTCTTAAGGTCAATCCTTACTCCATCTTTTCATACAATATGACCCAGCAGTTTACTCTCAGTGACTCCAAAGTGACATTTTTTTGGATTTAGAGAGATGTCATACTCCAGTGCTCTGATGAAAATCTTCTCTAGGTCATTATAGTGGTTCTCTTCTTTCTTGGAGTATGCTATCAAATCATCCTGGTATACAACTAAAATGTAGTCAATGAGGCCTTCAAAAGCTACATCCATAGCCATTTGAAAAGTATCCCCAACGTTGGTAAGTCCAAATGGCATCCTGGCATACACATATGTGCCCCATGGTGTAGTGAAAGTAGTTTTGTATTTTTCTGATTCCTTAACCTTTACCTGGTTGTAACCAGAGAACCCATCCATCATAGAAAGTAATTCATTCCCTATTACCTTTTGCAGCAAATCTTCCATGTTAGGCAGAGCATAATTATCCTTTAAAGATGATATATTCAAATTCCTAAAGTCCACACATAATCTGATATCACCATTTTTCTTTCTAACAAGTACCAAGTTCAACACCCATGTAGAATGTCTTATAGGCTCTATAATTCCTGCATTCCTCATCTTCATCAATTCTTCCTTCATTTTGGGAGCCAATGTGGGATTTATAGGCCTTTTCTTTTTCCTAAATGGTTTTGCATCTGATTTCAGTGGGATTTCATGCTAGAATAAATCCTCTCTGTATGCCTTGAGGTCATCATATGACCAAGCGAAAACACATCTATATTTTCTTAACAGATTAACCAATGTCGTCCTAATTTTTGGTGTAAGCTTCTTTCCAATGTAAACCTCTCTAGGATTGTTTTCACTTCCCATGTTTATTTTCTCTGCTTCTTCATACCCTCCAGTGTTGGGCTTGAAATTTGTCATATCCTTATTGTCAATCATCCTCTCTAGTTCCACTAACCCTTTGGGAATCTTATTTGTTTTAAGCTGGAGGATAATTTTTCCAAATAGAGATTCCTTACCACTCTCCTCTTCCACACATGCATTCAAATCCATATGTTGGCCTTCATACTGATCTTCACAAAATAAGAACTTTAGAAGATCCCTTTCATCATCAAATATCTACCGATTTTTTATGTTAACTGGTATTGTAGGTCTAGTTTTTATTTCAACTTGGGTGATGTCATCAAAAGGAATATCATTATGTTTAATTGCTAGGTTAGCCATAAAATCAGCCAAAATATTGTTAGATCTTTCAATCAATGTTATATAAAATGCATCAAAAAATTCAATTCAATCCCACACCTCATTTCTGTAATTTCGAAGCCTTACATTTTTAGTGGCAAACCTTTCCCTTACTTGAGATACGACTAACTCTGAATCACCATAAACTGTTAGTAATTTAATGTCATATTTACTTTCCATTCTAAGACCTAACAAGAGTACTTCATATTTAGCAACATTGTTTGTACATTCAAAGGCTAACAAGAAAGAATATTTGAATGATTTTCCATTAGGAGAAATAAAAACCACACCAGCTCCATTTCCTTCCTTACTACAAGCACCGTCAAAGTACATTTTCCAAATCTTATCCTCATGTGATTCAATAGTATTTTAAAACTTATTAGTTTTGCATTGAATGGGTTTAGAAATACTTACTTGAAAGTTATCTATATTTGTTTGGAGAAAACATGTCGTCACATTTGGATCAACTTCCTCTATCAGGAAGAATGATCTCGGCTCTCTATCAATCCTTATATTCGCCCCTTTTACTAGGATGGTTGCATATGATGTAGGTCCCGGAGACAACTGAGAGGGGGGGGTGAATCATTTGTCTAATAAATTCAAACCAAAAACTTATTAACCAACTTAATGCTTAATACCGGTAAATTAGTTAAGTATGCCGGTAGACAATGTTAACAAAAAATTGTTGTAACGGTAAGAATTAATGCATGAAACATAAGCACAAAGTCATCCACAACACATGACACCAATATTTGTACATGGAAACCTTGTAAGGGGAAAAACCATGGTGGGAAACCTTACCCACAATCAGATGATACTACTGCAGATAGTAAGTGTACAAAGAGGGGTCTACACATGCAGAAAGGCCAATAGCCTAGAGCTCACTACTCAATCACAAATGGGAGTCACACTAACTACAGTTGGATGGTTAAATCCAATGAGAATGTACTGCACAAAATAGCATCTTCATATGCTAGATTCAGTACCGGTGTAATGCTGATATGCTTCTACAAAAACCTAACTTCACCTTCAAATGATGTCTTCGTGTATATCCCTGCTTGATCTCGCATATACCCTTCCTTAAATATTTTTTGCATTCCACACTTGATCTTACAAATAAGATCTTACATTTATACCATAACCTAAGACCAATTTTAGTAGGTCGACTCTACAAGATATTATAATAAAAATATTTTACAAATAATACAATATCCGATGCAATAACTGATTGAACATGTCGGCTTGATGCAATTACAACAATAATAAATCATCTTCATAGCATGCCATGCTGATCTAGAAAAGATAAGCCTACCAATGTAACCCTAGATAACCTAGACCTATTTGCCGGTAAAAGCAAATATGCAAATAAGAATATACCAATGATTATTACTTCAAAATAAAGTGTCCACATATGTCTTTGACATTACCAAGTGTCTTCCATGTCATTCTAGGTACCGGTGAAAATTATATCCTGCCGGTTAACCATATACTGGTAACTGTTGCACAGTTTACTATTTGCCGTTGAATGTTGCTGGATCTCCAAGGTAGGTGAATTTAGCAGGTGTTGACATCAATGACAAAACCATACCAAAATACCAACATATGAAAGATCTATCTGGACATGTCCCCCCACCAAATTTGACCATTGTCTTGATAACAACATCCCATAATTTGGCAGAACTTGCACAACGGTGATGTCTATTTTATATGACGTATCTGGGCATGCTAGAAATCGAAACTCCACATCCTTCATGATTCCAACAACTGGGACTGATTTTTTATCCATAGCATAGCATTTCCCATAGGGAGTGTCTACATGCATCCCAAGTTATTTCATAACATCTTCTGGCATTATGTTCACGGTTGCACCTGAATCTATCATACAATTCTTAACCATTTTATTGTTAATCATAAAGTTAGATAAAAAGGATCAACCTGGGTAAAATTTTTAGTGATAGAAGTTCCCAAATAGACAATAGGTGGATCTTAAGCTTTTGGCTTATGATCCTCTTTATTAAATTCACCAACATTAGACAAAATCTTGATTGTTTCATGTTTGTAATCAGGAAATTTAATTACTTCAAGCAAGGGCACATATATTTTCACCTGTGATAAAGCCTTAGACATAAATGATCCACAATTTGAGAGTGGCTTACTAATATGTCTCTTTTCGATTGGAACCTTTGCAAATATCCTGGATGGCTTACCTTGTTCTAGGTTCACTATTTTGTTCCTTAGCTAATAATTGCTCTTTCCCTAAGCTATTGCTACCACAGTATAGGCTTTCTTTTCTTCATCTATTAATTTTCTCAAGGAATGCACTAGCTCTCCATTATAGAACAATCTCCTCAGGGATGGGATGTCTGCATCATCATCGGTAAAAACTTGTTGTACATTGTGTTGTTGACTCTCTCTTCTCCATTGTACATCTAATGATTTCTCATCCTTAGATGAATCCTCATCCCTACCCCAAAATGGATCTGATGAAAGTACATTCACTATAGGCTCATATTCATTCTCATAGTCCTCTTCTGCAAAACCCTGAGCAATCATACATTTTTCTGCAACATGGGGTAAATTGTAGACTTCACACCATGGATATTCTTCCACCAAATTGTTTACCTTCTTCAATCGATCAGGAGTTTCTTTACTCAAATTTGCATTCATCGGTTTACCATCTTTCCAGTTTGTATTATATGGCATGTGATGCAATCTTAGTCTATTGTAATTCATTGGCTTACCTCCTCTATATGGGGATGACTTCTCATTATGGTTTTGCTTACCCTTCATATCTTTCAGCATGTCCATGATTTGGCTAAACTCATCCTTTTTCGTTGCTCTGGGATTACATAATTTTGGATCATCTCTCCTGCAAATTCTTCAGGCAGTTTTTCTATTATTTTCAATGGTAGTGGCTGTCTTAAATGCTTGTTGCAAGGTGGTAGGTTTGTGAGATAGAATCTCATAGTGAGTCTTGCTATCAAAAGCACTCAAATAAAAATCAATAAAAAATGAATCAACAGGTCTAATATCTCTTGGTATTCTATTAAGTACTTTATTAAACCTCTTATTAAATTTAGAGATTGATTCTTCTTTATGCTAGTCAACTCATGAGATGCAAATGAAGTATCATTATATTCTCCAAATTCTTCCAAGAATATTGTAACAAACTCTTGCCAACTACCAATGCATCTATCAGGAAGATTCCTATACCATTCTCTACCATCCTGTGTTAGAGATTGAACAAACAGTTTCATAAAAACATCTTCATAAAGGATTTCAAACTCTTCAATGATATTTTTTACATTTATTGCATGTTGTTCTGCAGAATCATTTCCATTCCCTATGAATTTAGGGATAGTTGACCTTAAATCATTTGAAATATGATTAGGATATCCAACTATCCCACTGAAATCCAACTATTTATACCTTTAAATGGTCATAGGTGGTCTGCAACCATACTTTTTAGTTTGATAGTTTCCATTTTCTCCATTATTACCATTGTTTTCATTGTTACCTCCACCATTACTGTTATTTCCATTTCGATTGTTCCCATTACCATTGTTTCCATGGTTTCCATTATTACCATAATTACCTCTATTATTGCTTACGTTGTTGGTCCTATCTCTACTATTCCAGTTACTAGCAATTTCCCCACTATTAGTTCTTCTTTCATCATTATGATTATTGCATTGTCTAGAATTATACATGTTTCTATTTTCATTGTAGGGTATATTTTTCCATTTATCCCTTTTTTCATAATTATTATCCATAACATCAGACAATGGATTATTACAGACCCTAAATGGCTGATCCAAGTTTCTCATGTGAGGGGGACTATACCTAGGGGTTGTTATCCTACTAGCTTCACCTCTTTCCTTCTCTTCTTCAACCCTATTTGACTTAGGGCTTTGAATGACATCTCTTTCTAATCTGAGTTTCTGCAATACCTAATCTAGTTATCTCTTAAGAGCCTTTTCCATTTTAGATTCATCTCCATTTAAGTCAGCCATTCTAAGAATAGTTGCATCCAACTGCCTATCCTCTTGTTCCTCAGTAGATAGGGTTTCATCATGGCCACCTTTATTATCTTTTGTATTTAAGTTATAAAAAGGATTTTCCTCCATATTTTCAAATTTATCACCAAGTGAAGAACCATCCTCTCTACGAGGAAACTTCTTATAACCCCCAAATGCCATATTTGATGTTGATTTATTTTCTTTGTTTCTTCTCTTTGGACTCAACTGGACAGGATTATCTTGTCCCTTGTGCAAAAACCTTCTCCTCTACATAAAACTTATTGACAAATTCCCAGGGGTTTCTCTTACTTTCTCAAAATACCAATTACTACTCATATATTAAATGTAGAGTCGCCACCTCCTAAAATGAAAAATACTTTTTACTAATCTTCTGGGCTCCTTCCTCTAGTAGAGTCTAAACCAAACCATCAAGGATTATAAACACTTCCTTTGACAAATCCCCATTAGAGTCACCAATCTGTTGTGTGACTCGGATGGGGAAAAAAAAAATTATCAAATCTTTAATGAAAAAACACCAGAGCTTCTAGGTGAATGTCAAACTATGTATGACAACTCCCCAGTGGAGTCACCAATCTATTGGTTCCCAAAACCACATATTGGAAATCCTAGAGCTTTGCCAACTCTCTTATTGATTTCCCAATCAGCCTTGGCCAATGAACAAGAATGGTCAAAGACCAAATTCCTCCGCACTTTAGGCTCCACTAGACCTAGGTGGGTATACCTCAATCTCCAAAGAACAAAGATATTTATTTATAGTGAATTTAAACTTAACAGATTAGTTGTTTACATGAATGGAAAAATATTTCCTGCAACTATGCTTTATTATGCGCTTTTAACTCTCTTTAATCTGAAAACTTGAATATAATTGATAATGAATAAAAGATTATAAAAGAATGTTGTTGGAACCTTGAGTGATTACAAAAAAACAATGCTAGTAGAAACTAGTAATATGTTTCTCTGGTGAGGACTTTCTACACATCAAATTTACTCATAGAAAACTAATAACAGACCAATGTCTTATCTAACAATTTACATGTTACTTAATGGACAAATATTTGTGGTCCTTGGAGAAAGTTTGAGAAAACTCACAAGTATGCAAGACTATCACTGCAATGACTTCAATGTATGTTATAAGAACAACAAAAACAATTTTGTTATCTATATAACAACAAGTGATAAAACACTGCAATAAACCTTATTCAGATTTATCCAAAGAATTTTAACTCATCAATATCATATAACATGAAATGATCTAAAGATGAAGACAACAAATATTGTATATTAATTTTTGGAATAGTAGGTATACAAAAATTGCAAACTCATAGGTACTTAATGATACTCTTGCTTGCACAAAATGGATTTTCATTTCTATAGACCTGTTTTACATAACACTGCTAGTTCCAACAGACAATCTGGAAAATAGTAGTCTTTCTTACGTCTTCTAGTATATCCCCCAAAAAATTAAAATGACTCCCTATATACATGTGACTCAAAAGACATAAATGAAAGGACACACCCTTTCATCATTACAAACTAAGACTAACAAAAACCTAACTACCCCCCCCACCTTAACTGCTATAACTAAAAAATAATACAATAACACAACTAATTCTTCCCATCTAGCCTTTGACCACACTTTTGGATATGTCAAATATATCCCTCGTCTTTATATGTGCACGCATTAAAGATGATGTCTCTAAATGCTACCTCCACTGTAACAAAACTCTCAACCTGTTCTCCTGTTCAATGCATTTCCAAAGTATCCGCATGGGAAATACTAAGGCATGAACTGAGTAGATATTTGCATTCGGTAATCCACTCATATTTATCCTTTATAACCCATGTATCATCTACCACACTTGGGAATCCATGATTAACAATTCCCTGACACTCCTCATATTCAATTTTCAACTCTGTTGTGAATTTTTCATGAGTGTCAATCAGTTTTTTGACCTTATTGATCCTTTTGTCACTATGTGCCTTATCTTGCAGTAACATGTTCAACCTATTAAAAATCCTCTGGTGTGATACTATATTATCCATGTTTCTTTGCTAAACAGTCCAGAATTCCTCTAGTATTTTCTATAGATTCTCAAATCTTTTAGACAGCAAGACACATGTTGTGTCTACCCTTATGCTCTGCATTCTCTCCTTCAACTTCTTATTTTCCTTGTGCAATTCTTCGCACTTCTTTTTAAGTTTGGATTCATCTGATTTCTGGGGTATAGGTTGGCCCCTTCTTCTTAAGAGTTCCTCATACAATGATTTGTATTTTCCTGTTTCTCTTACTGGTATCTTCATCTGAGCTTTATTTAATCTTGAAATATCAAATCACATATCCGCTATGACCATGGGATCAAATTCACTAACCTTTAACTTCATCATGTGTCCAAAAGCCTTGTCCACATCTATGATCTTTTGCCTCTTATTTGGAGGATAGAGGGGCCACAAATACATAGCCTCATCATCTAGATCATATCTTGATCCAATGAAGATGTCATTCATGCCCTGAATGTCTAACTTGAAGTACTTCTTTGAATGCAATAGGCTATCAAAAATAAAGGATGCACTAAGATCCCAGCTTAGAAAGAGGATAATTCCTACCTCTACAAGATGTTTCCTTTCCCTTTTAGGTGTCATGCATTCTACTTCTGCATCGATATCAGCCTTCAGTTTTCTAAGCATCTCTGCCTCATTTTCTGGTGTTACATTAGGCATTGCTTCTCTTAGCCTCTTTCCTTTGAAATGATACAAAGACTTAAATTTATTCAATTCAATGAATTCATCATCAGATACAAAAGAGTGTTCTCTTCTAACCTAGCATCAACATCGACATTCATCCTAGCCACAATTTGGTCCTGTGCTTCAGGTTCCTCCTCTCTTTCAAGCATTCTAAATCTCTAAACAACCTCATTTTCACCCGATTCACTCTCAACTTCTTCTTCTTCTTCTTCCATTTCTTGTAGTCTTTGTCTCTTTTCTTCGAATTTTTTGTTCAAATCCTTAAATATCTGCATAGCCTCCTTGGATTCCTTATTTCTGAAGATGTCCAAGGCTTCAACATGTTCATGAAAATAGTCACCCATATTTTGCCCTTTTCTGCTCTAGGTTATGTAGCCCTCTGGGTCATAATTCTTTCGGCTTGTGTGCTCATAGAGGTTATAATCTTCTATCAACCTATTTTCAATGACTTTATACACCTTTGTGGATACAATAGTGAAGTCAACAAAATGTAGAGTCTCGGGCAGAAAAACTTGCTTGTGCGCACCCCCAAAATGTTGTGCATTAGAGACACTCATTTGTCTCACAATATCCAGGTAGGAAATTCTGTCAAGCGGAGGCTTTGGTAGCACATAAGGCACACCTCAAATCCAAACACTCTAACTTATGTGAAGTCCTGGCATCCATACTAGTCACCCAAATTATGATCAACCCTAGTATCCCCATGTTCATGGGGTCTAAGAAATCTTTTGATTTCTTCGAAAAATGATCCATCAAAAGTAACCTCAAAAACTTTGTACAATGGTTCTTGAAACTTGACAGAATGAGATCTCATGAATCGAGAATCCCATAGTGATACCCATAGTTGTTTTGGTTCCTCCTGTCCATCCTTGTCATGCACATTTAGCTTCAATTCCTCAGGCCACAACCCCCTGTGTCATCCATAAAACAAAATAATGTGCATCAACAATGAATAAAACTTAAAAGACTTCTCAAGGTTATTATGGAGGCTTAAGAAATCCTCATGCATTTTCTCAACAATATAATTAGCATAATCAAACTGTCTCGGCTCATGCATTTTTGTGTCAGCAGCAAGAACCAAAGGTCCTATCCAAGCTACATCCGGAACCTCAACTCCTCCCACTTGACCACATGCCATATATGTATATTGCAGATACTACCTAAAAATATTAATATCAAACGGGGGGTCATCTTCATCTGTTAAATTTCCTTTCTCAGCCTTATGTATGGCCAAATTCCACCCATTGTATACAGTATCCATCTTTGTATACTCTTTCTCTAGTTTCTCAAAAGATAGAGGCACATTAGATTCAAGTCCAAGATCAAAAACCATTGCCATTTGGAAATTGAATACGGATGAATGCATCACCATTTGGAAATTGAATACATCTTTTAGTGGTAATAGCCAATGTTTTCATCAATTGAATATTGACAAAGATGTTAGGAACCATAAGTTTACCCAATCCAGTTGTCCATAGGTTTGAGACTGGGGTCGGCTTTCTTCTTCATGAATAATGATACAAGAACAACTCATGACCTCTAACCTTGGTCCAGACATCACCAATTTCCTTGAAATCATCTTGTAGCTGGTCACAGATAGGAAAATTAGTCTTAGATCTTTGGGATTTGGCTCCTGGTGATCTCATTTGGTCAATCATATCTTGGTTTAACTTTCATTTCTACACCCCTTCTCCACCTTTAGAATTCTTCAAAGTGTTCTTAGAGACCTTAGTGACCTTCCTCTTGCCCTTGGAACTAGAACCCTCCATATTTGAGTTCTTCAAGCCTTTTGAAATTCAATTTTTTTATAGTTTAATTCCGCTTCAATCTCTCTATTCACTTAAATATACTTATGCAAAATCCTTATACCAACTTCTATATAAAGATTTAATACACCAGGAGTATTTACTTAATTGAAATGGTGCTTTGATTTACCTCATGTAAGAATAGAGCTATCTGTTTCTTGTATTTAATAATGGCGGGTGGATTCGTTGAGATCAGATTTTGCAATGGCTATTCATCATAACTCCTCCCGATAATTCAATCATTTGGTGCCACTCATCCTTTTGATTGGCATAGGTCTCATCGATCACTCTGTCGAGTATCAGTGTAGCTCCTTTATTATCATCCTGATGGTTATAACTTCCCCGATGGCTCTGCCTTATAGCTAGGCTTTACCTTTACCTTTATATCACACCAGTGTAGGTCATTTCAATATACCCTCTTTCTATTCCTTTATGACATTCTTCCCATCAGGTATCGACATAACTCCAATTACGCTCCTTTGTTGGTGTAAGTTATCCCAATGAGTCCTCCTTCGTAGTCCGCATCTCATTTTTTATATCGGGTCACCTTATTGAGCATTTCTCTGATGACTTGATGTTGTCGCCTTTGCACTTATGTATCTTTTATTTCTCTGGTCTATTGGCATACATTTCCCTGATGAGATCTCCTTGTTCGCACCTACCTTTGCTTTCTCATCGGGTATAGGTGTAACAAAAGATGTCTCCTCCTGATGAGGCGATGATATCCTGATGACTATGTCTTCGATCGGTGTAACTCATCCTGATCAAGTCTCCTTCTCCGTGCCCGGCTTGTCTTCCTCATAGGGTATCAACATAGCCTAAAACACCTGTCACCGATGTTTAAGTTACCTCATTGACTTAGTATTTTCCTCCTTTTGGTATTTCCTTATCGAAGTAAGATATGTCGATAACATCGCCTTCGCCACCTAGCCCATCGGGTATCGGGGTAGCATACTATGACATTTTTTGATGACCCGATGATATTTCTGACCTCTACTTCGCATTCTCCTTCATCAGTGTAAGTTATACCGATAACCTCATCAGCTATCAGCACAACACTTTCTCATGCCCCTAATAGTGAATGTTTTGCCGATGAAACCCTCCTTTTGAACTTCCTTTTGGCTCTCCTTCGGAATGGTTGGTCTAGGTCACACCGATAGGTTCTTTCATTATTTCGGCTAGTCAGTTTTGTCGGGATAACTTATGCTGATAGCTCAAATTTGATAATTATGCTAATTTAGCTCCTCTTCATATATTGTTTACACCTCCAACCTTCCATGGAGACTTCGTATGTGCTAATAAGTGACAGAGTCTATCACATAGGCCCAAAAATGTCCTTATAAGGATCCCAATACTATCATGATGAAATTTCCTCATGTAGTCCCTATTTAGTGCCAACCCTTAGCATGCCCTAGTGGTACTTGTCCAATTTTGAAAACAGGTCATAGTAGGATTTTTCTGATACTGCAACATACCCCCTGCACATGCAATGCAACAATAAATTCTCTTATGATGAAAATGTACATATAAAACATCAAACAAATAGCACAAAATATTTTGCAAAAATATGTGCTAACACTATCATCTTGATCCATGAGAACATTCATTCACTTCAAACCTCTAAGAAACATGGTTTCCTCATCAAGCTTGATTTGGCTAAAGCCTATGACATAGTGGACTAGTTTTTTCTGCTAAGGATTCTGCAAACCTTAGGCTTTGATGGTAAAGTTACTAACATTAATTGGAATCTTATCTCTGCTATCTCCTTGTCTGTTGTTATTAATGGATCTCCTTCCTCCTTTTTTAAACCATCAAGGGGTTTAAGATAGGGAGATCCTATCTCCCCTATTTTATTCACTTTTATGGCTTAAAGTCTAAGTCGACACTTGCAAAAGTTGGTTGCTTCTAGAGTTATTAAAGGTGTTAGGCCTTCATCTTCTAATCATAGATTTGTGGATGACACTATCCTTCTTGGTGTTGCCTCAACTCATGAAACTAGGTCCTTCAAAATATCTTTACAACTTTATTCTAATGCTTTGGGTCAGTTGATAAATTGGAATAAGACAACTATCTTTTTCATTAATACCCCTGCAGTTAGACAGAGGAAAATTGCTAACATTATTGGTTGTGTTATTGATCCTTTTCCTTCTATCTATTTGGGGATTCCTTTGGGCACCAACCCTCTTGACTCTTTTTGGAGCTCTCTTGTGGATAGGTTTAACAATACACTTGTTGGGTGGAAAGGAGCTTTACTTAGTCAAGCTGGTAAATTGTAGCTCCTCAAAGCCTCTCTTCAAAATCTTCATGTTTATGCCCTAAGCTTATTCAAGGTTCCAAGTAAATTTGTTGCTGCCATTGAAAAAATTTAGAAGAGGTTTTTATGATCTTGGATTGATGAGAAGAAAAGGTTGCCATTGGCTCCTTGGGAGAAGGTTTGCAATCCAAAAAATCTTGGGGGTCTTGGCCTAAGGTCTATTAAAGACTTTAATAATGCTCTGCTTGCAAAACAAGTTTGGAGAACTTTTGGTGATAGAAAGGATTGGAACTTTGTTTGGTTCAACAAGTATTTGCAAGGTAACACATGTTTGACCTCCTTCTTTCACTCTAATGACATTCCAAATGGCTCTTTTATTTGGAATAGTATCCTGAAGGTGAAGTGTTTGGCTAAGTATTGGTTGGGTTTTAAGCAATGGAACTAAAATCAGATTTTGGGAAGATACTTGGATTTTTTATAAACCCCTCTATTATTTTAATATTTTTGTACCTTTTATCAATATTTGCAAGGAAATGTTTGGATCATTGGTCTCTGAGTATTGGAAGTAATCCTCTTGGGTCAAGTTGGTTGATATTGATGTTGTCTTTTCCCCCTTGCAAAAAGCCTTGATGTCTCTTTTTGTGACTCCAGCCATTGAAGACCTTTTCATCTAGAAGCAGTCCCTAGATGACTTATTTTGTTTTCTCTGCTATTAATTTATTGAGTCCCACCCTCCCCCATCCCCCTATGTGGACCAAGGCTTGGATTAAGAATCTTGTTCCTAAAGTTAATATTTTTTCCTGGCTGCTTCTCCAAAACCGAATCCTCACCATTGATAATATCATGAAGAAAGGCTTCCAAATCCTAAATAGATGCTTCCTATGTCATAACTATGTTGAATCTGTTTCTCACCTTGTTTTGCATTGCCCTTTCTCTATTGATATTTGGAGTAAAATTCTTTCCATTTGGAAGATAGAGTGGGTCTTTCCTGAAAAGGTGGATGATTTCTTTGTTCAATGGAAGTGTCCTACCTCTAACCCAATCTTGAAAATTTTTAGAGAGACCTCTTGCACTACTGTTATTGTCTTTGATAAAATATGCAGATCCATTAGAGAGAATTTGAATTTGATTGGTAGTAAGCTCAGATCTCTCCCTTCATTACATGTTGGGGAGGAGGATAAGGCTATTTCTTTGAGATGGGATCTTCAAATTGATATCAACAAATATAAAGCAAGAAAAAATAGAGATGGTGTGGTGTGGAGGTACCCCCTGAGGGATGGATGAAATTAAAATTCGATGGTGCTATTGGGACTCATCAAAATTTGGTGAATTTGAGAGGCCCATTTCAAAAAAATTCCATCTGCACTATCAAATGACCACTTAGTGAATCAACCTGAGAGCCCTATTTTGGGGCATGTAAAATGGAGCCAGTTGATTGTCAAGGGGTAAGGCTTGGGAAATGATTCCTACACCTTTCATTTATCCTATGCACTACTCAACAACTTTCAGAATTTAGTTTGGATCAGTTTATCAAGTACCCATTTCAAGGGGTGGACTGAAAGTTGTTCTATGCACAAATTCAAAATTTATTAAGTGACCTACTTTGAGGCCTTGCATTTCATGACCAGTTGATCATCATGTTGAAATTAAAAGTGCATTGAATTGTATGCATTTAATTGAGTCCACGCGCCAAGTTTCAAGTCTCTACAAATCCATTTGCTCAGTTTGGTAAGCTCAATCCATTTGCAGATTGTATTGTTTGCATAAGTCCATGTTTCAGTAGCTAGTCAGAGCCCTACTTTGCACATGTGTACAAGATTCCCCGGTGAGTTTCATCACATAATATTCATTCCAAGGTACTACTAGTATGAAAGACATGTTATGTTTTCAATTTGGAGCTCCTACCAATCCGTTTGATCAATTTTCTAAGATGGTTTCTTGAGCCATTTTATTCAGTGTTCTGCACTTTCATTGTTGCCTCTGTTAAGTTGCTATTTTCACATGCTCACCATTTGCATCCTATCAACTTCCTGGTCAAACTAAACATTCCATTGTCTTCCTTGTACTTCAAAGTATCTATGCCCCAGATTTGGGGATCTACGAAGACCATTTGATATTTTTAATGCGTGCACTTTGAGGTCCCTGCACATTGATTTTATCAGGTTCATAGTGCTGACAGAGCCATTTGGTCATCTTTGACCATTAATATTTCTTCACCCGGGATTCTTCTTGAGAAATGGTTTGGCAGAGTGAATGCCCATATATCAGACAATACGCTTATCAGTTTGTGAAGTCCAGAAAGGTGTTTTGGCCAGTTTTAAAATTGCATCTTTGGGTTTAAATGCAAAAATGTGGCACAGTTGTCAGTGAGTTGCAAAACTCAGTTCAATGATCAGAAAATTGTGCCGATCAACTCCAGAGGTATGTTCATGGTGCCTGAGGAATTTCAAGGGTCAGTTGCATGAAAACGAAAAAAAAATTTAGTCGGGCCCACTTTGGGGCCCGATCTAGCTCATGCCCTTGCAGTATTAATTTTATTGGTGACTTGGTTCACTGAGAGAATCTCAGAATATTTAAATTTGAATTGTGATCATGAGACATGTGATAAGAGTGATGATAATGAAGGCCAATTTGAGCATGAAAGTAGAAATGGGCTACTTGGGAGGGACAAAGATTCACCAAGTCTCCTACACACTTATCAGATCACTGAAGCTAATTTGCAACAAGTAATAGAGGTAATGGGGCTGGAGGATGCAATACAAGTCATAAATGATATTGGAGCAGACATTAAAATTTTCAACAAAATGCAAATTGGCAGGTGTGTATGCCAAATTCCCCTGCAGTGTGAGAGCTAAGTTGCAGACTAAAACTTTTAAAATTTTCAGCATATGCAATGGCATTAAACGCCAAAATCCCAATGCTACGTTGTTGAAAAGGTTTTAGAAATTTTCAATTAAATGCCAATGTTCTCCCTAGAAAATGGTGTGGTGTTTAGAGGCCAATGATTTTTAAGACAAATGCAATTAGCATGTGTTGCAGGCAAATCCTCCCCCTGCATGGCAGACTAGACCAAGGAACTTTCAAGCAAATAAAATTGTTCGGCTTAAATCTAGGTTGCTACGACCCTTGCTAGCATTTTCCTTGCCTACCGTGAGATGGCATTGAAAAGGCTTGATAAAATTCAAAGCAAACGTAATTGGCAAGAAGGCATGGTTGCAAACAAAGGAGGTCATTGAAAGTTTCAAAGCAAATTGCAATTGCCACATTAAGTGCCAAAATCCATCGACCATGCCAAATCCTCCTCTGCGTGGTGTATGGAGAGGTGAATGGTAAGTTGAAAGGCATTAACACTTTCAAACAAATGCAATGGCAGGTGTATTGCTAAACTCCATGACCAAAACCGATGTCTTCCCCCAAAGTGGCAGTTGAACAGGAAACCACAGAAACTTTCAGCAATATGTAATCGGTAGGTGTAAATGTCAATTTCCTTGTGGTTAACAAAGGGCATCATTAGAAATTTTGAAGCTAATGCATTAGCAGGCATTAAGCCTAAATCCTCCCTGCATGGTATTAAGATAAAAAACCTTTCAAGCAAATGCTCAGAAGCTTCGAGGTGAATGCACAAACCAAGGGAATGTGTAAACTATTTATCCCACATTGGTGGTGGGGAGGAGCGTTTTAGTATTTAAATGTAAAGCCACACACATTCATAATTTCAAAGCTTAAAGGCTTTTGGAAAGAGGCTTCTTGACGACCCAGTGGACCCCATGTGCAACCAAATTTTGTAGAAGAAGGGTGAATTAACCAGCGAGCAAGTTGTAGATGGATCAACGGTTGTTGTTGTACCGCAATGCAGAGATGCACTATGGTTAACCATTGTGACTTGGTGACTATATGGTGGGCCCAAAAGGTGAGCAGCTCATGTGTTAAAGATTGAGTAGGTTCGAGGGGGATCAATGATGGTCGTTGATCCGCTATGCAAAGATGTATGCCAGTTACCCATTACGGATCAGCGACTAATGAGGTGGTTGTCCAGTGGTAGGTGAGGTGGTGGCCAAGTGGTAGGAGAGGTGGCATCCAGGTGGATCTGCAAGTGAATCATAGGGTGCCACATGGAAAAATGCAAATGGAAAATGGAGTAAAAATCAAAGTTAATTCATATAGTTCAGACTATAGGTAGAAATTCAAAAAATTTAAATGATGGATCCATCTAAGAGATTAATTCGCTTGAGGGTTGTTTTTGCCCAATTATACAAGTATTATATATTGTTGGAAAGCTCTCGAACCGATGAGTCTATTTCTGTAGTTAGTTGTAACACACATCAAATATCTCAAGAGAAGTTTCCTTGGGATTTCATAAGAATTTTTTAGTTTGTCAGAGAGGATTTTCTGCAGGCCAAGTGTGTGAGACATAAATGGCAAAAGATTTGGGATAGTTGTCCTTGTCAGATGAAATCTGATTTGTCATCTCTTCCTTCTTATTCAAGGGTCTTCTCATTTGTAAGGGTTCCAGAATTTTTTAGGAGCAGAGCTCCATAATTCTATGTTTCCATCTCTGAGTTTTTCTTCCATAGTTTGTATAGTTTAATGTCTTCTTTCAAGTAATGGAGTATATCTTCTTGATGTAGGTGTTTCTAGTTGCAGGTTTATATGTATGTAAGGCATGCATAAATTCACACAGAATTATTTTTGAAATGTGTTTGCATTTTATTCAAATTAGATTCTCAAGGAGGATCAAGTTTTTCATTAGTAGCTATGTCATTGAGTGTAATGCTTGTTTGTAGGCATTCTTCAAGGAAGAATTTAAACTCTGTAAGCAAACATTAATAAAATGGGGTTCATATTTCAAGATCTAATTATTTTGTGAATGAGCTGAGTAATGCATTTATGCAAGGCATTAATGTAGGAATATTTAATGATGAAGATGTATTTGGAGTATAGGTTTTTCATTTGCAGTTTGATGTATGACTCCATTCCCTTGGATAAGGCGCTGGTCTTGTCGATTCTAGGGATTCTCAGAGATTTTTAAAAATCAAATATCCATTTACTTTTATGTTTGTAGTTTTAGCTTGTTCCACCTATTTCATGCTTCAACTTAGTTGAGATGTCAATGTAGATCCAGCCCATCTGCAGTAACCTCCTAGTTGTTAAGCTTTATGAGATCTATATGCTTTTATTGATGCTAACATATGTGGGTCATGAGTTTGATTCAATGCATTGAAGGCACACCTACCTAGGTTTTGCAGAGCTTGAAGAGTAGAAGGATTTCAAATCCTTGTTATGTTGTCCAAGTCTTGAAGTTGTTCATTGTATGAAGTTGGCTATTTCATAGATAGATTACAAGTGAACTTGGTTTGCTCATTTTTTAGAACAACAGGTGCTGCGAAGGGGAACCTTGGGAGAGCTAGTTGTGGTGGTGTGATAAGGGACTCTAATGGTTTATGTGTGGCAGCCATAGCTTGTCCTTTGGGTATTCAAACTAATCACAATATTGAAGCAACGGGGGCTTTGGAAATCCTCAAGATTATCAAAAACTTAAAATTTAAAAAAATTTGGATTGAGGGAGATTCCTTAAATATTATCAGATGCCTCAAAAGGATGTCTAATCCCTCATGGGGAATTAAAAATATCATCTCTAATTTCCTTAATATTATTGATGATTTGGAGGAGTGTATTATCTCTCATACCTATAGGGAAGCTAATATGTGTGTGGACTTATTTGCTAATTTTGGAGCGAGTTTAGAGGTCCCTATGTCATGGTATAATGAAGGGTTATTACCTATGAAAGCTAGGGAGAAATTATTATTTGATTGCATTAATGGTACAAGTATCCCCTCAACTTGTAATGATGGTATGGAATTGGATCAGGATTAGCAATTATTATTTGAAGTGTGGAAAGCTTCTAGGTGTTATTATGTGGCTTATCTCTCACAATTTATGGGTTAAGCTTGTTGTTAACAGGTTACTCTTTCTTCTCCCCTGTTTTCACTGCAAGGTACCTAGCAATGATTATGGGAAGTCAGCTTCAGAGGATGATGAGGAATTTTTCCCTCCTCCTAAAAAAACTAGCAAGACTTCCAAGAAGAAAAAGGTTGAGTTCTTGAAGGAGGAGAAGAGTCATAAAGATGAGAGTGAAGAGGATATGGAGATTTAGTACGAGGACTCTATGGGAAAGGGTAACAGGGATTGTTCCCCTGACTCTGAGAATGAGGGTAATTTGCCTCTATATGATGTTTATGCCTAGGATTCCGAGCTGATGGACTTAGACTCTAAGGAGTTGCAGGACAAACCAATGTCAATGCTTGACATTTTGGGTGCGACTAGAAGCTCTTTGGTTGATCTTTACATATTCCTTCGATGGGCTTTTTATGAGATAAATAAGTTATGCTTGAACCAGGGAGCCATGATAACTAAGTTGGATGGGAAGGAGGGTCTGACTCAAAAAGACAACCAAGACACCGATCTGTATAAAGGGAAAGTTGTTCAGAATGCGAAAGATAGTGCTACCTGGACTGCAGATGAAAAGAGCATGATGTTAGAGTGTTTGAAGAAAAATGGCTAGGAAATTGAGCTCTTAAAGAATAGATGTGACCAAAATATTGAGGGGGTCAGCAAGAAGGCAATGCAAATTAAGGAAGCCCTAAAGAAAATTATGGAAAACAGTGCTTCTATGATGAAGATTTTCGCTACCAACATGAATGCTCTAGTTACCAGGTTGGAGAAAATTCATGATGTGAAGAATGTTATTGACTTGGAGAAGGATGCTGGAGTTTCCAACTCAAAGGTTATTCCTTTCTTATCGAGGAGGACTAAGCAGAGTGCTAAAATGATGGTGGATTCTCTTCCACAAGATCTTCTAGATCTTAAAGATGTTGCCAAGACCATGCTGATGTTGGAAAAGGAGGCCTCTTAGGCCTTAAATGTTTTCAATTAGTTTCTATTAGTTGTTGTCTCTGCTAGCTTCTCGCTGGCTTTTCTCTGTTGTTGCTTGGGTTGTTGGTATGTATTGTTTTTCCTATTGCAACCAATTTTATGTGTTTATCTTTGTGGTGTCTTGAACTTTAATGCTTTACTTTTTAGCAACTTTGTAAGGGGTTTCAGGTCCCCATAAAACCTATTTTTGCTTAATCAAAAACATTGAGCCTCTCAAAGAAATTCAATTTTTTTTTAATCTCTTCATGCATCCTTTATTTTGGAATATTTAATTCCTCTCCCCTTTCCCCACATAATTTTATATTCTTGTTTATTAACCCAAGGCATCCTTGATCCATGCCCACCATTTCAAATCAATCTTGGCCCTCTATTTTGGCCTCCTCCAATTTATAAATTGGAGTCTCATTTCCTCACAAATCATCCACTTCATCTATAGCATTCTCATGCTACTAATTTTCTCTTCTATTCTCTTCTATCATATCCTTATCATGTTCTTATAATCCTTCAATCTTTTAATCCAAATCCATCCCAATCCCAAACTCAAATCCATATCCAATCAATAACCCAATCTTGTTGAGAAAAGGAGAGAAATCCACATCCACATCAAGCAAGGAGCAAATAAATTGGAGCATCAAAGGGGCACATCTTCCACTGCATCAAGCTCAATTTGAGGAACAAGAGATAACTATGAGGTATAATGGTGTTTGTTGCATTTGTTTGATATTTATGCATATTTCGATTCAAACTAACCATCTTCTTTCTCCCTAGTTTAACCTTGGTTCATAATCAAATTCAAATTGCTCACAAATACCAACACAAAACTGCTTTAACATGTGCTTGGGGAACCCATTGCTGGAATGTGATGCCATTTGGCCTCAAAAATGCAGGAGCAATATATCAGAGAGCCATGACAACAATTTTTCATGACTTTATGCATACACTGATGAAATATTATGTTGATGACCTTTTATGGAAATCAATAACAAGAGATAGTCATTTGGCCATTCTAGGCCCCATCTTTGATCGGATGGAAGAATGCAAGCTTAGACTCAACCCAAAGAAGTGTGTCTTTGGGGTAACAGCCGACAAATTACTAGGGTAAATTGTTTCTCACAAAGGTATTGAAGTGGATCCCACAAAAGTAAAATCAATTATGTATATGCCTTCACCTACCAATCTTTGTCAACTAAGGAGCCTTCAAGGAAAACTAAAATCAATCTAGCAATTCGCAGCTCAATTGGCAAACAAGTGTCACCCCTTACAACATTTGATGCACAAAGGGGTAACGTTTAAATGGAATGGGTAGTGTCAATAGGATTTCCAATCTCTCAAAGGTTATCTTTTGTCAACACCTGTAGTTGTTACTACTTATCAAGTTGCCATTAGTTTTATATCCAAAGTCATTCTATATACTCTAGTCGGTTACCTCTACCAAAATATTCAATCGGTATGCACAGAGCAGTCGGTAATAGAAGAAACTAGTCTTAGAGCCCAGTATGCACCAAGTTGTCTACCAAGTATCATTCCATGTCTACCGAGCAACAATAATGATACACCAAGTTGATATACACTGACTGAAACGTGTTACCAAATTCATTGAACTTGGACATACATATGAAAACATGTTACAAGATCGAGGAACGTAGAACCATTATCACATTGGAAATTGCACTTAAAGATTGTGTATGATTTTGAGGTCATCTAACCAATGAAATATTTTGCATGGTTATTCATTTGAGAAATCATGTTTGTAAGATCAAAGAAATGAATTAGATCACCAACATAAGAGATCTATTTATACAACATGGATTGAGATCAGATATATACATGTAATATGACAGTGAGAAAGATATCAAAATATATGAAGCAAGACATGTGAAAGAACTAAGTGTTATGACTGTTACAGAGACACAGAGGTCATCGAGAAGGATTTCAGAGAATAGTCAAAGAACAGAGTAAACAGAAGGGTTTACCGAGTTACTTTATGGGTTATCTAGGTATGCTATAGGCAAGGTAATCTTATTTTGAGCACATAGAATCTCCTATAACATTTTAGATGTAAAGTTGCAGATATTTGTAAAGATTTTATTGAAAATTTTGAAGTTGTAGGAGAAACCTTTAACAGGGTAAAAGACTCTAATCAAGTCTATAAATTGTAAAGCCTCTAACTAGGTGCAGCATTTAGATTAAGTGTTGTAAAATCCTTTAGCAAGGTAGATCTAATAGATCTTGATACTCCTAATAGGGTAAGCTATCAGAAATATCTAAACATGTAGCTCTAACTGAGCAACCTTTATTATTGTAGTAGTGAAGTTGTGGGTGCCATCCCCACCGCAGTTTTTCTCTCTAACCAAGAGTTTCTGCGTAACCAAAATATATGCGTTATGGAGTGAATCATGTATGATTGTTATTTATTTGTTTTATGTTATGTTACAAAAGTTTTTGGTTTATGCATAACAGTAAAGATATTGTTAATAAAAGGATTTGAAGTACTGATTCACCCCTCCCCTCTCAGTACATTAGCTTTCCATATTGGGCCTAACAATTGGTATCAGAGCTTCAATCTTGGAAAAGGTTTTAACTACCTAAAGAGAAAGATCTTATCAATGGAAGGCTATAAACAATCTCAGAGGATTGTGTATCTGCAAGAAGAGTTGGATCATGCTAATCAAGTGATTGTAGACATGCAAAGGCAAATGCAAAAATCTCTGAAAGTGAGAAGAAGATTATCTGATGATTTGCAAGACTCTCAAGAGTTAGTGGAACAAATTGAGACATCATCTGAGAACAGTATATATGAAGAGACTGAAGAAATGATTGGAGTATTGAAAGAAAAGAACAAAGCACTGGCTGATCAACTAAAAGCAATGAAAACAGAACATGAACATTTCAGCACACAGATGACTGAAAATCTTGATGCATTGAGGACAGCCGAGGATAAAGTAAGGGATCTAGAAAGAGAGAAACAACAACTTGAAGCCTTAGTATCTGATAAGAATGATGAAATCACAAGGTTGACTGGAACTAAACAAAACTTGTCAGATCAACTAGGTTATGCACATCATGAAGCAAATCTAAAAGATGATGAGAATCAAGCATTGAAACTTGAAGTATCAAGGTTAACCAATGAGCTTGAAACAAAGAAGAAATCCAAAGAAACACTGAAGAAGAGTTATGAAGCATCAAAGATGTTGGATGAGCAACTGAATACAAGACGACCCAACAAAGATGCAGGACTCGGTTACAAAGGAAAAGACTCTACCAAGAAGGGAATCCATACTACCGAGAGAGGAGAATCATCAAAGCCTATTGGAATCAAGAAGAACATCAAAGGAAAGAAGCCTATTTGCAATTGTAGATGTCTAAAAATGGTCAACGCTTGCGGAGTCATACTTTAACATCTGCACATTGCCTTATTTTAGGGTTTTTACGTTGCATTAACATTTCTTCTATGTTGTGTGCTTGGTCTTTATCATTTGCGAACATCGAGTCCTTCTTCTACATTCCTCATTTTTATCACTTTCGAATTAGGTCTTGTCGATAGAAATCTTCAGTCATGATTTTGGTCGATCTTTGTCCTTGTCAGTCTTGTCATTTTGCGATTGATTCGTCATCGATCCTTGTCCTTCTCAATCTTGTCATTTTGCAATCAATTCATCATCGATCCTTGTCCTTTTCAGTCATGTCAATTTGGATCGATTAGTCATTGTTCCTCGTCAATTGGTGCCTATCAATTTGATCTCCTTGTCAATCTTGGTCGATTTGTCATTGATTTTTGTCAACCAATCTCAATCATTTTATCAACATTGATCCTTTGTTAATCAGAATCATGATCGTACCTACATTAATTTCTAGGGTTTTATGATTTGTTCATTTAATCCTTTTTCTTCTTCTTTGTGGGTTAAATAAATCTATTTATTTAGTCCTAGGTCTCTTTTCATGAATTAATTAATGGATGAAAACCTATTAATTAATTCACCTAATTTCTATTTCATCTTTTTCCTCAATTTTCTAATTTGCTAATTTCTCCTAATTCCTTATTTCTATTTCTCCTATTTTCTTTAATTTTTCTAATATTTCCCCTAATTTCATTCCTTCATTTTCTCCTATGTTTATGCTTCCACTTGCCATAATTTGTCATAATTTGTCATGCATTTTGCATAGCAACTTGTCATAATTTGTCATACTCCTTGCATAGCAAATTTTCATTTGTCATAATTTTGCCATTCTTGATTTGAATTTCCTTTCAAATCTCTTCATGCTAATCTTGTCCTCTCTCCAATTTGTCTATAAATTGGATATTTTCTTCAATGAAAGGGGAATCAATCACATTTTCAATCAATCAACCATGCTTCTAGTATCCTTATGCTACAATTTTCATCTTGTCATCTTACTTGCTTTCATACTTTGCTCTTGCACTTGTAGGTGAGATCCACAAACAAGATAATTTGAAGGAGAAAGAAGGACAATGGAGGTCAATTGAAAGAGACATTGGTGATGATTTTTCATTTATTTTGAATGTCTTATTTTCAATTCTTCTATTGATTGTAATAGGATTTTCTTTCATTGCAATTTAGCTTTGTGGTTAGCTAATTGATATTGCTTTGATGTTTTCCCAAATTCCTAGTTACATTTTTCTAGTGAACCTAACGTGAACTAACCCCTTAACCATGTTTTTGAGTGCTTTTGAGCTGATTTGCAGGTGAAAAACTCAAGAAACAGGGTGACTCAGAGCTTTCTGGACAGTCCTGCACCTGTGTCAAGACATCCTGCACCTGTGTCAAGACATCATGTACCTATGTTGAAGGGATCTGTGCCTGTGTCAAGACATCCTGCGCCTGTGTTGAGACATTTTGCGCCTGTGTAAGGCCAGAAACAAAGGTAAAATCAGTGTTTTTACTTGCAAATTAGTTTGTTTTCATTTTGTTTCTTGCATTCTGGTTTTTCCTTGGTACTGATTCTCTATGCAGCATCTTGGCGTTATGTGTGATGAAGACTAAAAATACAACTACTAACAAATCTTATGCAAGACGTGGTCAAAGATTTTCACTAAAACATCATGCATGCTTTGTTTGTTTTTAGCTTGATTGCATGTTTTAACCCTTAGAATTGGGCCTGCCTCCCGATTTGCCTGGCACTTCGCACAGGCATTGGTGAGAGGGAACGACCCAAAGTGGTGACGAGCTAAAGCCAAGCTCTTTCTAACCACTCTAAATAACTATGGATGCAATGAAAGTTGTAGACAACATGTGCTGGAATGATATGCGCATGCCAAAGACACCTCTCATGTACTCCTTAGTTATAGATAGCAAGTTCTTGGGAAGTGATTCCCCTTGAACTCGAAGCTTGGTATGCCCAAGAAGTGAGTGCACTGTAAGGGGGAGCCAGTGCTACCAAGCATCTAGCTATCCGGCTAAGTGTTGTATTTTATGGTTAGAGGATTCAATAGATATTGTCCTTGCCAGCCATAGGATTTGTTGTGAATGTGCTTGATTGTCTTGAGTCAAAGTCAAACAAACATTTTGTCTTCCATGATTGTCAAAGGTTAAATCAAAAACAAACTTTCAAAAGAGCTCATAATCAACTTGGGTTTTTCAAAATCAACAACCTTCAATTCAAAACAAAAATCCAAACAAAAGTTCAAATTTGTCCAAGTATTCATCCAACATTTGAACATGGCTTGTCAAAACATTGAATATCCTTGTTTCAAAATTCATGTCACTTTAGGTTAGGTTTTGCATAGTCCAACTTAGGTCCTAGGGTATATTGTCATCTCCCTTCATTTTAGTCCTTTTCATTGCAAGCGTCCTCATTTTGCACTTAGGTTCCAAATCATTTCTCTAAGTTTGCATTTCATTGTCATACCCAAGTTAGATTTCCATTTAGGTGACATTCCTACATTATCCTTGTCATGCTAAAATTAGGTCTTGCCTAGGTTGCATTTTGCATATTCCAAGTCATTGGTCTTCGCGTATCCTTGTCATTGTATTGTCATCTTGTCTTGGATTCATCTTGTTATATCATATCCTTAGATCATTTTCATCTCATATCCTAAGTCATTATCATAATCATTGCCTTTTTGCATTTAGTCTCAAAATTTGGTTTGTCAAACTTGAAAAATCAAAACTTTGGATGATACCCTAAGTTGTTGTTAGGGAGTCTTGACCTTGTCTAAAATTTGTCCTTTCATTAATATCAATTTTTTGTCAAACCTAGCTTAGTATCCAAGCATATAGGTGAGACATTGTCAGTTTGTCCTATTGTCATTTGGTCCTTTTTCCTTTAAGGTCTTGGCTTCATTTCAATTTCCCAAGGTTGAGTCTTTAGGTTTGCATTCCAAAAAGTTTGTCCAAATCTTGAAAAACAATAAAAACATAGGTTGCATTCTTGCCATAGATTGCATTTTCATCTATTTAGGTTGCATTTAGTTGCATATCATACATCATCCTTTTAAAATCAAAAATCCCCAAAATATTACATTTGCATAGTGACATGCCTGTTGAAACAAGGTCAAAATCTAAGAAGATGGGCGGACCAACATATCAACCCATTGACAACGTATCAAACTCACAATTTCAACCTAGCCAAACATTACAAATTGAAGGTTCGTCAACACATCATTACCACAATATGGAATGGTTCAACTTGGACCACCTCCACTATATGAGCCAGTGTTTGTACCCATGAAACCGGGATATGGGAGTGTTCCACCAACTCCAAGGGAAAATACACCTTTTGACTGGAATCAACCGAACCCGTAACATGAAATTCAAACATTACATGAGGAACAAACTCTTTCACAAGGATTTGGTTCAAATCAAGGCATTCAACAAGAAACAAATCCAAATATTTTACCAGATTCTTCATCAGATTCCGATGCTTTTGATGATGTTGATGTGCTTCTTAAAGATCCGAAGTTGACAAAAAAGATGGATAAATTCTTGAACAAGGTCTTTAAGATGTTTCCACAAAAATATCTTGATATGATGAGTAATGTGACCTCCTCAAATGACCAAACTAATGTGCAAAAACAACAAGGCGGTGACCTGTTAAGTTTCTCTCCACATCCAAATGAAGAAAATGTACAACATGAACCTCAACACACATTGTTGAGTAAGCGTGTTTCACAAACTTTGACAGTGACTATTCCACAAAAATCAACATTTGAAACAATAAACAATCCATTGTTTACTGCAACACCTTTAACACAAGATCAAATGATGGCCACACAAATGTCGACAGCTATACCTCAACAAGAAGTGATTCCTTGCATGCCTAAGATTGGATCCAGATCTAAGATGCAAGAAAGCTTTATGACTGGAATGCCTGATCTTCCGAATGTTCAAAACAATTCTACAATGCAATAAAGTTCATATGTCCTATCGAGCTCAATACGTTTGGCAAATACTCAAGTACCCGTTACGCAAAATATTGTGACAAATCCTTCGATAGTGGTAACACAAAAGGCCACAAATAGTGATGTTCACCAACAACAAATGTTGCAACAATTGAGAAATAAACAAAAAGCACAATCGAATGCGCAAACATGCAATGCACAACAACAACAATATCGCATTCAACAACAAGTTACAGTGTCTTCTGCACCATTACAAGTCAATTCAAACTTGCAACCACCACAATGGATTGGACAAACAACACAAAAAGTCAATGCAAGTGCCATACCCCATCTAAAGGAGAAACAACAAAAACCTCCCAAACAAAGTTTTTTGCAAATGATGGGATTTACATCAGGACAACAACAATTGGCACAAAGTCAGCAAATGTTGATTCATCAGCATCAACAGCAATATGTGCCTCAATATGTGCCAAGACAAACAAGTTATCATACATCACAACAACCACTGATGTCCATGCAATATCAACAACACCCTCAATTGCAATATCAACCAAGGCTACCAATGATGATCCCATCACAAGAAACACCACAACAGGGTCAATGTCAAGGCATGGCACAACCACAACAACAAGAGCTGTATCAAGAACTTTATATGCCAGAGACACCAAAGACAACAATTTTAGAGCATCAATAGCCAATGGAGAGCACGATGTATCAACAAAGAGTATACCCAAGAATAAATGATGAACTTCCAAAATCTTTGATATCTGACATAGTTGCGCAATAGCTTGAGAAGTTGCAATGACAAATCGGAGCATTGCAAACCAAAGAGGCAAAGAAATTATACACCGATCAAGATTTATGTCCTAATCCATTTGACAAGAGCTTGTGCATGCCTCCCTTTCCTAAGCATTTTGAGGCACCTCATTTTGAGAAATATAAAGGGACAGGCAACCTGAAAGACCATATACGAGCATTTTTCGCAGCATGTACTGAAGTGAGCTATGAGGAAACATATTTGATGCGCTTATTCATGCGAAGTCTCACAAGACAAGCCATGGATTGGTATTGACATTTGCCAGGGAACATAAAGACATGGCCGAAATTGGCTCAAAAGTTTATATCCCACTTCGCATTCAACATTGACACCGAAGTGACCATGTCAGATTTATGCAACACAAAGCAAAAGAAAGGTGAACCATTAGTGACTTTCTTACAAAGATGGCGAAGCTTATATAGTCGTTCTTCCCTAGATATACCTAAAGAAAAACAAGTGAACTTGTTTATTCAAAATTTGGTCCTAGAAATGATGTACGAGCTTAAACTGAAAAGTCCTAGTACCATTGAGAAGCTCATTAAGAAAGGGATGAACATTGAAAATGCTCTTGTGGCTAAGGGACTCATTAAGCTCAACAAAGATAGCGACAACACAAACAATTGAGGGGACAAAAATAGATTTTGGTACAAAAACAAGAATGTCACTAATGATGGAGTTGTCGATGCAAGGGCAGTGAATTCAAATCAACCCATGTTCACAATAAAGAAATTGAGTGCTCCTAATATGTGGGCTATGCACCAAAATCAAACACAAGCAAGCAATGTTATTCAACAGCCGCAACACCAACAGTATAATCAACAACAAGGTCAACAACAAAACCAGCAGTGAAAACCTTTTAGATCAAGGGATGAGCCTCCTCAACAATTTACGCCATTGGGAGAGCCTATTGAGTCAGTAATGAAACAATTAATACAAGCAAATTTTATCAAGTTACCAGATATCAAGGAAGAACCATTGGTAAAGCCGCATTGGTGGAATGATAATGCATATTGTGAATACCATCGGTCAAAAGGACATAAAACCGCATCGTGTTTTCAATTGAAACATATGATTCAAGACTTGTTAGATCAAGGAGTAATTGAGGTAGACCCGCCCAATGTCACTTATAACACTAATCATACAATTTTCAAAACTTCTTTGCTTGATCATGACAAGGGTAAAGCATCTTCTTCAAACTCTACCCAAACAACAAATATTAATTATGCAAATAATGGTTATAACAATGTCATCAATTGTTTTTGAGCATCAAATGAGTATGTTTCCACCATAAGATTAAAGGGACAAGATCTTTCTTGCATAGTCACCACTCGTCGATCCAAAATAGTCCTGAAAGGAGCTCCTGCAATTCCTCCCAAATCCACTCCTACGAGTCAGTATAATCTCCTAGATCATCTGGGGAAGACACCTGCACAAATATCAATTCTTGAGTTGTTGAGAATGTCCCCTATGCATCGTGTAGTCCTAGATAAAGCTTTAATTGAGTCCACTGTCCTGACAGACATTGATGTTGACCAGTTTCAAGCCCGAATTGGACATCTAGTTGTTTCCCAACACGTCACCTTTTCTGATAACGATACTTCTCCTAATAAGCTCCCTCATAGTGATCCTTTACATCTTGAAGTCTTTGTCCATAATTGCAAGATCCGATGAGTCTTGATAGATGGCGGAGCAGGTCTTAACATCTGTACCTTGAGAGTGGTCATTGGTCTTGGTTATACAAAAAATGACATTGATTCTTCTAAAAGAATAACAATCAAAGTATATGATGATGCAGAGCGCCCATCTAAAGGGGTAATTTCATTGCCTATCAGAGTCGGTCCAGTGACAGAAAACACTTTCCTGTAGGTCCTAGACCTTGATCTCCCTTACAATATGATTCTTGGCCATCTGTGGATCCACGCAATGAAAGTAGTTCCATCTACTTATCATCAGTGTTTAAAATATCCTTACAATGGGACTGAGATAACAATTATGGGAGATTGTAATCCATTTCAATTTTGTGCTAATCTAAAAGATTCCCCGAAGCAACAAGTCCCAGTCAATAGATAGGCCCACTCACATAATTATGTGGATCCTAATGAATTGTTAGATGCTATCAAAGGAAAATTGAAGATACATGACCAAGGATGCGAAGAGTATTCAATGGCTCAAACATTCCTCATTGGGAATTTACCTACATCTCCAAAATCACATGGCAAACCACATTTGTTGCCAAAGGAACCTAAGATAGTCATTCAGTATCAGCCCCCCACTACATTTACAAAATGGGGTGAAATTAACAAAGAAACTTTGGATGATGATGTAATAGATTGGCTTTATAAGGATCCAACTAATACACCACCTGTCAAATTGCCAGTGGAGCAGTATGGAAAAGGGTTTACTATAATACAGAAAAAGGGATATGATGGTTGTAATGGTTTGGGCCCTGACAAGAAAGGAAGACTAGAACCTATTATACCTAAGATGCGACATCCAACTTTAGGGTTAGGTTTTGTACCATTACGAATTGGAACCTCGTCTACCAAAGTGATCATGTGTGGAAAGGGGCATGACTCTAATGATGAAACAACACTTGAGGATACCCAACCTGAAACTGATTCCAATGAATGGGAGTGGAGTTCTTTTTCTTCTAGCTCCTATGCCCTTGAAAATGTTTTCCTTGACCCTGATGATTTGCCCATGGAAGACAACCATGAAATAACTCCCCCTCCCAAAACATGTCCTAATGCTTGGATAGAGTCATTCTGGGACCCAAGCTCAGAATCAGATACGAGCAGTTTAGATAGCAATACCACGGACATTCTTATCCTTACCATCTTGACCCTAACTCTCCTTGAAACCAATGATGACATACCCCTTGTCTATCCATAGCTTATCCAACATGACCAAAAAGAACCACTCAAATTGGATTGTTTTCAAAATGACAAAGCAATTGCAGAATTCCTTGGACTACAAGAAGGCATACCACAAGGCGATCATAAGGCAGGGTTTGCTATTGATTTAGATTCTACAACATATTTTGGGGAGTCAACTCCATCTTCTAGTAATAAAAATGAAAAAGAAAAAGTAAAAAATCAAAAGAATAGGTCTTTGAGTGAAAACCGTAAGGTACTCTCTGATCATGAAAAAGTAAAAATAAAAGACGTACCTGTGGGTGAAAACCTCTCTGAGGTGCCCAAAGGTGGAATATTGGACATACCCTCGTCAAGTCAGGATAAATCAACATTGCTTGTGGAAATGAACGAAGAGATAAATTTGGGTACACCTGACAACCCTAAGGTCATTCATTTTGTTGCTTCTCTATCAAAACAAGAAAGAATAGATTTTGTCAATTTCTTTCTCGAGAAAAAGATCAATTTTGCATGGTCTTATGCAGATATGCTCAGCCTTGATCCTGAATTAGTCCTTCATCACTTGCCATTAAAATCAGATGCCAAGCCCGTCAAACAAATGTTGGATACAATTGTTTAATTGTGTATTGTCTTTGATGTTACACAAATGTCATATCAGTCTACCGAGCTGAGAATGTTCGGCAAGGCAGTTAGACAGAGTCTACTGAGTTCAGACGGTAAGAGAAGCAAGTCACAGAGTCTACCTAGCACTCCAGTATGCTATACCGAGTTCGCAGTCTTTACCGAGTTAAGTCGGTCTTCGAAGAATATGTGAAGGAAAGTCTGTCTTTACCGAGTTCGTAGTACTTACCGAGTTCAGTCGGTTACCGAAGAATCAGCAGTGTTCACCGAGCATCAGTGAAATGTTTATGCAGCCGACCGAAGCAATATTTATTTATTGAAACTTGTATATGTAGCTGACCTATGTAATATTTATTTTAACTTGTAATTGGGCCGACTTGGTAACCTGAATGATATATATGAGAGATCAAGTTGCGATTTCGATGTGTGGTGATGTATGAAAAGTATGGAAATGTGAAGGAGGAGAAATGTGCGAATTCTGATGAAGGATCAGTGATATCCTTGAGGCGCAGAAAAGATATATGTGATCAGTAAGGATCTATTGGCGTAGAACAGAGATCTGTATCAGCAAGATAAGTTGTATTTAATTCAGATCACTTCATTGTTGCTTTCTAACCATTGTAGTAGTGATACCAAAATCTCTTAACAGAGTTGGTCTAACAACCATTCTTGTAAATCCTCTGACAAGGTGACAATTTGGTTGAATTGTTCTTAAGACCTTTCACAAGGCCACTCCTAGTAGGGTGATTAAATCCTCTAACAGGGTCACACCTAACAGTGTGTTTTGTAACCTTTAACAGGGTTGGCTCCTAACAGGGCTCACTTCAGAAGAGTGAAAATCAGTAACTAGTTACATTGGTGGTTTTCCCAAAATTGGGTTTCCACGTTATATCTGGTGTTACTTGTGTTTATGTTATTTGTTTTATGCATGTTAATGTTTAATGAACACTGATAAATTAATTTACCGAGTTTCAGCAGTTTATATTTAAGACATCTAAGGGACTTGTGGATTTATTTTTGTGGTAACTGATTCACCCCTCCCCTCTCAGTTACTCCATCCATATTTCCAACAATTGGTATCAGAGCTCTCGGTGCTTGTAGGAAGGATTTCAAGGATCTAAGCTAAAGATCAAGATGTCTTACAAGAGGGAAATTCCAAGGCTAAATAGAAATAACTTTTCAGCATGGCAAGGTCTCATGAGACTCCATTTGGCTTCCATTGGAGATACAGGATTGACACATCTTGACACAGAATATATGACACCCACTGGTACACTAACTGTTGCTGACATTGCTACAAAGAAGACTCATAACACCATGATGATAGACATTGCATCTGCCCTAAGCTATGAAGAGTTTGATGATGTCAAAGATTGCAAAAGTGCATTTGAAATGTGGAACAAGATGAAAGATATCTATGGTGGTGATGACAATGTGAGAAGAGCCAAAGCAGAAAGCTTGAGAGGACAGTTTGATCAATTAAAAATGAGTGAGGATGAAAATATTGCAAAATATGTTGAAAGAGTCAAAGCCAGTGTCAGTGCAATCAAAGCTTCTAGAGGTGATATCTCAGAGGAAACAGTCATAAGCAAAGTTCTCAGAACATTACTACCCATTTATGCAATCAGAGTTTCTGCAATTCAGGAAAGAAGATGTGAAGCAAATCATAAGATAAATTTAGAGGCCATAGTTGGAAGAATAACTGCATTTGAGTTAGACAACTATGACAACTATGTTCCAGCTTCCAAAAACATGGAATCAGCATTTGAAGCTAAGGTTTCACTCAAGGAGAAAGGCAAAAAGAAAAAGGAATCTCGGTCAGAAAGTGAAGATGAATCAGAACCAAGTTCAGACAATGATCTTGAAATAATTGAAGCTCTTCTAGCAAAGAAATATTCCAAAGGCAGAGGAAAATACAGAGGCAAAGTTCCTCTAATCTATTTTTCATGTGATGAAGTCGGTCATATTGCTACTAGATGCCCAAACAAGCAGAGCAAAGATGAGAAGAAAGATCACAAATGGAATGGCAAAAAGGACTACAAATCATTCAAAGGTAAGAAAACATGCTTTATGGCTAAGGATTCTGATAATAGTGAAGATGAAATTGTTTATATTGCTATAAGAGATGATTCTGATAATGATGAGGAAGATAAGATGGCACTTATTTCTCATATAAGCAAAAATGATACGTGGATCATAGACAGTGGTTGCTCTCATCATATGATTGGTGATAAAACCAAGTTTGAACATTTTATAGACTATGATGGAGGTAGTGTAAGGTTTGGTAATAATGAACCTCGCTACATAAAAGGAAGAGGTAGAATCCCTATAACCAAAGAACTTGTATTTGATGATGCCTACTGGGTTGAAGGTCTCAATCACAACTTGATGAGTGTGGCACAGCTACTTAATAGTGGACTCAAGGTGGAATTCACGCATGGAAAGGCCAAACTACTAAATAATCAAGGAAAGCTGATTGCATCAGGCATTCAAACAAAAGGTAATTTGTTCCGACTTGAAACAAGTGAAAATTCATGTTTTATTGCTCAAGTTGAAGAAAGTTGGTTATGGCACAAAAGGTTATGTCATGTAAATTTTGATAACCTAGTGAAAATAAGTAAATTCAGAAAAGTAAGAGGTATTCCAGATATAAAGAAACCTGAGGTCGGTCTATGTAAGAATTGTCAAATTGGAAAGATGGGAAAGACTAGTTTCAAAAGCAAAAACTATCAATCTGAAGATATATTAGAAATTGTGAATACTAATTTATGTGGACCCATAGGAACTGAAAGTTATACTGGAGAAAAGTTATTCATTCTTTTTGTTGATGATTACTCAAGAATGATGACTGTCATGTATTTAAGGAACAAATCAGAAGCATTTGAAAAGTTCAAATGGTATTTGACCAGAGTAGAAAAAGAAACAGGTAAAAGACTTAAATGTCTAAGGTCAGACAGAGGTGGTGAATTCATCTCTCATGAATTCAATAACTTTTGCATTGAAAGAGGAATCAAAAGACAAGTATCAGCCCCTAGAACTCCTGAGCAAAATGGAATAGCTGAAAGAAGGAACAGATCTATCATGGATTGTGCAAGAACCTTAATGATTGAAAAGAATATTGCTATTAAATACTGGAAGGAAGCTATCAGCACTGCTGTTCATACCTTGAACTGAGTAAAGCTGAAGAAGGACTCATTCAAAACCCCCTATGAATTATGGTATGGCTACAAACCTAATGTAAGTTACCTAAAAGTATTTGGAAGTAAATGTTACATTTTGAAAGAATCTAGAAAAGGAAAATTTGATGTGAAAGGTGATGAAGGTATATTCCTCGGATATTCTTGCAAGAGTAAAGCATATAGATGTTTGAACTTGTCTACTCATAAAGTTATAGAAAGTGCACATGTGAAAGTTGATGAGTTTGCAGAAAGATCTGAAGAAGAAAGCAAAAGAGAACCAGAAGATTATAGAAGATTTGTGTCTATTGAACCTGATACAATACCAGATACATCTGCTAATCAGGAATCTTCTACTCCTGAGTCATCAGTAATCGAGTTACAGAAAGAGCAAACCGAGCCAGTATCTACCGAGTCTGATGAACCAGAACCAGTGTCTACCGAGTCTGAAGAAACCGAGCCAATATTTACTGAGCCGGACCAGCCAGTTGAAGAACAAGAGGACAATGATGAAATTCATTCTAAAGGCAAGAAACCTGTATTAGCCGAGTATGTCAGACGACATCATTCAGCAGATCAGATCATTGGAGACAAATCTGAAGGAACCATGACAAGAGGTAAGTTGAAAAGAACTTGTTTACTTGTTGATTTTGAACCTAGAAATGTCAAAAATGCATTGGGAAATGATAGTTGGACAGAGGCTATGAAAGAAGAGATAGAATAGATAGAGAAAAACAAGACATGGACTCTTGTAGCCAGACCTAAGGATAAAAATATGATTGGAACTAAGTGGGTATTCAGAAATAAACTGAATGAAGATGGCAAAGTTTCAAGAAACAAAGCAAGACTAGTATGCAAAGGATATGCTCAACAAGAAGGAATAGACTATGGAGAAACTTTTGCTCCTGTTGCAAGATTGGAAGGAGTCAGAACCTTACTTGCATATGCCGCCTACAAAGGACTCAAAGTTTATCAGATGGATGTTAAATCTGCATTTCTTAATGGTATATTGGATGAAGAGGTTTATATTGAACAACCTGAAGGTTTTGTTGATCCACAAAAGAAGGACATGGTCTGCAAATTACATAAAGCATTGTATGGTCTGAAACAAGCCCCTAGAGCATGGTATGAAAGATTGCATAACTATCTTATTTAGATTGGATTTCAAAGAACTAATGATAACAGTAGCTTGTATATCAAGGAAGGATCAGATAACAAAATTGTCTTAGCAGAAATATTTGTAGATGATACTATTTTCACAGGAAATGATGATCTTTGCAAAGAATTTTCAGTACAAATGAATAAGAAATTTGAAATGTCCATGTTTGGTGAGATCAAATTCTTTGTTGGTCTTCAAATTCAATAGAACAAAAATGGTATCTACATTACACAATCAAAATACATCAAAGAGATACTGAAAAAGTTCGGTATGGAAGATTGTAAGCCAGTTGGAACTCTTATGTGTACTGGATTGAAGCTTACCAAGGAAGATGAATCACAAGAAGTAGATCAAACACTGTATAGATCTATGATTGGAAAGCTGCAGTATGTTGTTCATACTAGGCCAGATATTGCTCTTGTAGTTGGTATTGTTGCAAGATTCTCAGCAAAACCAAGAGAAAGTCACATGACGGCAATCAAAAGAATAATGAGATATTTGAAAGGAACTGAAGAGTATGGATTATGGTACAAATTTGGAGAAAATTTTGATTTGAAAGTATTTACTGATGCTGATTGGGCAGGAAACATTGATGACAGAAAAAGTACAAGCGGAGGAGCATTCTTTCTAGGAAAGAGATTGGTTTCCTAGACAAGCAAAAAGCAGAACTGTATATCCCAATCTACAGCAGAGGCAGAATATGTTGCTGTAGCAGTAAATTGTTCAAATGTTGTTTGGTTTAAACAGCTATTGACAGGCATGAAAATGGAAATCAAAGAACCAATTGTTATGTTCTGTGATAATACAAGTGCAATTGACATGTCCAAGAATCCAGTGATGCATCCCAAAACCAAGCACATTGCAATAAAATATCATTTTGTCTGAGAATTGGTGCAGGACAAGGAGATCAGATTGGAATATATTCACACAAAGGAACAAATTGCTGACATATTCACAAAACCATTGGCTAAGGATGCATTCTTGTATCTAAGAGGTAAGTTAGGGGTCACTCCCCTATCTGAAATTCACTAAAGAAAAGTTTTAGTGATGCATCAACTCATCCTAAGTAGTTGATGCAGTATAATCAGGAAAATATTGCATATGAATCAGTACAAAAGGTACATTATAACTCAGATGAAGTCTTATTGTCTTTGGCATGTGTTGTCAAAGAGGGAGAGTTTTACTGTCATATCCTACTAAAATTTGAAAGAAAGTTCATTAAGATAAAGAGGGAGAGTTTCACCGTCCAAAGATGAAGTTACTTCACAGAGGGAGATTATTGAAAGAAGGAGTGTTCTCTATCCAAAGGGAAAGTTATGTTGGCATGTTGCTGTCATAAAAGAAAAGACCTGTTTTCAAATTTCATTCTGCTATGACATGTTGTGTTGCCATCAATGCCAAAGAGGGAGATTGTTGGATACAATTGTTTAATTGTGTATTGTCTTTGATGTTACACAAATGTCATATCAGTCTACCGAGCTCAGAATGTTCGGCAAGGCAGTTAGACAGAGTCTACCGAGTTCAGATGGTAAGAGAAGCAAGTCACAGAGTCTACCTAGCACTCCAGTATGCTATACCGAGTTCGCAGTCTTTACCGAGTTAAGTCGGTCTTCGAAGAATATGTGAAGGAAAGTCTGTCTTTACCGAGTTCACAGTACTTACCGAGTTCAGTCGGTTACCGAAGAATCAGCAGTGTTCACCGAGCATCAGTGAAATGTTTATGCAGCCGATCGAAGCAATATTTATTTATTGAAACTTGTATATGTAGCCGACCTATGTAATATTTATTTTAACTTGTAATTGGGTCGACTTGGTAACCTGAATGATATATATGAGAGATCAAGTTGCGATTTCGAAGTGTGGTGATGTATGAAAAGTATGGAAATGTGAAGGAGTAGAAATGTGCGAACTCTGATGAAGGATCAGTGATATCCTTGAGGCGCAGAAAAGATATATGTGATTAGTAAGGATCTATTGGCGCAGAACAGAGATCTGTATCAACAAGATAAGTTGTATTTAATTCAGATCACTTCATTGTTGCTTTCTAACCATTGTAGCAGTGATACCGAAATCTCTTAACAGAGTTGGTCTAACAACCATTCTTGTAAATCCTCTGACAAGGTGACAATTCGGTTGAATTGTTCTTAAGACCTTTCACAAGGCCACTCCTAGCAGGGTGATTAAATCCTCTAACAGGGTCACCTAACAGTGTGTTTTGTAACCTTTAACAGGGTTGGCTCCTAACAGGGCTCACTTCAGAAAAGTGAAAATCAGTAACTAGTTACATTGGTGGTTTTCCCAAAATTGGGTTTCCACGTTATATCTGGTGTTACTTGTGTTTATGTTATTTGTTTTATGCATGTTAATGTTTAATGAACACTGATAAGTTAATTTACCGAGTTTCAACAGTTTATATTTAAGACATCTAAGGGACTTGTGGATTTATTTTTGTGGTAACTGATTCACCCCTCCCCTCTCAGTTACTCCATCCATATTTCCAACAACAAAAACTCAAAAAGATGCATGCCCAGGTGGCTCTCTTAGTAAAAATAGAACTCAAAAAATTATTAGATGTGGTCTTTATCAGACCAATTGATTATACAGAGTGGATTTTGAATTTGGTACCAGTTAGCAAAGTAACTAGGGGCATAAGAATCTGTACGGATTTTAGGGATCTCAATAAAGCATGCCCTAAAGATGACTTTCCACTGCCGAATATAGACATCATAGTTGACATGACTGGCGGATATGAGATGCTATCATTGATGGATGGTTTTTCCAGATATAATCAAATTTGCATTGCTCCTAAAGATCAACATAAGACTGCATTCACATGTGCTTGGGGTACCTACTGCTAGAATGTGATGCCTTTTGGTCTTAAAAATGTTGGCGCAACATATCAAAGAGCTATGACGATAATTTTCCATGATTTTATGCATACTTTGATGGAAGACTATGTTGATGACCTATTATGCAAATCTGTCACAAGAGATAGTCATCTAGCCATCCTTGGCCCAATCTTTGATCGAATGGAGACCTACAAGCTCAGACTCAACCCAAAGAAATGTCTTTGGTGTCACAGCCAGCAAATTATTAGGGTACATTGTTTCTCATAGAGGCATCGAAGTAGACCCCGAAAAAGTTAAAGCAATAATGGATATGCCTCCTCCTTCCAATCTCTGTCAACTAAAAAGTCTGCAAGGGAAGTTACAGTCAATCTGCCGGTTTATAGCTCAATTGGCAGACAAATGTCATCCCTTCCAGCATTTATTGCATAAAGGTGTCACTTTTAAATTGACTGAGCAATGTCAATCAGCATTTCAAACTCTCAAGGATTATCTGCTGTCGCCACCTATTCTAATGCCTCCTATAGAAGGGAAGCCATTCATATTGTATATCTCTGCAACTGAAATGGCACTGGGAGTTCTCTTAGCCCAACAGGATGAGAAAGGCAAAGAACGGGCTATTTATTATATCAGTCGGACACTAGTAGGCTATGAGCTGAATTATTCAACTATTGAACGGGCATGTTTAGTAGTGGTATTTGCAACACAGAAGCTTCAACACTATATGTTAAATCATCAGACATTGCTAGTTGCAAAAATTGATCCCTTGAAATACTTTCTTAGCAGGGTAGCTTTGACAAGTCGCCTAGCAAAGTGGGTTATGATCCTTAGTGAGTTTGATATTGAGTACATTGAGAGAAAGGCAATAAAAGGACAAATCATAGTGGATCAACTTGCAGAAGCACCTATTCATGGTGATCATCCAATGTTGACAGATTTTCTAGATGAATCAGTCTTTGCTATCACATCTTCTAATGAATGGAAATTGTATTTTGATGGATCCCATACCAAATTTGGGTCTGGAGCAGGTATATTGTTTGTCACCCCTCAAGGCGATGCTATTCCCAAATCCTATAGAATAACTTTCCATTGCACTAATAATATTGCAGAATACGAAGCTCTGGTCACAGGACTCCGAGTAGCAATCCACTGGAACATCACACATTTGCAAGTCTATGGAGATTCCCAGTTAGTCATCCATCAAGTGAATGATGACTATGAAACAAAATATGAAAAGCTTATTCCCTACAAGCATATGGTGGATTTCTTCAAGACAAAATTTATGGCTATCCATTTTAGTCAAGTTCCAAGAATTCAAAACAAGTCAGTTGATGCAATGGCAACTATTTCTTCCATGTTAAATATGCCCCACAATATGGACAGATGTGAATTTTTGGTCGAACAGTTGCTTGTCCCTTCTTTTGAAATTCTGACATCAGATGTGATGTGTGTTCTTGTTGGTCCTAATTCCCATGGTACAATGACATCTATCAATGTTTGAAATCCCAAACCTTACCACCTAACCTTTCCTCTAACCAACACCGAGCCTTCATATGCCAAACTACCAAATATGTCATCATCACAGACACCCTTTACCATCACTCCTTTGACCACACCCTCCTCAGGTGTTTGGATTCTGACGAGGCACAAACGGCTTTACATGAGGTTCATGATGGTATATGTGGGGGCCATTTCAATGGTCTGAGTCTAGCTAAAAAGTTGATTCGTGCTGGGTATTATTGGCCCACTATGGAAAAGGATGCTCATGATTTTGTCAAGAAATGCTACAAATGTCAAATACACAGAAATTACATTCATGCGCTAGCTCAAGAACTTCACCCTGTCATATCTTCGTGGCCCTTTTCTCAATGGGGATTGGATCTTATTGGCAAGATTCACCCGACATCTACAAATGGACACAAATTCATCATCACGGCCACAGAATACTTTACAAAATGGATCGAGGCTATCCCCATGACCTATATCATTGGTGTTCAAATTTCAAAGTTTCTATTGAATTATATCATATGCAGATATGGAGTTCCCCTTGCAATTGTCACAGATAATGGCCATCCATTTAAAAATAAAGATGTCAAGGAACTCTATGAAAAGTTTCACATCCAACATTGTTTCTCTAGTCCTTATTATCCACAAATTAATGGTCAAGTCGAAGCATCAAATAAAACCATCATTAAGATCCTGCAAAAGGTTGTCAATGACGTTGGTCGAGATTGGCATGTATAGTTGAATCCAGCACTATGGGCTTATCGCACTTCCATCCGCACACCTACTAGCGCAACACCTTATTCCTTGGTGTATCGTGCGGAAGCCATTTTACCCTTGGAAGTGGAAATTCCCTCTTTGCATGTTTCCCTGCAACATTTGATTGATGATGAAATGCACAGAGTCTCTCGGTTGCATCATCTTGAGATGTTAGATGAGAAATGTCAGACAGCCCTGACACATTTGTAGGCATATTAAAACCATCTTCATCACTCTTATAATAAGAAGGTCAAAGGGCGACACTTCAAAGTGGGAGATTTGGTCCTAAAGGTGAACCCAAAGAATGCACAATCTACTGACATCATCAAAGGAAAGTCTGAGCCTAATTGGGTTGGGCCTTTCATAGTTACTACAGCCTATGGCTCGGGGGCATATCAGCTTGCAGCCCTAGAAGGTGAACCTTTGTCAGATCCTGTAAATAGCATGCACCTTCGAAAGTACTAGACATAGTTTTCTATTAGCAGTTCTTCAAATATGATCCTGAAAAAAATACAAAAAAATCAAAAAGCTCAAAAAAATACAAAAAAATCAAAAAGCTCAAAAAAATACAAAAAAATCAAAAAGCTCAAAAAAAATACAAAAAAATCAAAAGCTCAAAAAAATACAAAAAAAATCAAAAAGTGAAAGAAAAAAATCAAATAAAAGTGAAAAGTTGAAAAGAACAAAAGTAAAGAAAAATAATTCGCCCTCTAGTGAAAACCTGGCAAATAGGCACTTTGGGCAAGTACCATGGTGAAAACTTGGCAAACAGGTGACATGTATAAAAGATTATTGCTCCATCATCTATCATGACCCCTAGCTATACTTTCCCTCTGCAGGTTTATTATGCTTATTCTTGCCCTGACACAATGTTCTGTTCTAGGCCTGTGATTGGTCAACATCATTGTCTTGCATACTCAGGTTTCCAGTCCTTGTGCATATGTTTTGGTCCTGGTCACTGTATATATCTTTCAAATGTTCATTGGGTGCGCGCCCCTCGTCATGATCAATTACTGGAGCTTTCAAATCACATAATGTCCTAAAATAATAAAATTAAAATAAAATTGAAAAATGTCCTGAAATAATCCAAAAAATTCAAATAATGTCCTGAAAAAATCCCTAAAAATCAAATAATGTCTTGAAAAAATCCCTAAAAAGTCAAATAAAGTCCTGAAAAATGAAAAAAAAAATTTCAAAACATCAAAATCCAAAAACAATTCCTTTGGCATTTTGCATTTTGTCAATAAATGGTCCCCTCTATGCATAGGTAGATCGTTGAGCATACATCCAACGACAATCAATCAAACATTGTGCTTTAATGAAATCACACATTAACAGATGAATTTTTCAATCAAACCAGACAGTCAAACTAATCAAATTTGTCATCTCAATCAATCAACATCAATATCATTTGTCCCTGTCACTATTATCATGGGTCCTATAACGGGTGTGGTATACTCGAAACCAGACTGTGTCTTGTCTTAGATGGGGTACTGCATTCCCTGAAACCAGTTAGCATGATCATTCTTGTTTTCCACCTTTGACAATGACGATCAGACTATTTGTTTGACTTGGTTGAATTTGTGCGTCTTATCTTTTTATTTATTTATCTTTGGCTTCAATCATGTTCCTATGTTGCTTGATGATGTCACTGAGTGATTTAGAGTAACCGGGATGGTTCATGGTCCCTTTCTTTTTTTTGTTTGTTATGTTTGCTGTTTGTGGAATGTTTGTCACAAACTGGGGCAACTATATCATTGGGTGTCTGTGATAAGTACATTCGCTTTTTGAATGCCGCACATACCTCGACCCTTGATGTATGCACCCTAGGATGCTTCACTCATTCTTTGTGTGCGATGTGTCTGTCTTTTGCAAAAGGGGTTGCATTCCAGCTCTGGCCTTCAATGCCATGATGCTCTGCATCCGCTTTGCTACAATAAATAAAGGTTCTCACCTACTTATGTGCATTTGTGAAAGCAAGTTTTCCTTCATCTCTAACTATCCTCTATCTAATTTCTTCTTACTAACATTTCTTCCATTAGTCTTGGCAGTCCATTCGAACCTATCATCTTCTGTCATTCTTATCGATCACTGGGCCTCTTTTCTAGATTTTTCTGGCCAATTCCTCAAGGGGGCATGCATATGTCATTGTTATTGTCTGGGGCATTTTCATTATTGTTCTTTGAAACAACACTTAGAATCGCATTGTCTCAAAGAGGGGCAAAATGTAGACGTCTAAAAATGGTCAACGCTTGTGGAGTCATACTTTAACATCTGCGCATTGCCTTATTTTAGGGTTTTTGCATTGCATTAACATTTCTTCTATGTTGTGCGCTTTGTCTTTATCATTTGCGAACATCGATTCCTTCTTCTACATTCCTCATTTTTCTCGCTTTCGAATTAGATCTTGTCGATAGAAATCTGCAGTCATGATTTTGGTCGATCTTTGTCCTTGTCAATCTCATCATTTTGTGATTGATTCGTCATCGATCCTTGTCCTTGTCAATGTTGTCATTTTGTGATCAATTCATCATCGATCCTTGTCCTTTTCAATCATGTCAATTTGGATCGATTAGTCATTGTTCCTCATCAATTGGCACCTATCATTTTGATCTCCTTGTCAATCTTGGTCGATTTGTCATTGATTTTTGTCAACCAATCTCAATCATTTTATCAACATTGATCCTTTGTTAATCAGAATCATGATCGTACCTACATTAATATCTAGGGTTTTATGATTTGTTCATTTAATCCTTTTTCTTCTTCTTTGTGGGTTAAATAAATCTATTTATTTAGTCCTAGGTCTCTTTTCATGAATTAATTAATGGATGAAAACCTATTAATTAATTCACCTAATTTCTATTTCATCTTTTTCCTCAATTTTCTAATTTGCTAATTTCTCCTAATTCCTAATTTCTATTTCTCCTATTTTCTTTAATTTTTCTAATATTTCCCCTAATTTCATTCCTTCATTTTCTCCTATGTTTATGCTTCCACTTGCCATAATTTGTCATAATTTGTCACGCATTTTGCATAGCAACTTTTCATAATTTGTCATAATTTGTCATACTCCTTGCATAGAAAATTGTCATTTGTCATAATTTTGCCATTCTTGATTTGAATTTCCTTTCAAATCTCTTCATGCTAATCTTGTCCTCTCTCCAATTTGTCTATAAATTGGATGATTTTCTTCAATGAAAGGGGAATCAATCACATTTTCAATCAATCAACCACACTTCTAGTATCCTTATGCTACAATTTTCATCTTGTCATCTTGCTTGCTTTCATACTTTGCTCTTGCACTTGTAGGTGAGATCCACAAACAAGATAATTTGAAGGAGAAAGAAGGACAATGTAGGTCAATTGAAAGAGACATTGGTGATGATTTTTCATTTATTTTGACTGTCTTATTTTCAATTCTTCTATTGATTGTAATAGGATTTTATTTCATTGCAATTTAGCTTTGTGGTTAGCTAATTGATATTGCTTTGATATTTTCCCAAATTCCTAGTTATAGCAACTACTGTGGAAATCAAGGTCACACTACCAACATGTGCCAAATCAGAAAAGGTAAGCAACCGAATGTCACTAAGTCCAATGATTATTGTTAGAATTGCAATAAATATGGTCACACATCCAATCAATGTAGGACAAAGTCTGTTAACAATTATCAGAAGGCAAAATTCAAAGGGTTTTGTAAAAACTGCAATAGATATGGACATAGTACCAAGTAGTGTTGGTTTAAGCAAAAGAACTATATGTGGTATGCACACCGAGCAAACACTGGAAGCTACTGAACCCATAGAGATCTTAACCGACAATATGATGCAGTACCATGGGATTACAATACAAGGATGTGGTTTGAATGTTGTTGAAGATATGGACATATAAGTGCCAACTTCTTTATAAGGTTTGGGATGAACAACCAAAGATCATGGATAAATCCTAGTATGGCATGTTTTCATTGTCACAAAGTGGGACACTTGGCTGGAGATTGCAGAGATCAACCTAGAAAAGACACTGAGGAAATAAAAGAAAAATTAAAGATGATTTGGAAAAAGAAGGAAATTGTGTCAATTGAAGAAAGTACCTTACCTACTGAGTTAGGTGCTCCTATTCCAAATTAATCAGTAAAGGTATGAAGGGACTCCATTCTCTCAAGGTTAAATCTTAATAGTTCCTACTTTATTATGTACTTAATTCAAAATCTACATAGTTAAGATGTAGTAGTAAGTTTGAAAACCTATCAAGTCGATGAATATAGGAAACCTATCAAGTCGGTGAATACAGGAAACCTATCAAGTCAGTAAATGAAGGAAGTTTGGTTACTCGTTTAAAGTGCAAAAAAAAGGAAAGAAAGTTTAGTGGAACCGAGTGCATTTAATGTTTTTTACCTAACCTGCACGGAGCCTGATAAGGTATATTGTGTACTTAAAGCATTTATGCAGTCATTTTTCGCTCACCATGTTTTCAAGAGAGCAGAGCAAAGCAAATCAAAGGCAATCAAACCTCCTACAAAGCAAAATTCAAAGGTATTTACATCAATCTCAATGCATTGTTAAGCTGGTTTACTGATCTTATCAAGTTGTTATTATCTGCTAAGTGTGAAGCATCTGCCATTTGAAAATCCTCAAACCCTAAGGATATTTTGTTAGTTTTTATCTAAAATCTACAAATGGCAGCTAAGATCCAAGATCCCATTGTTGTTAAGAATGTTGAAAAGCCCTCACTAAAATACTCTTTAACTCCCAAGGTTGCATCTGAATCGGATGACAAAACCGCATTTTCACTCATCCCAGATAGAGTGTTATTAGTCGGGGATGTGAGATTCTTCACCAAATGTCGTGTTGAAGAACTCGGTCATGTTGAAATCAAAGACACATATGATGAATTGTGCAAAGATGATAAAATGGATAGCAAGTATGAGCACATTAAGATCAAGGGATTAACTGAATCCCTAACCTATCCTCATGTGTTCAAACCCCAGTGGGTCAAGTTTTTTCTGAGCAGAGTTCATGATGACTTCATGTGGCTAGAAGAGAAACTGTTTAAGATTACCAAGGAAATCATTCATTTGATCACTAGCTACCCTATTTATGATCATGCCAGAGCTCAGAAAATGATATCACAAAAGGAATTGATTAGTTTAACTGGAGTAAAATCAGATTGCAGAGGACTAAAATTGAGTAATGTCACTGATGCAGAACTAAAATTTGCCATTAGAGTAATAGGTTGTTGTTTCTTCCAATCGGCAAGGGAAAAAAGGGTACCATGTGCACAAGTAGACTTAGCATATAAGATTGTGAAGAAAGGCATGAAAATTGATCTATGTGAGGTGTTGCTGAAAAACCTATTTGAGAATCTGAACACCATCAGGAAGTCGAAGAAGAACAACTTGGCTAATACACTAAAGTTTGGATCACTACTTGTATGCATGTTTTTCTATTTTGAAAAATTCTTTCCATAAGTCAGTAAAGTTGTTTGGGAACTACACCGACCAATCACCCATCAGATCAATGACTTCATCAAGAAGCTAGGTGATAATTTTAATGATATTATGGATGATTACTTTAGTAAGTTTCAAGAGAAAATGCATAACAGGTACCGGATTCCACCCAAGCTAGTGGAGAAATACAAAGATGACATATGTTTTGAAGTAGACACTGATTATTGTTATGTGAATGTTGTGGAACCAAGAACTCAATCTTTGCCACCTATGGGTTACAAGATTGATTTTGACATCACACAATAGCAAATAGATGCATTTCTTACATTACCAAGGCATGCTACCGAGCTGAGGTATGGAACCTATGAAGAAGTGAAAGAAAAAGTAAAAATGAGCATTGTAGTACCCAAAGCTACAAGAAAGGCAACAAAGATGATTAAGGCATTATCGGAGAAATTTGGAGAAGATTCTTCCTCCACACCTATCAAAGGCACTATAGCCATTACCGAAGAGGAATCTGAAGCCCAAGAGGTAGCTATAACACCGAGCACCGAATTGCCTAAGGGAAAAGTGTTGAAAAGAAAGAAACAAGATACATCAAAGGCCTCACCAACTCCTCCAGCAAATCAACCTAACACAAGAGAATCTACAGCTTCACCAAGTAAGAAAACAAAGAGTGTTACTATTCCCAAGGTAACAAAAACTTACAAGAAATCTACTCAGAGACTCATTTTGGCAAAAGAGTCTAGTGACACCGAATCTAAGGATGCAAGCAAATTTCAGATTGTCAAGAGCAAGAAGGTAAATGTACATAGTGTTGAAAATTTTTGTACTAATCTGAAGGAATATGGTGGATTTGGAGGATTCAGATATGTTAAGTATGAATCCAAAAATGATGATGAAAAGAGACAAATAGAAGAAGCTGTCATCTGCACACTTCTAAAATTCTGATTGGTCCCATTAGAATTCTCTAATTCTCTTCAAAAAGAATTATATGCACATATTGATAACAGGTGGCAATATGCCTTGGACTCGGAGAAATAGATCAGAGAAAGAAGTCTGGTACATCCCTTTCCTGACATTTCGATAGTTGAAATAAAAGAACATCTAACAACCTACCACACAAAGTTCCTTGTCAAACAAAAAGCCTTGAAACTGATGAATGGTCTGTATATTGAAGTGGAAAATGAGACAAAAGAAAAGTGGTAGGAAATCTTTAGAAACAAGGATGCTGGTGAGAAAACTAAAGTTGAAATAGTTGATGTCACCGAGCAAGATCCTGATGTTACTAAGCAAAACCCTACTGACACCATTCAAATAGACGAAGATATCATGGATACAGAGGCACCTGAATAGGAAATGATAGAAGGCAATGCATATGCAAAACTTGTATCCAGTGAATCAGTCTTGGAACAAGTTTAGCCTTATCCACCGGTCAATCAACCTGTCTCAACTGAAGCCCCTCAGGACACGGATCAAGTCACTGCAGGTCACAAGTCTATAGCAGAAGAAGGTACTACTCAAGAACAGACCTCTCAAGCCCCTTCTAGCACTAAAAATGTTGCAACCAAGACACCAAGTACCGAGACACCAAAGGACACTTTACAGGGTAAAGAAATCGACCAAAGTGTTGTCTCTACCAAGCAACCTACCGAGGGCCATCAAGCCTCACAAGCCATTGTCTTAGTTCAATCGGTGAAAGGAAAAGAAAAGAAGATGAAAAAGCATAGTTTCAAAGTAGATTTATCAAAACCAATAGTGTTTCCCAATGTAGATATATCCAAATTAAAGGGGCAAGCACTCATTGATTTTGGTGAACTATGCAAAGAAAAGGCCAAACAGGAAAAACAAATGGCTATTCAAAACAAAAATAAAGTACTTTAGAAGGTGAAAGCACTCTTAACAGATATGCTACCTGAAGCTACAATAACCAAAGATGCAGCCATCCACATTCAACTGGATGAACTCCTAACCAAGATAGAGACATCTGGAGTAGATGCATCCGAATATTTGAGCAAGCTAAAAGACAAGGAGCTCACTGCTAAAATGATAGAAGAGGTACAAAAAGCTATAGCTATTGGCAAAGTTAAACTTGTCAAATTTATTGCTGAGTTGTCCCCTCAACTCAAGCACATTCTTTATTTATTTCAGAAACTCTGTACATTTTCTTTATTCATTAAAGACATCAAAAATAAAACTGAAGCAATTGAGAAAGAGATCACTGATCTCTCAAATAAGTTGACCACAGAGCCCAATTTAGTTCAGAATTTCTATACCAAGTTACAACAGTTCATGGCTCAACAATTGGACCTAAGAAATGAAGAACACAAGATTAGGATGGACATAATGACACTTCAAACATTCTTCCTTCCTCATCTTTCATCAGTCCAAGAACAAATCAACCGAGCCACATACTTATCTACTACACAAGAAGGAATCACTTTAGATGGCTTAATATCATTATTGGTTGATATTCAAGAGCAGAATTCTTTAATGGATAGTGTAAAGGATGCCCTCTCTGTCGCTCTCACCGAAGCACGGACAAAGTACAAATCTATTTTTGACCAGTTGCCACCACCGAATGGTAACTAAATTTTGATGTTTGTCAAAAAGGGGGAGTGATATAGTATTCAAAGCATCATAGTATCAAACAAAAGGAGTGTAGTATACACGGGGAGTATACCGAGCAGAGTAAGCAGAGTATCCAAGAGCAGTGAATAGAATAGTACGCAAAGAACAAGAGTAGCACACTGATCATTGATCACCGAGCATACAAAATCAGAGTTTTGTACAGTATATTGATAAGGGGAGTATATCTGGATATACTATTTCATTGACTAATGTATATACTATTAGTGTAGTCAAATTTTGCAAAGTATATAGATTATTGAGTTATGACTTTGAAAGTAGTTTTGTCAAACATATCAACTAATGTCAAACGGGGAGATTGTTACTACTTATCAAGTTGCCATTAGTTTTATATCCAAATTCATTCTATATACTCTAGTCGGTTACCTCTACCGAAATATTCAGTCGGTATGCACAGAGCAGTCGGTAATAGAAGAAATTAGTCTCAGAGCCCAGTATGCACCGAGTTGTCTACCAAGTATCATTCCATGCCTACGAAGCAGCAATAATGATACACCGAGTGAAATGTATTACCAGATTCATTGAACCTAGACATACATATGAAAATGTGTTACAAGATCGAGGAACATAGAACCGTTATCACATTGGAAATTGCACTTAAAGATTGTGTATGATTTTGAGGTCATCTAACCAATGAAATATTTTGCATGGTTATTCATTCAAGAAATCATGTTTGTAAGATCGAAGCAATGAATTAGATCATTGACATAAGAGATCTATTTATACAACATGGATTGAGATTAGATATATACATGTAATATGACAAAAAGAAAGATATAGAAATATATGAAGCAAGACATGTGAAAGCACTAAGTGTTATGACTGTTACAGAGACACAGAGGTCACCAAGAAGGATTTCAGAGAACAGTCAAAGAATAGAGTAAACAAAAGGGTTTACCGAGTTACTTTATGGGTTACCGAGGTATGCTATAGGCAAGGTAATCTTATTTTGAGCACATAGAATCTGCTATAACATTTTAGATGTAAAGTTGCAGATATTTGTAAAGATTTTATTGAAAAATTTGAAGTTGTAAGAGAAACCTTTAACAGGGTAAAAGACTCTAATCAAGTCTATAAATTGTAAAGTCTCTAACCAGGTGCAACATTTAGATTAAGTGTTGTAAAATCCTTTAGCAAGGTAGATCTAATAGATCTTGATACTCCTAACAGGGTAAGCTATCAGAAATAGCTAAACATGTAGCTCTAACTGAGCAACCTTTATTATTGCAGTAGTGAAGTTGTGGGTGCCATCCCCACCACAGTTTTTCTCTCTAACCAAGAGTTTTTGCATAACCAAAATATATGTGTTATGGAGTGAATCATGTATGATTGTTATTTATTTGTTTTATGTTATGTTACAACAGTTTTTGGTTTATGCATAACAGTAAAGATATTATTAATAAAAGGATTTGAAGTACTAATTCACCCCTCCCCTCTTAGTACATTAGCTTTCCATATTGGGCCTAACAGTAGTAATGCCTCCAATAGAAGGAAAGCATTTCATTATATACATCTCAGCAATTGATATAGCACTAGGAGGTCTCTTGGCCCAATGAGATGAAGGCAAATAGCGGGCTATTTATTATACCAGTTGGACACTAGTGGGCTATGAATAAACTATTCTACCATTGAGCAGGTGTTTAGCGGGCATGCTTAGCAATGGTATTTGCAGTTCAAAAGATCTGACATTACTTTTTAAATCATAAGACATTGTTAGTAGCAAAGATTGATCCACTAAAAGATTTTCTTAGTAAAGAAGCTCTTACAAGCCGACTAGCAAAATGGGTTATGATTCTGAGCGAGTTTCATATTGAATATATTAAAGGAAAAGAAATAAAAGTGTTAGGACCCAAAGGCAACTGAGAGGGGGGGGTGAATCAGTTGTCTATTAATTTTAACCCAAATATAACTTAACCAAACTTAGTGCATAATACCGGTAAACCAAACTTTAATGCTGGTAGATAGTTTAGCAGTTAATAACAATACTGATAAAGTTTAATACATGAAATAGAAAGACAAATAACATACACAACACATAAAATAGTTATTTGTACGTAGAAACCCTATAAGGGGAAAAACCATTCTGGGAAACCTTACCCACAATCAGATGATACTACTGCACATATTATGTGTGTACAAATGGGGTCTGCACATGCAAAAAGGACAACTACCTAGAGCTCACTACTCAATCACAAGGGAGTCACACTGACTACAATTGGATGGTTAAATCCAATGATAATGTACTACTCAAAATACCATCTTCATATGTTGGATTCATTATCGGTTAAGCTCTGATTGTCTTCCTCATACCTTCATTGAATCTTCAAATGATGTCTGCATGTATACCTCTGCTTATATTCACATATACTTTATTACAATCCTTTTCACACTCCTCTACTACATAATCTCACAAATGAGATCTTACATATATACCAAAACTTAAGACCAAATGTGTAGGTCAGCTCACTAAGATATTACAATTAAATCAATTGCAAATGAATCAATATGTGATGCATGATGTTGGCTCAATGCATTTACAATTATAACCAATCAATAAAACATCTCCATAACGTGTCGTGTTGATCTGGAATAGATAATGCCTGCCGGTCCATAACCTAGACCTATTGCCAGTAACAACAAATATGCAACCTTGATTGTACCAAAAATTATCAAAACCAAGTTTCCAAACAATGTCTTTGACATAACCAAGTAATCTCCAGATGATAACAGATCATCCTCAGTGCCGGCGAACAATATAACCTACCACTGAATGAGATACCGGTGACTGTGCATAAGTCACTGAACATGCCAATGAACATAACCAAGAATCTCCAGGTGTTCTCAAGTGTTGACAAGTGTTGACATCAATGAAAAAACCAATTCAACACATCCATAATACCAACAATCTCCCCCTTTAGCATTGATGGCAACACAAGATGGAAAAACCATCTAAGTGCCAAAGCAAAAATGCCAAAAACCAAAAACCAACAATCTCCCAAAGAGATCATTAAAGTAACAATCTCTCCCCCAATGAATAAGTTCTCCCCAAAAAATAATGTGTTTTTCCATAGATATCTATCCCCCTTTGACATCAAATGCCAAAACAATACAAAACCAAATACAATTAGTTCATAGAACTTATTACAAATACCAATTGTTATAACCAAATTTATTCAATCTACTCCCCCTGAGAAGTAGCTCTCCTTCATCAAAGCTGGAAAAAAAGATTTCTCTATTAATTTTGTTGGTCTGATGCCATGCTCCAACTGTCTAAGTTTCTACCGGTGAGGGTATAACTCCAAGCTGCTCTCTTAGATATTCAAAAGTTTCCTTAGGCAAAGGCTTAGTAAAGATATCTACAATCTGCTCTTTAGTATTCACATAAATCAATTTCACTTCTTTTGCTTCATCATTCTCTTTCAGAAAATTGAATTTGATAGAAACATGTTTAGTTTTAGAGTGAAATACCAGATTCTTTGATATATCAATTGCTACCATATTATCACAGTAAATGATTATAGGTTCTTTGCATTTTATCTTTATGTTCTTCAACATTTTCTTAATCCATAATACCTGTGTACAATTAGTTGTTGCTGCAACATATTCTGATTCTATTGTTGATAGTGATGTACAACTTTGTTTCTTGCTCAACCATGAAATTAGTCTACTGCCAAGAAAAAATGCTCCGTTGGTGGTGCTTTTTCTGTCATCTACATCTCCTATCCAATTTGCATTTGTGTATGCACATAAATCAAAATTTTCCTCTTTAGGATACCATAAGCCAAGATTTGTTGTGCCTTGTAGATACCAAAAAATCCTTTTTACTGTTGATTCATGATTTTCCTTAGGATTACTCTGAAATATTGAAATAATATACACTGCATTCATAATATCAAGTCTTGTTTTTGTCAAATACAGTAAACCTCCTATCATAGATTTGTATCTTGTCAGATTAACAGGTGTTGATTCATACTTCAATGATAGTTTATTAGTTGTAGTCATAAGTGTACTTACCAATTTAGAGTTTTCCATGCCAAATTTCTTATGTAATTCCTTCAAGTACTTTGATTGATTTATGAAGATACCTTTATCAGTCTATGAAATCTGCAATCCTAAAAAGAATTTTATCTCCCCAATCATAGACATTTCAAATTATTCCTGCATCTTATTAGAAAAGTCTTTACACAATCCATCTTCTCCTCCAAAAATGATATCATCAACAAAAACTTTAATAACCAAGATGTCATCATTAGTCACTTTATAATATAAGTTGTTGTTAGCGTTACCTTTGGTGTAACCAAGCTTCAAAAGATATTTGTCCAATCTAGCATACCAAGCTCTAGGAGCTTGCTTCAATCCATATAAAGCTTTCCTTAACCTGCAAACCATATCTTTGTCATCTGTCAAAGAAAATCCATCAGGTTGTTCAATGTAAACTTCCTCTTCAAGATCACCATTCAGAAATGCACATTTAACATCCATTTGATATACTTTATAGTTCTTGTGTGCTGCAAAAGATAAGAATAATCTGATTGCCTCAATTCTAGCTACCGATGCAAAGGTTTCATTATAATCAATTCCTTCTTTCTATGAATATCCCTTACACACTAATCTTTCTTTGTTTCTGATTACCTTACCATCTTCATTAAGTTTATTTCTGAATACCCATTTAGTTCCAATTACATTTTTTTTTTTAGGTTGGGGAACCAATGTCCATGTGTTATTCTTTTCAATTTGTTTCAATTCATCTTCAATAGCTTTAATCCAATGTTTATCTTCACATGCCTGATTAATAGTTGCTGGTTCAAATTGAGAAATTAGACATACCTCTTCATTTGCCAGTCTTCCTCTAGTCATAACTCCTTGATACTTATTCCCAATTATTTGACTTTCAGAGTGATTAAATCTTACATACCTGGGTGTATTCACTTGTTGTTGTTCTTCAGTCACTGTGGAATTTGCAGATGATGCCGGTGTGAATGGATCAACATTTTGTACTAGTGTACTCATTGTAGGTTCATTTGTGATAATCTCAACTACCAGTTCAGAGTCTATAGACCTTCTAAACTGTTCATCAACCTTCACATTTGCACTTTCAATTATTTTCTGCAATCTTTTATTAAAACGTCTATATGCCTTGCTCTTAGATGAATAACCAAGAAATATTCCTTCATCACTTCTAGGATCAAATTTGCCAATATAATCATCTTTCCTAATATAACATTTGCTTCCAAATATTTTGAAATATTTAAGAGTAGGAGTATTACCAAACTATAGTTCATGAGGAGTCTTACCAGTTTCACCTTTGATGTGAACTCTATTGAATGTGTAAACAGCTGTATTGACTGCTTCTCTCCAATACACATGAGGTAGGTTTTCTTCTGATATCATGCTTCTAGCTGCATCTAAAATAGTTTTGTTCTCTTTTCCACAACTCCATTTTGCTGGGGTGTCCGAGGTGCTGATAATTGTCTTCTGATTCCATTCACTTCATAGAATGTATTAAATTCCTTAGATGTGAATTCACCTCCTTGATCTGATCTCAAACATTTGATTTTCTTATCGGTTTCATTCTCTACCATCACTTTGAATAGTTTGAATTTCCCAAAAGCTTCTGATTTCTCCCTAAGAAAAGTAACCCAACACATTCTAGAATAATCATCAATGATTAGCATAAAATATCTATCTCCTTGTAAACTTCTAGTTTTTGCTGGACCACATAAATCAGTATGAATTAAGTCAAGAACATTATTGGATTTTTCTGGAATACTCTTAAAATTTGCTCTAACTTGCTTTCCAAATTGACATTCCTTACATACCGGATTGTGAGGTTTAACAATCTTAGGTAAATCCCTTACTGCCTTAGTTGTACTGATTTTCACAATGCAATCAAAATTTACATGACATGGTCTCTTATGCCATAACCAACTTTCATCAATATGTGCAATCAAGCATGTCTTCTCATTGTTATTCAAATGAAAGATATTACCTCTATTCTAGTTACCAGTTGCTATTTCCAAACTAGTTCTATTCATGATTTTGCATTTACCATTCTTGAATTGTAACTGAAATCCCTTTTCAACTAATTGACCAACACTCAAAA